>NW_022990015.1:907500-1507500 GCF_902827175.1 Gymnodraco acuticeps
GTTCGGCACGCCCTGAACTGAGTACTCCTCCCCAAATTCTTCTTTTTTTTTTGGAAGATCAGTGTGGTTGTTGCAGTGATTTTTTTTCTTCTGTGAATTAGGGCTTGAACGGTAGAGATAACTGAGACATCTCTCACGTTTCCCCCTCTGAGAGCTGGCGTTCACTACCTCACAGAGTTCACATGAATAATATTAACATCAAAGAGAATTTCTTGGAAACCATCTGATCAAGCTGTATCATACATGGCTGTGACATGCCTATAACACATCCCTCTCTCTCTCTCTCCCTCCTCTCATCTCCCTCACTGTATACACCGATAACATGTATTTGTATTCTCAACATGTAAGGGGTGGATCCAGTCACTTCAAAGGACCCATTTCCACTACTACTACTACTACTACTACTTCTACTACTGTTACTCACTGATACGGTAGAACATCAATGCTGAGCAAAAGTGATGCTGCCATGCTGTACTTAGAGTCAAATGCGCACAGTACAGGAAAAACTGAGCAATGTAACCTATACGTCTTAACATCCTTCACACAAATTGTTTGTAGCAAATGTATTCTACTGACCCATTTTCTTTCCATTCATGCAGCCGAGCATCTTTACTCTTCTTATTCAAATTCACATGGAGGAGCCTCGCGCGGCACCTATTCCTGATCTACCTGCGTCTTTATATTTAAATACAACAATGTAAATGCTGTAATATGCATACATGTATATATACATATTGAGACATATCGACACAAATAGAGGCAGAAAGAATCGCACCTTGCTGGAAAATGGAAATTCTTGCTGTGAGATGACTAAATAAATAAACACACACTACATGCAGAAGAGGGATGGGAAAACACTGAGGAGGAACAGCTTGCTGCTCTGCCACTCATCCATCCAACCAACAAACCAACCAACCAAATGCCAAGCAAGCCCCGAAAAAACACACATGAAAAAGATGAACTTATTGAGGTCTCTATTTCCATGGCAACACAGAATAGTTTTGATGATGTTCCTTCCCAGTCGGCAGGCAGGGTTTGGCCGAATCACGGCACAGATTGGTGCTCCGTGGCTTGTTACTAAGGGCGGGTTTAAAACGTGCAGAGAGAGAGAGAGAGAGAGAGAGAGAGAGAGAGAGAGAGAGAGAGAGAGAGAGAGAGAGAGAGAGAGAGGAGAGAGAGAGAGAGAGAGAGAGAGAGGCGCAGATGGTTGGAAGAATTGCCACTTTGAAGAAAACCCCAACCCACACTCACAACTGGGTTCTGCAATATTGATTTGAATGGATAGAAGAGAAGAAAACCTAGTGGCGTATGAATAAGTAAGTAATGGATAATATGGGCTAAATCAAAAGCCATTCAAACTGAATAGGATATGTGTTCTCAATGATGCAGAAGTCCAGTGCGTCTGTATCTCTACATGAGGGCACAGAAAACGACGGCACTGAACAGTAGTGCCAAGCCTCCTCATGTCATGCCTCTAGTATTCACCAAATATAAAGCATGGAATAGAGACAGCACAGCAAAAGAGAACATCTAAAATCTTTGATGAATAAGTCTCAATCTAGTTTCAATGGACTAAATCCCCTTGCTCATAATTTGTAAAATAATGAATCATTCATTTACATCAGAAATGCTACTGAGGAGTATTGAAACATGGGAATTTGATTGACAAAAACCCTTAACATGTGATTTCCAAAATGCTCATGATATTACAAGTAAACAACTTGCTAAATTGACTGTTGGCTGTTTTTTTTTATCTTAATTACAAATGTCTTTACAGCAAGTGAGAGGCTCCATTTCTTTTTTGAATAATTAACACACAATCTTCAGAGGTTTTAATTTACGCAGCAGGAGAAGTTGTGCTAAATACCATCTATTTAAAAAGAAAGAACATTCCAGAAAGTTCTTCATCTCTCTGATCTGCAGGAGGAGCGTAGCAGCGCAGGGCCCTGCCAGGCGCCGGCTAGCTGTGATTCGTGTTCAACATGACGACACTGCTGTTCAGACAGACACGGCGGAAGACGCCTGGTTGATAGCATGGCATCATTTACACGAGCACAAGCTCCTGCACACCGTCCCTCTGTTGGCTCCCCGTTCCCTCACCTTTTCAGATGCCCCCCTTTTTCACTCCGACCCCACAACCCCTAAATCCCCCTAGCACACGGCGACATGGCAGACAGGCAGCCACGCAGACAGGTGACCGTAAACAATTAATCAACATGGTGACACCTCTACATCTGCCAGGCCCAACACGGGGAGGGGAGCTGTCAGCTAGCAAAACAAAGCAGCCCCCAACACACACATTAACACACACACACACAATCGAGTCAGTGAGTGGCTCACTAGCTCATAAAGAATGTCACTCACACAACGCGTACAAGCTAGTAGATATGAAATATTTACCCAACACACTGGAGAGGCAGAGACATGACATACAGCGTTTGAAAACCGATTTCTTTCACCGAAACGTGGCTGTCATTCGGTGTCAGTGGTGATACAGCAGCACAATGTGGCAGAATTTAATTATAAAAGCAAATACATTGTGGAATTCTTTGTTACATTGTCAAGTGGGTTTCACACAAGCATTTACATTTACTAAACATTTGCCATCAACAACAAATCAGCAGTCGTGTTTTTCATACAACGGCAGCTGGCAGAAACCAAATAGTGCATTATGACCCTATCTGTTACAGTAACAGGTGAGTTTATAGAGACTACAACAAATACTCTGAATATATCTAAAAATCCAACCATCTTGAATACAGTTTTTTTTGTTGAGAGTTTACTTATTTGGTGGAAATGAGTCTGCTATGAATCTCAGTGACAGATGATTCCATACATTGGTAAATACAAGCAAAGCTACTGCAAAAAAATGTGGCAAAAAAACACAAAATCGAGACAAAATATAAAATATTTTTTGAAATAACTTTGGTGTGTGCGTGTGTGTGTGTGTGTGTGTGTGTGTGTGTGTGTGTGTGTGTGTGTGTGTGTGTGTGTGTGTGTGTGTGTGTGTGTGTGTGTGTGTGTGTGTGTGTGTGTGTGTGTGAATGATTGTCAAAGTGTAAAGCTTTGTATGAAAGGAATATATAAATGCAGCCATTTACAATTCAAAATATGTTCTTTGTGTTTTAAGGTGATTGATCCTAGGGTGCCGTTAAATGGATCTAGCTTTTCGTCATTGGCGGTATTCGCTAAGTTTGGTCCAGAACATATGTCAGTTTGATTTCCTGTTATTTTTGTTGGAAGACTTTGGTTTAGTCTCTCTCTTCATTTATATACTTACATGTTTGTTATTGGCATGTTTATTTAAATTGGCATTTAAAATAATAAATCAAATATTTCGATAATAATTAAAGTTCAGCTGATCCAATTTAACTGTATTCTTAAGAAGTCTGGTTTGATACGCTGTGGCTTAATTTCATGGTATATAGCTGCTCTTATGAATATGCAATTGTCAATAAGCATCCAAACAAACTTGTAAGAAAGCTCGTATTTTGTGGTTAAACAACATTTTCAGTTTTTAAGTGATCCCAAATGTGGATGTGGTCTGTTATCTTGCACAATTGGGTCATGGTGTTAAGGATGTTTTTCTTGATATGCCACCTTTGTTTTAATCCATCCCCCATGGCCTAAAAATGGTCCTGCAGGCCAGAGAACAGAACTGAGTGGCATATTCATATGGATGAGTGTGGCTAACAGGTGATGAATGTCAGAGCCGCTGGAGGCCTATTGTCACCGGGGACAAGGACAATATGAGGGGGAGATGGGGAGTTCAACACTGGGATGTCAGCGGCTAAAGTTTAAGCCATAGCTGACTTGTGTCATCAGTCAATGCAGGCACATTCAAATAGGCCAAAAGCTCCCCAGGCTATGATAAATTCACTTATGGCTATGTGTAAAAACGCTCTTCAGGCTGACTAACAAGCTTCCGAAGATGGCCTTTTGAAAAGCACATTTTAAATGGTATTTCTGCCCCATTATTATGTTTGTAATATTTTGCTGCATGCTTTATTTTCAGTTGGATCTTGTTGACATAAAGCTGCTGAAGGGTAGAGTGTGCCTGAGCACAAACACTCCTGGGGATTCTAATAACAATGCTGCGGTCCCGGGGAGCCACAGAGCTGCTAGAGCTGTCAGGCCTTTTGTTTCAAGGGGCCACTCATTACATTACAATCCCAAAGATAAGGCTCCTTCAGGGGGTACAGAAGGCCATGGAGGAGGAGGTATTGTTCCTCACTCCATGCACACCTCTCTGCTTTTGCCAACCTACAGGAAACGCAGTCTTGTGAGATGAACAGAGTTTTCAAAAGGATAAATGCTCACAATGAGAGGATGTAGGCAAATGGCATGCTCACCTGGTGAGAGGAGGAAGGGAGGAGAAAAGAGGAGGAGGAGAAGAGAAAGAAAATAAACTTAGGTTTTGATTAACCTGCTATTTTCATAAAGGTGATCATTATGTTGCCAGTAGGAAACTTGTGGGATGAGAACTAAAAGAAAAACACAAAGCTCTCGTTTGGGTTTGCTTGTTCTCCGCAGAATGGCCATCAGTTTTGAGGGGGAGGTGACATGAACAGCTTTTGGGGGGCTTGTTTTGTGTTCAGGTTTGACTGCATCTCACACATCAAATTGAAGCAAAGTGTAACATGTGAATGTTGTGACAAATGAGACACACATGACAGAAAGCAGAAGTAGGTGAGAATTGGAAAGAGAAGGGGAGGCTTCCCTGGGGAACGTGTGTGTGAGTGTGTGTTTATAAAACTATATATATGTTAGTGTGGGTGTGTGTGTACATATCCTGAATTATTTGTGGAAGGTTTTACAGCCGTTGCAAACGATTATAGGTAACATGTAACATTGAGGCGGCAATTTGAACATTTAAAGCATTCGTACTATAATTTGCGACAAATATCAGAATCAGAATATATATGACAATAATGATCTAAGAGCCCAACTATTGCAGGTTTCATTCGCTGTGTTATATTCTTCATGGAGATAATGGTAGAAGTAAGGAGTGCAGAGTTAATAGAAAGCAGGCGACCTGACCGTGTGGTAATGAAAGGGAAGCGCGTCTACTTCTGTTTTTGGAAGCTCTGCTGAGAGAAATCGTGTCTTCTAATGGCATTTCAATTCCCCTAATTTGTTTAGCCACATTTGACAGGTTGACAGGAATGTTATTGTTGCTTGGATTATGTTTTGAGGCACTTTTTGTTTGAGTGAAGTAAATGCGACAGCTTTGTCATAAGGGGGTGGCAGAGGTGAGTGATGGGCATATAAAGCGCAGGATTGTGACACAGAGTACGGGAAAAGCATATTGAAAGCAGTGTGTGGTTACGTTCAGGCAGGAAGAGCACATTAATTGATGTTATCCATCCAATCTAACTTTATTTCTATAGCACATTTAAAGACAACAGAGTTGATCAAACTACTGTACATCAATACATATATAGGAAGAGATTCCTATGTTTATTTTTAATGTAATTAAGTAAAGGATTGGCTCCCATACAAGAAGTAATTTGACTTTTTCTAAAGATAAAGACAAATATATTTCCTTAAACAAGTGCTGCGATTGCCGGAAATAACCAATGGAATGGTTAATTTCTCGAGTTGTTCTCATAATGAACACTATACAAAAATGCTGATAGACAAATGTGTTTTCTTTGTCAATTTGTATTATATCAAACCCATTTCCTGAAGACAAATGAGCTGGTAGTGAGAGCAAATAAATACATGATGATAAATGAATAAATGATGAACTGCTAAGTGTGTTTTACTGCCATTCCCAACAACTATGCTGACTAATCATAGTTCATGTGGTGCACAGAGCTAAGATACATCTTTGAGTGGAACACACCTGCTAAGGCATCGCTGCAGAGCCTATTCATATAACTGGGGTAGGTATGGCCCCCTAACAGAGAATTATAATTAAGGCTTGAGTTTAACACTGACCAACAACATTATTTTACCTTCATGATAGATGCTGGGATCACATGGACATGTTGCAAACTGACAACATATCAGTGGTAAAAACACGGTGGTCATTAAGCTCTGAAAGACCAGTATGTAATGAAAGAGTGTGAAGAAAATAGCTTAGCGAACGCCTCACGCTTTGAAAAGCCTGACTACACTTTCATCAGCTCCCTGTCTCTTTCTTCCTGCGGCCCTTTAAAGTTCCACCAATGCGACCAAGACCATCCTTTAACCAAAGATTAAAAATGAACATGGCTTTGAGAAATGTTTGATACATTGATCTTTTGATTTGATCCTTTTTTGTTGGACTCAGAAGGCCTATGTGATCCCTTCCTATAGGCTGGAAATAAAACAAGCAATAGTTATACTGAATGTTACATATTCTATGTATGGTTAAATATAAACTGTTTATAGCACATCACATTGATGTTTTCATTATTGTAGAATAATGAGCCGAAAACAGCTTGGTTCTTATATTACTTGTTTTCCTCTTCTTATCTTAGTTCCAGTGCAAAACCCATTCCTCTTCTGCATTTAGTGTTATTAAATCATTGATAAACTGTCACTGAATCCCTATGTGGAATTGTTAAAGGTTCTTCCTCTAGACTCCATTATAGTTTAATCTGCATCTTCCCTCCAGAGGGAATTAGAAAGGGTTATGTTGATCCGAGCTCAGAGCCTTGAGGCAGCTTCAGCTCTGACCAAGAGAGAAGCCTGAGGCCGTGCACCTGAGGAAAGGCTGCTCTCCAAAGTTGAATGTAAAATGTGACTCAATGGGAAATGTGTTGGGCTGACACTTTTCTCTCCACGCCAGCTCCACTCTGCTTGGACAACCATTTAAGTTGTCTAATTTTCCACACAGAAATAATTGGTCCTCCTCCATCTACAATGACCCTTGTGTTTTGTGCAAATGCATAGGCAAGCACACACGTGAACCCATGTGCAAATCAAGTTTTCACCCTGACAATCACAGCTTTAATTCAATTAAAGCAAAGGTGTTAAAGCTGTTGATTGTCAGAGTGAACGGGTGAGGAGCACATAATACAATGCATATCAATGCAGCCATGAGTGACTGCAGTCCCCCAGGTGTCAGCCAAATGAGTGTGAATATTCAGCTTTTTCCCCTCCACTTAACTCTCATTTCACTCCGATGGCATTTTATTAGCCTTCCCTTGGTCGTGCTGCTGGGGAAGCGATCTGCAGAAAAGAGCTCATTTGGACTTTGAACGAAACAAACAGTCCTGGTGTGGCTTTTTGGATATTTTTCGAACCAGTGGGAGAGAAATAAAATGCACTCCAAAATGTAAAAGAAGCAGCTATATGGCATGATTTTATCATCAATAGCGACGACTGTACTTTAAGTCTTAATTGAAAGCGTCCATGTTGAGATGCACTTGTCTCCCTCCGCCCCTGTCCATGTTCAGCCACTGATCTTCATGTCAGAGCAGATCGGCGCTCGCTCCTGATTGCCACTACCCTACTCAGTCAACTCCCTTTTTTTCTCTGCGCTGCATATCGATTCAAATGAAAACAAGTTGCCAATCCAAATAAACACCATGTCAAGGAGTCATCCAAGCAGACAGAAATATCTGCCCAGCATGATACCATAGGGCAGGAAAACCACGGGGGCACTGGTGCTCCTGACCTCACGGGGGGTCCACAGAGGCTAGTGAGGTGTATGTGGACACATGCGTACACTCATATGTGCATGGGTGCACATATGAGTGGCTAATCATGTGTGGGCTTGTGACTCTATTCAAGACATTTATCTGGTCAATAAGTGCTATCACTGTTATTGCAGCCCTTACAGTGTACTATAAGCAATTCTGAAAAAAGGCTCTAATATAGCTTTGCTCATGGAGCAACGACCACTGATCAACTTGCATGTATCAAATTATGCCTGTAACATAATTTGAGGGTAATGATTTCTCAATGTTCATGACTGCCATGTGCTTCAGGCATGTTCATCTAACACCCTTTATTGAAAGCAAGAATTTTACATGGAAGTACAAAGCAATACGTTGTTTTAAAATGTTTTGCATGTATACCTTACTTACAGTATGTGTAATGGTGCTGCATACACATAGCACAGGTGGTTAAGGCATCAAAAGTGCTTTGGTTTAGATTGTGAATACAGTTATAAGGGTAGGAACTGCATACATCCAGTTCTGTGTTTCAGGTTGCTTTTGACCTTCTAAATATTCAACCACTAAAGATGATGCTCATTCCCAAATGATAACCAAAGTGATGTGAGAGCCTAAACATAAAGGATGAGGAGGATATTGGATGAAGTGATACTGTAGTGAAAACAAAGATAATGGAATTAACTAATTGTAATAATGTCTATTTCCAATCTTTTCAGAGTTTTGATTATTCTGTCACATTTCTATTCTCTGCTTAAGGCCAGCTGCAATCATTCTTTGCTAGCAAGTCATAAGGTACATTACATTGGGCTGAGGGAACCCCTTTGGTGCTGCATAGAATGACATTCAAAATATCTTAGCATGCCTCAAAGTGGAGCTATCCTTAAGAACAAAAATGTGAATCTAACAGCAGTTGCCTCCTGCCCTCCCCATTTGAGTAATGATGATTTGGGGTTTGAACACAAGGAAGCTCCCTCAAGGAACACAGAGAACCTATGACCTCTACCTGTGTCCTGATGCGGTCCCCCAGGGCCCTGTGGAGCAGAGGGGCCACAATAATCGGTCGGAGCCCACTGGGTGTGAGCATAGCCACGGCACACCGGGGTCAGAGAGAAGGACAGGCAGAGCCAGTGGTCCACGGGGCAAAGGGGAGTGTGCGGGGGGTGAGGGCCAGGGCTCTCATGGTGTTTTTAAGGTCATGCTAATTGCCACAGATGTACAGCATGCCTTCAGTTAGCCCTGGCTCTGCATAGGAGGAGGGGGTTGTGAGGGTGGTGGTACAGGTGTGGACCTTTAATTAAATACCACTGCAAAGGTTAATGCAGAGAACCAGGAACTGTAGCCACCGTGGCTGAGAATATGCACCACACTGTGTGTGTGTGTGTGTGTGTGTGTGTGTGTGTGTGTGTGTGTGTGTGTGTGTGTGTGTGTGTGTGTGTGTGTGTGTGTGTGTGTGTGTGTGCGTGTGTGCGGTCCGTGTGTGTACATGAGCGAGAGCAAAGATTGAAAATTCAAAAATAGCTAGATTCAATCCATTTTCTTTTGGAGGTGCAAGAAGTTGAGTGGCTCTTATTACAGTCTAATGAAACTTGACAGCCTTTGCACAGAAGTAGAATAAAACTCAATCTATCGAGGGCTAGAAGTAGAACCAGTGCTGTAAAATTAAAAACACTGCTCGCCTACATTTTTTCTACAGCTTCATCAACTAATTTCCTTCTCCATTAACGTGTGAACTCTAGCATCTGTAGGGTTTTCACAAAACACATTAGACGCTATATTAAGAGGTCTTATCACTCCATGAATAACCTTAAACACATTGTGTGTGTGTGTGTGTGTGTGTGTGTGTGTGTGTGTGTGTGTGTGTGTGTGTGTGTGTGTGTGTGTGTGTGTGCATGTGTGTGACCCTTGATAATTAGTACCATCTGCCACATTAGAACACCTCTGGAGAGACAGGTTATCTTCACAGAAGCAAGAAGGACAATTTGACAAGAAATTCCCCTACAGATACACAGTCAACACAAGAAATGTAGTACGTGGAATCCTCCAATGCTCAATTTACTCAAAAACAAACAAAGAGATCTGACCCCTATTACAATTTTGGCTCAAAATCAGCAGAAGAATTAAGTGCACTCGTTCCCACAAACGCACACAACTTGTTCTTCAGAGTTATCGCCAGGAAACTGCAGACTGGAAAAAGAGCTTAGGGAACATTTCAGCACAACAAAGATATTTGCAAAGCCAAAGAATACACACAGCCCAAATCCACCAATTCAAATGCGTCCTCCTCAGAGATAATACTCTTTCAACTCGCATCTTAAATTAAACAAAACACACATCTTTTGGTCTTGGTACAATAACAGCAAGCTTATATGAAAAAAGTTGCAAAAAATTCCACGTGAGGCGGTCATCGTTGTAATGCAGGGCGTAAGCCACAGTGTGCGATGAGGCAGTGGCGAGTGGCCAAGCAGTGGCTTTGGTTTCTCCAAACCTACCCAAACGTGCTATTAGGCCTTCACTCGCACACACTAATTGGGTATTCATGTGGTGTTTTGTTTGTTTATCACCGTGTTACCACCACAAGTCTTGGTTCAACACATCTTATTTTCATCCTCGACATGAAAGCCAGAGACAGTGGAATTTCTTCACTGTATTTTAGCCACGGAGCATAATCTCAGTTAACACAAGCGGTCCCAGTTCTCTTTTGCTTTGAATTACCACCCGCAGTGGTTTTGTTGTCCCCCCCACCATCCCCCCATGTTTTGTTAAATAATTTATTCTGCCTTTAAAATTCCCTCATAATATATACCTTTTTGTATGCAGAGGAGTGAGGAGCATAACGGCAAACGTGCTCATGAGTCTTTTGTAATGGGCAGTGGTAGTCTTGCCGCATGACTATGTGGATTTCCATGGGACTATTTTCATTTTTGTACAGCTTGTGCTCCCCTCTTTACTCCTCCTCTTACTCCTCCTTTCGCTTCCACCGCCTCCTTTCTCCTCCTGATTCTCCCCAGCTTCTATGCTGAGGCAGCCACGAGAGGTTTTTGGGATAGTGCCAATCCCAGCAATCAATGCCGCCATTTTCCCAACAACAGAAAAAATAATGTCCATCATACATTAAGTATGCGTTAACATTATTTTGTAACTGAATTGCAAACTGTTACTGTTCCGTTTGGCTGTACCAAAAACGACAGAAAGTACTAGAACATACGTACATAAAAACTCCACTCTTAATTTCACAATTGTGTTTTACATGGATGAAGCAAATCTACTTTCACTTTAAAGCCTCTTACACACCAAACTGACACCAAAGAACACGTCCCGACGGAACGCCGCCTCACGTCGCCTCACGCCGCCTCACGTCGCCTCACGTCTCCTGCGTCTTGGCCATGTGTCGCACTGGAACACACCGCAAAGACTTCAGCCGACGGCCAAGTTGCACGTACGAACTGCGCATGCGTGAGTGGCAATAACTCTCCTTACCAGCAGGCGACGGTAGTGTGTATTCATCATTCAAAAGAGGCAACAACCGGAAGACAGACTGCGTGATACACCGAGAGAAGAAGAACAGACTGTGATATAAACAAACAACAAATAGCGTGTGCGTTCCATTTTCACTCAACAGCGAGAAGCTCACGGGGCTTTCCCGAACCTGTGTCGAGAGCTGGAGTTAAATGAAATCTCAGCTTTGCCTTCTTTATAGTTTGTTTGGGTCCCTCACTTCCGTTTTGCTTCTCATGCACTGATTCGCTAAGCTGAACAGCCAATCAGAGTGATTTATTTGGCCGACAGCCTACCGATTCAACATGTCGAATCGGCGGCGGAAGGTGTGGGCACGGCCGAAAAGACACGAAGGTGCAGTACACACCAATCTGAGTAGGGCGACACGACGCTCATCGACGGCCAGACATCTATCGACGCCGAAAATCGGCTCGGTGTGTAAGGACCTTAAGGTGAAATTAACGATATTCAGAGGCCTTCCCTCCACACACTATCCACACTGCTATATTTATGATCGCGATGTTGTATATAGAATGTGTTTTATTATTGTATTCAAGTAACTTTGGAGAGGAAAGAATCCTTATACTGTTCTGAAACTCATGTTAATATTTGGTTTTATATTTTTCAGAGTGTTACGTAGTGATGTCATTATGTTGCTGCTATAAACAAATGACAACAATCCAGGCGAGGTGAGTAGGAGAGAAACTCCTTCTAGAGGGAACGTTGGGATTGTAGCCTTTGCCGACCAGTAACATGCACAAATACTACAGGAAAGGGAGAACCTCAAAAAGCATTAAAGGGCCTCTTTAGGGCTTGCACTTCCAATACGTTTTCAAATCCATCGACGATACCGACTTGCTATCACAACCTTTTCAACTTATCCTTCACTCTCGACCAAGTACTGAAAATCATGCAAGCCCACTGCTCTTTCCATAAATCGGCTGTCATATCTGAATGGAGGTGCGAAGTACAAGTCACTTTGTCTGTTAAACAAGAATTCATGTTGATAGATAGATGAAGCCCGCCTTTTCCTGTATTCCATGTATCAAATTCACTGAGCTCGAGATCTGAACTTCTGAGCAGAAAAAGAACAGCTTTCAAGTGAAAATAAAAAGATCTGTTGAACTCTCTCATTTTCACTCACTTAGCTTCACATTAAGCATTCAAGTTGCTGCTACCTGTTTGAAAATGAATGTCAAGACTTATTAACTATTTGATTGTTTTTTTCTGGAATCTAATTTGGTGTAGGCATGCACACGTGTGAACTGAAGTGAACAGCGGGAACACACGGATGTGAAACACAGACAAGAGAGGAGAACTGTATGATCTCACGTATGTCACAAAAGATGCTAACACGAATAAAGAAAAAATCTTGTCATTGATAAGTGTGAAAGCAATGTGTTTTACTACATCTAAAAAGAAGTAGGGGAGCCTTTTAATGGTTACACACTCATCTCCTTCCCACACTAATCCCAACTGCTGTTTCCTCCCAATTAACGCGGCACAGCAACACATGGATCAACTTGGTTCTCAGAAAAACTCGGCTGCCTCTCCTTGCACACTGGATCACAAACACACATACAAGTGCATCTAAAGTACCGGTCTGCTGGTCATCTAGGCTCCTCCTGGCTGCCCACATTGTTTATACATGCAGATTGATGAAGCAACATTCAGATGCTGCTCTGCGCTGGCACCCTGGGCAGAATGGCATAATTAAATGAACTGACTAAAAGGGATGCAATGAATATCCCAACACAGTGTCAGGTCAGCCTTGCTCCCAAATTAAAGCTAGGAGCCAAATGTATCTGAAGTGAGAAAGCAATTAATTCAGGCTTCGTTTAATCTTCTGTGTACATGATATTGGCTCTTATGGAATCATTTTGATTTATGTCTCTCAAAACACAACAAGCCTCCCAAGGTGTCTATGTTCCAATTGATCTGCATCTGTTATGTTTCACAAAGTTTTTGACGCCAACCGATGTGCTGTAGTCTCGCTTCTTTTCACATACACATGGGTATTAGCTACACATAAACAAATATAAACACAACAATTACAATTGACAAAACAAGCAACACCTGCAATCGCTTTTTTTCAGCAGCAAATGCACACAAACAAAAACACCTGAGGAGCATGTGGTGCTTAAAACTAGAGGCTAATTAAGTGACAGATTACGGTGCGCGAGGAGAACAGCAGCAGGAGTATAGAAGCTTTATGAGCCATTTGTTGTCAACTTGTCCTTTCACTGAGCACTAAAACATTAAAAAGTGCCTCTCTAAATATTACATTTACACTGGAGAAGAACTTTAGCTGTGTGAAGACATTCTTTACATATGACAAAGGAAGGGAAGAATATGTAGTGTATCCAACATGATTTATATTAAATAAACTGAAAAGGGATTTGCCATATTATTGTTATGTAGTGTGCATTACATACAATTAATATGCTTTTTAAAAGTCACCAAACAATAACACCATAACTGCGCTCAATTGTTTTCCAAACCTGCCTTCCAGCACCATCTGTCACGTTGTCCACAAAGGCCCACTCGTCTATTAAGAATGAAAGAAGAGTTGAATAATCATTACCCCACTAATGCATATTTTATTCTGCAAAAAGATGTGTTATTTTTCCAACAAGAGGGCCGTTTCTCAATCGCAAGGATGATGGCTTGGTAGTCGCGTACTTCCAAGTCACTTCCTTCAGAAACGAAGCTAGTATACTTCCAAGCCACGGCTTTGGAAAACGAAGAAGAATGGAACAGACTAACAAGTGTGCCACTCTCTCTAACGGTTTCAACATAAACGGTACCGAAAATAAATACCTCACGATGTCTATCTAATTATGAACTTGCTTTACTTTCACGGAACACATTTTTGGTGATAACAAACAAATGTAACATATTTACCAACACATGTTCTACGCCACTACATACTTACATTTAAATGTGTGCTGCGTCGGTTCAGCCTTCAGCCATGCTCCGCAGGGGTTTTTGAAATTGGTCCGTGCGCATAGCATTGTGGGGATTTTAAGGACGCGAAGTCTACCCATGTGCAGCCTCGAAATTTCCCCCAAACCAAGGACGCGGCCTCGGTGGAATTCCAAGTATGCTGGAGATTGGAACAGTCCTTCGGCGGCACTCGATGACGTAATATCCTTGAAATATTGGCTTGGAAGCCAGTATCCTCGAGATTGAGAAACGGCCCAAGAGTCTGTAGCATAGGTCTGTAGCCATGCTCTGTGCGGGCTGAATGCTAGCTAAGCATGCTAATATTGATTATGCTAACATGCGGATGTTTAGCATTTTTGCTAACAGTTGTTAGTCGACACTATAATGCGGCTTTCACACCAGCGCTTTTCCCTTTCTAGCTCCGAGCTAGAGCTTTTCTGGTTCAGCTCCGGTTTCCCTTTTCTGCTCCCGCTCTGTTCACACCGCCCAGCACCCGACTGGTGCTGCCGCTGCTGCGTCATGACGTCACCGTTTACATCGCTGATTTGCTCCCCAACGGCATTACGGCGCTCACAACAACGGGGAACTGCGTCGGGTCGATGATCGTGTTGCTTTTAATCACACGAAGCCAGATTAAATTGAATAACGACTTCTCCAACGTTATACTTTGCTCCAGAGTGCCGTGGTTCATTGTTTATTAATGTGTTTCTGCAGCATTTACCGACCGCTGCAGTGTTGGCTGCTCTTCCACGGGAGTTTATTCTCCTCCGTTAGCTCCCGGTTAGCTCACACTGCTGCGGCCGCTCTAAAGTATTCACTGTCCGACTCACACAAGCAGCTGATACATATCCCCAGTTCCCCTTAGCCTAAGTGAATGTGTGTCAGTCTGAATTGACGCTGTTTGGTATCACAACGCTGTTATGAAAGTGTATCTGGTATAAAATGGGTGATGTTAGCATAGCAACCGAAGCTAAACTGACTACTTGCTATTGCTATCCTATTGTGGCATAAACCGTTTTATACAGGCACATTTTACCGGCGTATTTTTATTATGATTCTACTTGTGATAGTCGGACACGACAACCTGTGCAGCCCATGTATTGATTCCATCCGATAGCTGCTATAATACAAAACAAAACGTCTGCCTCTCTCCACAATGATCAATAACAGTGAACGGATGGTCAAAGTAAGGTACAAATAAACAGAATCACACGAAGCCTGGTTAGTGTTGCCTGACTTTATAAAGTGTGTTTATAAGCTAGTGATGTGTAGGTCGCGAACGAGCCGGCTCAAAGAGCCGGCTCTTTTAAGTGAACGACGGGAGCCGGCTCTCGCCCACGAACGAGCCGGTTGTTTTTTGTTGCGGAGGGATCTAGATCGGCTTGAAGGCACATTATGCAATGTGCAATGTGCCCGCTTATTACATGGCCACATTCTCAACAAAGTAACGACATGACTCCCAATATTAATTGAAATGCTTTTATGGATTTAGAAAATGATTTTATTGATTTAAAAAATAGTTGTATGTATTGATTTAAATTGACATGCATCCGCTAAGAAAAGTAGCCCGTTGTTACTGTTTGAACAACGTAGCAACAGCAGGAACTGCTTCGATAGTGTTTTTGAGGAGCTTTTTGATTACAGATTTGAAAACATCGTTGCTTGCTTTAAAAGTAGCACAATTCATTATGTCAGACCTTGGAAAGTATCTAGATATCCCTGCCCTAATGCCAAAGGAACTGCACACTGAATATGTGTCGCCGTTTGATGTCTATGTCTGGACCGCTGCGTAAAAAGGAGGATTTCTGCCCCATTACTTCTCTTCTTACTTCTATAAGAATAAAACACGGAGGACGGAGATCTCTTTTTCTCCCCGCTGCAGCCCAGCAGCTGATCTCAGAGCACGCTCCCCTCTCCTGCAGGGGGGCGTGGTCAGCTGCAGCTCACAGAATCAGCCCCTGCCAAAAACAGCGCTGGAAAGAGCAAATAGAGCGAAATGAGGCATGGCTAAAATGCAGGATCTTTTTGGTCTATATAGTCTATATTTTTTTATATAAAAAAAGATATTTATATACTTTATATAGGTCGATACAGTAACCCCTTATCTGTTTTGTGTAGCGTGGTTCTACAAGTCAATGCATTCATTGGGTGGTATCAGAGAGTTACACGGGTCTGTAAATGCAATGAAAACAATTGGCCACAGCAAATCATTTATATTAAACATGTAATTTTTACTTTTGAATACCTCAGTACAAAGGATGTATTGAATAATTTAAGTGATATAGCCTATGTGTATACATATAAATCATTAGTCAAAACAGGGCTACATTTGATTTAATTAAAAGGTACAATATGTGGTAAACTGAAGAGCCGTTTGGGAGCCGAAAGAGCCGGCTCTTCTTGGTGAGCCGAGCCAAATGATCCGGCTCACCAAGAAGAGCCGGAATTCCCATCACTATTATAAGCTGCTTGTAGGCAGGCATGACAGTCGACCCATGTTCAGGGGAGGAGGGTTTAGTTTCCTGCACGCCTCGACGTAAGAGAGACGTAAGCGACGCCACCTCTTAGCTCCGAAGCTCTAATTGCCTCTAGACCGACAATTTTTTGGAGCTGGAAGTGAACCCGATTCCGGAGCTAAGAGCCGGCGCCGCTGCGGTGTGAACAGGAAAAACCGGCGCTTTTCAGGCTCCAGCTCCGAGCCGGAGCTGAAAAAGCGCTGGTGTGAAAGGGGCATAACTCAAAGTGAAGCAGCTTCTTATTTGTTTGTCGTTTATTCTGAAGGAATTTAAATCATAACCCAAGTATTAGTAATTACAAAATGCTCACCTAATATGCCCCTTTCACACCAGCGCTTTTTCAGCTCCGGCTCGGAACTGGAGCCTGAAAAGCGCCGGTTTTTCCTGTTCACACCGCAGTGGCGCCGGCTCTTAGCTCCGGAATCCGGTTCACTTCCAGCTCCAAAAAATTGTCGGTCTAGAGGCAAGAGCTTCGGAGCTAAGAGGTGGCGTCGCTTACGTCTCTCTTACGTCGAGGCGTGCAGGAAACTAACCCCACCTCCCCTGAACATGGGTCGACTGTCATGCCTGCCTGCCTACAAGCAGTAGTGCTTAATAAACACACTTTATAAAGTCAGGCAACACTAACCAGGCTTCGTGTGATTCTGTTTATTTGTACCTTACTTTGACCATCCGTTCACTGTTATTGATCATTGTGGAGAGAGGCAGACGTGTTGTTTTGTATTATAGCAGCTATCGGATGGAATCAATACATGGGCTGCACAGGTTGTCGTGTCCGACTATCACAAGTAGAATCATAATAAAAATACGCCTGTAAAATGTGCCTGTAGAAAACGGTTTATGCCACAATAGGATAGCAATAGCAAGTAGTCAGTTTAGCTTCGGTTGCTATGCTAACATCACCCATTTTATACCAGAGAAACTTTCATAACAGCGTTGTGATACCAAACAGCGTCAATTCATTTCAGACTGACACACATTCACTTAGGCTAAGGGGAACTGGGGATATGTATCAGCTGCTTGTGTGAGTCGGACAGTGAATACTGTAGAGCGGCCGCTGCAATGTGAGCTAACCGGGAGCTAACGGAGGAGAATAAACTCCCGTAGAAGAGCAGCCAGACTGCAGCGGTCGGTAAATGCTGCAGAAACACATTAACAAACAATGAACCACGGCACTCTGGAGCAAAGTATAAGGTTGGAGAAGTCGTTATTCAATTTATTCTGGCTTCGTGTGATTACAAGCAACACGATCATCGACCCGACGCAGTTCCCCGTTGTTGTTGTTGTTGTGAGCACCGTAACGCCGTTGGGGAGCAAATCAGCGATGTAAACGGTGACGTCATGACGCAGCAGCAGCATCACCAGTCGGGTGCTGGGCGGTGTGAACAGAGCGGGAGCAGAAAAGGGAAACCGGAGCTGAACCAGAAAAGCTCTAGCTCGGAGCTAGAAAGGGAAAAGCGCTGGTGTGAAAGACGCAATAGTTGCACACAGAGTCAAAGGATTACCAAAGGCACATTGACTCATCCCATGTAAACATTCAATGTCCATCCATCTTGAGGTATTTTACAAAATACAGTGGAAACTTTGACCTGCTAGTTGGGCTACAAGGTCATTACAAGCATGCGTTAGGCCAGTGGTTCTCAAACTTTTATTTTGAAGGCCCGATTTTCTAACGCTGCGCATGCAGTAGGCGTTGGACTGGAAGTACCGGAGACCAGAAACGGTTTTGAAAACTTTTGTCAAGTAGTGATCCTATTCTCAATAAAGCATCTTGTCCGGCAGTGGCTCAGTCAGTAGGGATTGGGCTGTGAGCCGTAGGGTCGCCGGTTCAAGTCCCCGACCAGACCTAAACATGGAATGTGGACTGCTACTTGGAGAGGGCCCAGTTCACCTCCTGCCCTGCCGTGGTGCACTTGAGCAAGGCACCGGACAACCCGTTTCCTCCCTCACTCCCGTTGCTTCCTGGGCGCTGTGCAATAGCTGCCCACTGCTCCTAGTACTAGACTCCTGGTACTAGGATGAGTTAAAAGCAGAGAACACATTTCACTGTGTATGCTGTGTGCTCTGCATGCGTGACCATTAAAGAGGGTTTCATCCCTCCCAATACTATTATATTATTATTTGCTGATGTTTTTTCGAGACTTCTGGTCAATCAGAATCAAGATTGTTGCCAGAAGTCCCCACGGAGAATAACTTTGCGGTAGAACTACTCTTTATACTTCCATGGGTACAACTTCAGATAAAAATGAACACATAATGAAATATGACCCCTGGTTTGATGATTGATGATTGAACAATGGGAGCTATCTACCCTACCCACAATTTAAAGTAATTCACAAAAACTCCTCTTTACTCTTCTCTGTGTGGAGCAGTAAGTTCAACTGTCAGAACAAAGTGAAAAACAAACAATGGCATCAAATATTATTAATATGTCGGGTAGTAATTTATTTAGAGTGTACCAAAATGCGTAGTTTATATGTTAGTATTTCTAAAAATCTCCTGGGGGGAAATCCCCCCATACCCCCCTTCTGGGACAGTTCAGCTTTGATTCCATCATCTCATTCAACCTTTTTTAAAAGCATACTTTGGTTCTGTGAGGGGATCCAAGGGATATATGCCCTGTACTTCACTTTAATTAATATTGTATGCTGAAAAGCGTATATATTACACCACAATTTTTTGTTAAATAGATTTGAGTGGTTCAACATTTCGGGTCGCAATTTATTGACAAAGGAAAAAGTGGGTCCCGAGGCCTGACCAGTTAAGAACCACTGCGCTAGGCAACCACGATACTCTTTTTATGGCAATGGAATTTTATGGAAATCTAAACACCAATCATTTAATTCCTAGCTAAAGGTGAAATGGTTTCATTTTCTGGGGACCATCAATGTAAAAAATAAATAATTGGCAAACCATCTTACATTGCCATTCCTAGAGCCATTGCTGGTGCAAAAGATTTGCCATTTTTGATTTTTAAATAAAACTATACTCCATTCACACAATGTGAAATAAACTCCTCATTGACCTGTATTATAACCTCCAATTGCTATTAATTGAGCACAGAAAACAACTATAATTGAATGACACAAAGACAGAAACATGAAGACAATGCAGAAGGCGACACGTCGCAACCAGGTTGCTTGACTAATTGTGTTGCTATTTAAAGAGTTCCTGAATTCAATTCAGTTTAATTAATTCACTTCATTAAGTCAAATGTGTTGAAGTCAATACAAAGAGGTTTGCATAAAACTGTGATAAGCTTGCAGGTGACACTTTGCATCTTGACACCAGGCTGGCTACACACATCGACCTCATAGTAGCTGTAGCTACATACAATGACCAAACGCTGCAGTATGTTTTGGGGTCTGATTGATAATGACCCCTTCTGTCAGGGTAAACTGGTGCTCCATCTGTGGCGGAAAAATAGCAACCCAGCATGTTCTAAAACACTGCCCATATCCAGGCTCTACGAAAAAATACATTTGCATTGTGGGGCCAATGATGGCTGTGCATTATGATGTAAATGTTCCAGTGCAAATACATGAATCTAAATCAGGGGTCTCAAACTCAAGGCCCGGGGGCCAAATCCGGCCCGCAACTTCATTTTATGTGGCCCTGCAAGAGCCTGCAAAGAATATAATACGTTTATTATACGGTTACATGCCACTTTACAGAAGCAGGTTGCCCATAAACTACATGTCCCACAATGCATCTCGTTTTGTGACATGCACACTGAAGAGACTTGCAATTATTTGCCCTGGACTTCTGCTTTCAGACGTAGTTAATTACTAAGTTATTATCCTATCCGATAATAATCAAATTCAGAGGCAATAATGTCATATAATACATTATTTTATATATTATTATTTATATAGTTACAACCGGCCCTTTGAGTGCAACCTTTATGCGAATGTTGCCCGCGATGAAATTGAGTTTGACACCCCTGATCTAAATGAACAGGCAAAGTGTCCAATTCCAATGCTCAGTTTTGCATAGCTATGTGCTTCAGAAGGTATCTGCATCACAAATGCTTTGGAGTGCTCAGGTTAAGAAACACTTCTGAATTACTGTCTATTGTTCAAGTCTTGCGATCCCTT
The DNA here is from genome assembly GCF_902827175.1 of Gymnodraco acuticeps. Lineage (NCBI taxonomy): Eukaryota > Metazoa > Chordata > Actinopteri > Perciformes > Bathydraconidae > Gymnodraco > Gymnodraco acuticeps. The sequence continues at coordinate 928,165 of NW_022990015.1, forward strand.
GTGTTCAGCTTGGCCCTGAAGGTCACTAGTAAGGTGATGAAATGTGAATTGCTACAGAGCATCTCCATCCTAGACTTCTGAGCCCATATACTGTAAGTGTCCTATTAACAGTTCCTCTAGGAGATTGGCTGAGATTGACTCTCAAAAGGTTCCTTTTGTGTTTCTTATGTATGATGCTTTTGTCGGCCTACCTAGAGGCGACAACAAGACTTACCAAGGCAATCACGTCATTATACATGAGGTTAGGAAGTAGAAGAAAAATCTTCTATAAAGAAGCAAATCCTCACACAATCAAAGCAAGAAATGCAATCAAAGAAGATATAAAAGAAATAATGAAACAATTTAAAGCATGGAAAGGTCTGACTCGAAGGTAGATTTTCATAACGTTAAACTGAAGAGGCTGGTAACAATTCTATTGTGCGTAAGGCGAGCCTCTTCTTGGTGTGCAGAGCCCCTGCATGTCAGGCAGAGGTGGGGCACTGTCCCTAGAGTCCACTATCACAGCAGGTTAACCTGGCACTGCTTTTCTAAGGCCTGATTGCCAGGCCCCCTGCAGCTCGAGGTAAACTGACAATTTTCCATCAGCAGGGAACAAGGCTTTATTAGTTAAAGTAGGGGGGATGGTGGGAAGTAAGAGAGAAAAGTGAAATCAAGTTCACTGAGTAGTTGTGCACTAAAGTGTGATGGAAGATCATAACCCTAAAAGTAATTGTTATATCAGTGTATAATATCAAACAATGGAGGGGAGGAGTTCAAAAGATTTTATTAATATATCCTTTAAACAAGAAAATAAAATGTACCAACAATAAGGCATCAAACAGACTTCATCGAGATTTTTTGAGGAATTTTGCAAACAAGCTATAGGGTATCTTTCAAAGTACTCAGGGGAAAAAAAACGCAAACAAGCCTGTATGACTTACTTTAATGTCAAGCCGGATCTTGAGCTGACTTTTTGACAGGTGGGAAAACATTCACCTGAATACAAACTGCAGCCCTTGTATCCGAGATGAGACAGACTGTGCAAACAGCAAATCAATATCATCCCCAGGCTGCATGTGAATTTAGAAGGGCCAACTCTGCAAAAGATATTACATTTCTAAACAAAACACAAGTAAATCTACAAACAAACACAGGCCAAGAAGCTATGGTTACAAAAAATGCAACTTAGAGGACGAACAAGCAGTGCCTTATGGTTTTCAAGGTCTCCATTTGTTTTTTCGTGTTCCACTGTCAGGTGCAGGGAGAGGAGAGAGCAGTGGAGAGAATGGTGAGCCGTAGAGGGTTAAAAGGCCATGGCTGGGATTATAGCACAAGTAAGGACCCCATACTGTGGCTTGACATGCCTACCAGCTTACAGTGCATTTTTCTCTGACAATGGAGGGTCACACACGGTCAGAAAGCATGAATTGTTTTCACACACATGTTGAAAGACAAGTGAAACGCTCAATGTTGACGAGCCTGCTTCTCAGAGGTTATCTGTTAACGTTATGCTTTTTTAATAACAAAGTCACGTAACAAAGTCAAAACCAAATTGCAGAAAAAGGCGTTTTTATTTTGTGCATTGCTTGTGGCAGGTGACCTTAAAAGGACAGTATTACTCGCTGGAAAGTGTATATGTGTGCAGGACTGTCTTCAGTTCAACATGTATGAGACGAATATCAATCATGCAGCCTTCACTTTTGAAAATCATTCTGAAAGAAAACCTATATGCACATAGACCTAACTCTCCCTATACTTTTAATGAGGGGCCACTGTGCGTGAGGACATGGTTGGGCCCGGGTGGTAGTTACCGATCAGCATGGGGGCTAACAGCCCTGCCACTGATGAACTCATCTGTCTGTCCACTCCACCCTCAGACATGTGCTAACATGCCATAATCGTCATGATTCTCCTCTTGCCATGGGCTCCATCAACTCAGCCACCTGATTAGGGCATAAGTCCCAAAGGTATCAGTGTTAAAGCTTTAGTAATTCTACCCTTAGCTTCACACCACACTGTCTTTAGCCTTTCCATCAAATATGGAACATTCATTGTAAAGCAGTGAGAGACGTTCTGCACGTATAGTGTTAAAGCACAGAGAGGGGACAGGGGCTGTTATTCTCACTGAAGCTCACTGTGCATCTGACAACAACAAAAAAGCATGCTTCTCGATGTGTCATCGACGTTGCTCCCTGATGCAGCACAGGATTGTCTTTTATCAACAGCCAGCTTTGGCACTTTTCAAATATTTAACTCATGGGGGAATTTCTCATTCAATCTCAGTGTGTTTAAACTGTTTCCCTTTTCTTTTTTTTCTTTTTTTAAATGAAGGCCCTCCTCCAAGTCTTATTTATTTCCACCAGCCGTGAAAATATCTGTCATGAATACCGCTCTTTTCATGTTATTCCCCATCCTCCTGCTTCACTGTAAGCGGCTGTCAACAGCGTGTCTGATTTATTTATCAAGTGTTGGTGGGACAGGGGCTCCCGCACGGCACTCCTGGACCAAGAGGGGGGAGTTCCAGAGGGGCTCCGTTCCCCCCCCCGACTCTGGAGACTCTAGGTGGGAAGTAAACTTAGCCAACACTCCTAAAACAGGGGATCACACAACCATCAACGCCTCCTTTGCAGGTGAGCGGAGAAAAACAGGAGACAGGAGGGGATGTCAGCGTGCAGCGGCGCACTGAACGAGCCACGCGTGAGCTGTTTTTTAGAGTCATGTTTATATTCATGTTTTGCAAGAAAAATATGGATCCTTCAAAAATTATATGCAAAAACCTGTCATTGAAGAGTAAATGCACACCAACAATTTGTGGTTCCCCTGACACTTTTTATAAAACAGACAAAACCCATGCTACTGATGCCCATCATTTGTTTGGCCTTAGCCATTGTATCTGGCCTTCATCGGAAAAAAAAACTTTTTACGAAATGGTTTGCAACTTATTTTACTACTGAGGTGACTGTTTACACTTAGTACCTCACAATCAAGGTCCCAGGAGCATTTCCGAAATGCTCAAAGAAGATCTGACAACCTTTATCAACATGAGCTTTGGTTTTCTTGGGGGCACAGGGGGGGTCAGTTGACTTTGTTTGGTTTTACATTTTAGGGCCAAATGGCTGAGATTAGATTGGAGGTGGATGTAGGAAAGGCAACAGCTTTGCATGACAAAAGGTAATCGGGGTAGAAATTAAATAAAAATGCGCATTTGTTAATTGAGATTTGTATTCTGATATGCCTCTAAACAAATGGCAGCTAAATGAAGAACTGAGATTTAACAGCGGAAATGTATCCATGTTTTAAGTCATGCAAGGTATGATCTCGAGGAGCATGACACAATGACTTATTCTATCATAACCTGTTAGATGGCTGGCAAATCAATCAATCCTGTCATAGAGAAATACACAGAAACACCAGGACTACACTGGACTGGGCATTGACATGTCAAGTGCTAACTGATTGCCAGTCAATACGTTCACTGACCAGAAAGGTCTCATACTGTCAAAGGACTGCCAGGTATAAGGGAGAGGGAGAGCGAAAAAATCGAGGTGAAAGTCAATCAAATGATCTCCTTCCAGCCCACTAAACTCAAAAACTAGAGGCTAGCAACCAGAGCCTCTTCTGAGAGAACTTACCATGTCTATGGGGTGCCATCCGAGCGGCACCCTGCAGAGAAAGGCTAGCACTGATAAAGATGGAAAAAACTGCCTGACCTCTTTAGTTGTATAATCAAATCAAGGAATATATCAAGATGTAAAATCAATATCATGTCTAGTGACCAAATGCTGGTTGTGAAGGAAATTCAGCAAAAGAAAAAAAAAAAGTTTAGAGCCGCTAATTTGCATGTGACAAAGCCTACACCAGTGTGCTATTTGTTTGTCTCTCCCCCAGCGAATGGAACCCTCTGGAGAGAAGCAGACTGTTAAGATCAGAGTGATAATGATTTACCGAGTAAGAGTCTGTATCATGGGGACCACAACTGGTTTGATCCCTGTCCTCTTTCATTTCTGTCTCATTAGATAAACCTGTGGAAGTCAGACAGCCTTTTACCACTGAAGTGTTTTAAGATATTAAACATTCAACACAGTCATGTCACAACACATCATGAATTAAATCATCTCAGTGAGTGAAGGGAGATTCACTGAAAACTCATGTCACTGTTTTCCTTTAGATTACGCTCATGTCAAGGGTTGTCTTGTAAGATTTTAGCAAGAAATCAATACACAGTTTCTGAAAAGAAGAGAAAACAGAGCAGGTGACAGAAGACGGGGAGGCTAGTGAGTGTGTGTGTGGGGGGGGGTAGAAGGGGGCATATTCAACTCATTCCTGTGTCATGTCATATAAATCTATTTGAATATGAGCGGTGACTTTTGTTTTCTGATCACTCATGAATTGAATATGAGTGACAGCGGAGGGGGAGTGAACAACATGCGCACACCTAGGTTCACCGGCATGAATAGTTTAAAAAAACTGTTCTTCTGAAACTTTCCGAATGTGTCACAATGAGTGTTCAGAGAGAAGGATCAAGCAGGAGCTGATTTGCAGATTACATGTTCACAAGTGTTTTGTTGTCACTGTCAGAGAAAACTAATCTGATGTGTTCACTATGTGCAACCTGCATGAAAAAAAAGACGAATTAGCTTTTTAGGGTTATCAATGGTGTCTTTTTAAATAACGTTTTTTGTAACATCTCACAGGCGATAATAATGGGCTGTTCACCATGATCAGATTTTACTTAAGACAGAAGCCAATTGTAAAAAAAAAAGAAGCCTATTCACACTTCATTTGTTTTTGTCTTATCTTGGTCTCCTTTTTTTGCAACTTTCAAAATGCCAATAATCAAAAGTCGAAAAGATTTTCCGACATCCCTCAAATAGAAATTTGGAGCTGAAGCAATTTAGTTTTTAATGATTTCCATGTTAGGTCATGTACATTTGGTGCTCATTTTGCATCTTGATTTCAGTCTGAGCTAGGCCTGACATTGATTTTGCTTCAGCTTCATCTGAGGTGGTCTTAATGATGAGGAACGCATGGCAGATGTTTCCAGCATGAGCTTAAAATATGAAATGCAAAATGGCCAAGAGGTATGTTCCATTACTTGCCGGCGTCCCTATAAAACCGAAAACACACACCACCCAGTCACCTTTCTGCACCGTGTCCCCCAGGGCACAGCTCTGGCCTGTTTGAAGATCAAAGCAGCCGAGGTAAAACAGCATGTTTACAGGTGTTGGGAAATTGAACATTTCCTTGGCTGAGTGTGGTTTTGAACGGAGGAGGAAGTCTACACTCTACTTTGTTAGTGTATGTGTGTGGGGACGCCATGACAAGTTTGTTTCTTATATATAAGGATCAGCACTACTAAATAAACTTGATCCAGATACAGTAGGCACAGACCAAAGATGTGCACAAACTGTGAATACATCAATCAAGATAAAAGCAAAGTGATGATATTAGCCACTGTGTGCCAGGCTGGTTTTGTGTTCTACTTGCAGATAATTGGTCTTTGATGGTACACCTGCTCTTGTCTTGAAGAGCCTTGGCTGCAGCAGAAAAGAGTTACCTGAAAACGCCTCATACTAACAGCACATTACCCATTGTGGCCAATACAAAGAATTGGCAAGGTGTTGTGTAGGAGCCATATTGAGAACCTCAGTGAAAAAGCAACAGCAGGGGAGGATGCTGAGTTCGTGAGGGATTAGTTGAATTCTTACCCTTTTTTGGGGCAGACCACAACAATGAGCACACCTCAGTCAAGCTTGAGTATGTCATTTACTCTGCACCTCTCCACTTTGTGTTACTCTGTGTGCATGAGAGGGCCAGTCATGCCAAGCTTTCTGCATGAAAGGGAGAGTGTTAAGCTTTTGAGGCTATTCGTGCTTCTGACTCTGTACTGTTTGTGTCCGATGGGAGGTGCCTGCGCCAGCTTCCTTAAAGGAGTAGGGGGTTTTGTTTGTTTCTCTGCCGTGCCAGGAGAAGTGACAGCCATTCCGGCTCTTTCACAGAAACACATTCATCTGTGTGAGAAAGGCGGCCGCTGAACTCAGATGAAAGGCCATGGGGGCTGCGTTGCACAGGAAGACAGACTGTACATAGACTTCAGTACAAACACAACATAAGCCATGTCACAGACAGACAGACAGACACACAGACAGACAGACAGACAGACAGACACACAGACATACAGACAGACACACAGACAGACACACAGACACACACACACACACAGACAGACAGACATACAGACAGACACACAGACAGACACACATACACACAGACAGACACACAGACACACAGACAGACAGACAGACAGACAGACAGACAGACAGACAGACAGACAGACAGACAGACAGACACACAGACACACAGACAGACACACAGACACACAGACAGACACACACACACACACACACACACACACACACACACAGACAGACAGACAGACAGACAGACAGACAGACAGACAGACAGACAGACAGACAGACACACAGACATACATACAGACAGACACACAGACACACAGACACACAGACACACACACAGACACACAGACACACAGACACACAGACACACAGACACACAGACACACACACAGACATACAGACAGACACACAGACAGACACACAGCACACACAGACAGACACACAGACAGACACACAGACAGACAGACACACAGACACACAGACAGACACACAGACACACACACAGACACACAGACACACAGACATACAGACAGACACACAGACATACAGACAGACACACAGACAGACACACAGCGCACACAGACAGACACACAGACACACAGACATACACACACACGAAAAAAGGTAAAGAAAGAATGAAAAAAAGCAACAATGATTACATTTTCTTAATGGGAGGAATACATGTTGCAATGTTAATTAAGTGTAGCTACTATATTTGTCTGTATGACAAACTGCATGATAAACTGACCCTAAATTGTTCAGTTAGATAGAAAGAGAGAGAGCAAGAGAGATTATAATGAAGGCCACAAGCAGCTTCCTCTGCAGAGTATAAACACTTGGCATAACCTTTAGATTCATATTTATTTTGTTAGGCATTTTATTTCATATCAATCATGCAAAAAAAGTTATATTTGTAAAGGTACTGCAAGATAAAACATTTTACATTATTTGTTGAATTCAATTTAAAGTTGAATAGTTTTATGAAACATTGAGTAAAATGTATTTACCGTATTAAAATAGTGCTTTTTTGGCGAGCAGGCCCGCTGTTTGATGTGATACTTGTGTGCCTATAAATAACAAAGGCCGGCGAACGGACATGATCATTTCATTAGAGCAGCTCAAATTCAATTAGAGGATATGGCGTTTGTTTAAAAAGTTTTCTTTCAAAACATTGTGGCCGACAAACTCTTCATAGTGGCTCTGTTATTTCTACCAAGGAGGCCCATTTGGGAAGTATCACATTGAGAAACGAAAAGATACGAATTTAAAGTGTGCAAACAAAGCAAAAGTGTTTAACAACTCCACAATTAAAACGCGTTTCAGTTATGTTATAATGACGCAGCTATTCACAAAAAGAAAGGCCTGTGAATAGGTCGATTTAAAATCGTCTAAAACAAGGCTAAAATGTACTTCAAATATATTTTAAATTCATTTCAATCAAAACAAACTTGTTTGGAATAATTAGGTAAACATTCATGAGAAATATTGTCTCGGTTTTAATAAATATTACGTTTGTTATGTGTAATTGGCTATAAATCTTCTAATTGTGCTTAGAAAAGTGTTTGTTTGCAAAAACTACAAATAATAACTTCCAAACAGTTCGTAGTAGCTATGATACAATGTTTGTCATTCATTCATTTAAAAATACAAATATTTATTTACATTGTTTTGATTCCTACATTGTGCAATAATAGATTTGTTTACAACACTATTTTAAATACAAAGGTTGTCTGGCGTTAAAACGCCCCAGTATAGGCATGGCCACTACTGCGCATAACAACCACCATAATGTGCTTTTATAACGCGTCATATCTTAAAGCAAGTCTCAAGTGGATATCTCGGAAATATAAATGTTTTGTTTACAAGTTTAATTAAAAACATAGAAAACAATATATTTGTCCTTAACAATAAGGGGAAAACAATGATGCTGCCATGACCATAAGTACTAAGATCAATAATGTATGCTGTATCAGGCCTGCTTTTGTTTTACTCTCCATTATCGTTGAAATTAGGGATTTGTTAAAACACGCAATGTTTTACAGTAACACAACGATATATATTTCCTTGCGTTAGAATGAAAAACAAGATCGTGCCCAGTATAGCTGCACTAAATGTGTGTGTGAGAGAGGGAATAAGTGGGAGAGAGAAAGAGAGAGAGTGTGGAAGATAATTAATATATTACTATAAAATCTGCCAAAAACACAATAATCACTGCTGATGTGAACACTGAGCCAATACAGCAGATATATTCACCTGAGAGACTGACAGGTCTGACATGTTAGTACAGGATACGCGCGCACACGAGCGCAGCATGTGCAGAATCACTTGAACGCACTGATTTGATTTCCTTCCCTGGAGGCCTGCAGCCATACGCGCTCCTTGCTTCGCCCTCACATAAAGTTACAGAAACTATTATATATAAGCTAGATAAGTGAACTACAACTACAGTGAAGATTAATTCAAAAAAATGTTCGAATGCAAGGGGGACTCATTCCCTATAAAGAAATATCTCTCTCTGACTCTCACACAAACACACACACACACACACACACACACACACACACACACACACACACACACACACACACACACACACACACACACACACACACACACCACACACACACACACACACACACACACACACACACACACACACACACTAACCGGGGGCGCAGTAGCCTACTCATCTACATTGACGTAGTGTTAGGCTAAATAAAGTTGTGCGAAATAAAGAAATACATATTGGTCATTAACAAATCCTGTGTGCATGCTGTATTCCAAGAATACACACTGTCTCGCTATAAACGGCTAATTGTTTCCTGAGACGTTCGTCAAGAGTCCAAAAATCTGCTGCTTCCCTTGTAATGTTTTTATTATCGAATCAACCTGTTATCAGGATGTTATATAAAGTTATACATACTTAATGGGCGTACAGTTATTGAAAGTAAAAATGTGCATTAGAAAGTGTTTGGCATGTTGTTCTCTCATATCCACCTGCCGCATGTGCGCAATGACACCACTTTAAATACGCTCACGCAGAACGCTTGAAATTGGTCAGTGAACTTATTACGTGACCTTAAAGATTGACTGCTGAACTTTGGCCTGAGTCCGAGTGTGACTCCCGAAAAACAGCACCTTTAAGCCCTAGGCCCAGTGAGGCAGACAGGGAGTGCTCTGACAGTGAACTATCCTTACAGTACAGACAACAATGCTCAGACTGAAGGAAGAAAGATCTTCCTTCTCCGCGGATCAATATCAGCGCAGCTGGAGCCGAACAGGAACCGGCATCGACACACTGTGTGGAGCTGACCTTTTCCACTCCCCACAGGTCATACCTTCCTCCGCCGGAGAGGTCAGCCACCGAAGGGGCCATTAGGAGGTGATTTCATGTGCTAAATAAGATGCACATAAACCAATATTTACAGTTAGACAGTGTGGTAAACTAATTTCAGTTATTACACTTTTGCTAAAAAAAAAGAAGCACAACAGCTTTTACCAATAGAAACGATCCAAACATTACAAAAAAAAGGATGTAGGATTTTTACGCGAGAAAAACAGTTATAGTAATTGATTTCAGTTGATACCAATTACAAGTTTTAACTTAGCATTGTTTTCTTGGAGATTCTAACACCCTTTTATTTACCTCATGATTCTGTGACACATAATGCGAGCATGCCTGTAATAGGAGACAACCTTGCCTGCAGTTAGAGGAGCTGCAGACAGAGTGTCACTTGCTGCTGCTGCAGCGGAGAGTCGGCCTGCGGCGGATATCCACTATCACAAGACCCACTATGTGTTTTCTATGATAACGCCTATGAAGCACGACAAATATAATACCAAAATGACAGCAACATATCCACACAGAAGCATGCGCAGTCAGCAGAGGCCAGCAATACAACCAACAACTAGCGGAAAAACACTTATTTTTTCTTTAGCCTATTTAATTCATAAATAGCCTTAATTATTTATTCTTCAAAGAGCCTCAGTCAGATCCGTATGAACTATACAAGTTCACTGTCATTATCTTTGCTCACAGCACTACAATGCGTCAAATTAAAACAAACACGCCTGAAGCGTTCTTCAAACCTAAATTAATAACAGAGGTACAGAGACATATGGCCAGCTCCCATCACAGGTTATTACACAAGAAGAAGAAGCTTTCACAGACTGGACTAAGCCAAGTCAAGTTCAAGTTCACCAGCTCCTGTGCACTCAAGTGTCCATTGTGGGGGGAGGGATCACATTCATGGCTGTGTTTCCAATAAACTCAATGACTGTAGCTGGGGAAATGTAAAGTGACAAGAAGAATATGAAGGATATGGAGAAAGCTTTGCCACATTTCTTTAAATTAATAGACTCACAGGAACACAGTGAGTGCTGAGAGTGCAGAATGAAAATGCTTAGTTTGCTTGGATTACTTGACTTAATTTAAAATGTTTAAAACTCTGGTACAAATTATTTTAACTAGATACATTAACTTTGTGCCTATGTAGGCCGTATTTCAGGAAATTCTGTCTGTGTTTAATGTATTTCAAAACCTCCTGTTTAATCTGCACAACAACAGCACCATTGTTAGGGCCTGAGCAGACTTTACAAAGTCTGAGGTTTAGCCTATGTCCTGTAGCCTGAGAATAAATATTGTGAAATTAAGAATTGTCCAAGAGGCTATAAATTATAATGTCCGAGACTTAATAAAGTGCCATGGTTACTTCCAAAAACATCTTTCCCGATAAAGATGTACTCACTAAGCTGCACCAGCAGCCATCAAAACAGAAAGCATTAAAAATGAAAGAAAAATATTTAGCACTTGCAACACCTTTTATTATATTTGTATGCAGTAAAATTCTTATCACGATTAGGGAGAAAACACCTCTTAAAACTTTGAACAAAAGCACATAACGAAACAACTGCCCATGTTTAGCTCACAATTGTACATATTTATAGTAAAGAAACATTCTTTATAAATACTGTTTCATCTGTAGCAAGTAAATACCATAATTTAATTACAAATGGATAAATATGGCAGTTGATATTTACAAAAGGAAGGGTGTAGTTACAGAAAATCGAACGGCACAACGTTTATTTTCCTCACAATCTTCCAGATAGTATTTCACAATTCAAACTTGCAAAGCACAAAACATCACAAGTTAAGCCCAGCAAACTAAAGTATACATTCACAAGCATAATATTGTGGTCTGTTCGAGTTAAATGTTAACTTTGGCACTCTTTCCAGTTTATAGATGTTTAGTATAGTACAATCAATTTGCCTTGGGATCACAATATTCAACATTATAGTACAATTTCTTCATAATATGTGCACTAAAAGTCCAGTTAGAGAAATAGCTACCATTGAAGGAACATCTATACACCAAAGACGGACAAACTATCACAACCAATGGGAAAGTGGGCTTTCAATAATTATTTACAATATGAAATACACCTCGACTATTATACATATTTTCCTCTGTTGGTAATCGTCATCTTCCCTGGCAGATCAAAAATAATAAAATAAACAAATGTTTGTGTGCCTCTTGTATGCACAATCTCCTGCTGAAAGGTCCAGTGCTGTGAAATTAGTGTGTGTTGCTTCATTTCAGCTTAGTCCTAAACATACCATTCACTGAAATTGGAGGATAGGCCATTGTGGCTGGTGTTGTGGTGCACAGCTGAGGCTGGGGACATAGTGGTGTTGCTTTGGGTCTCGGTGGTGGGAGATACCAGGCCTGGAGGTGTGGAGGATTCATAACCAGAGCTGGCTGCTGGTGATGAGTCTGATGGTGGTGGTGGTGGGGAGGCTTCATGCACCTGGAGGAAAATAAGAGAGATAAATATTAGCATCAAAAAAAGCATTTGAATTTAGATGATACTGACTGTTGTACAATTTAAAATGCAATAATCACAAGTGTAAATAAAAAAACAACATGACAAAGGCCTGGCACACATTAATAATGAGCACACACATTTATTGACACGATGTATTTACCTTCATGTGTTTTCGTAGAGAGCTGGGATGTGTGTAGGACTTGTCACACATTTTGCAGAGATATGGCTTGTCCGACGTGTGAACGTGCATGTGTTTCTTTCGGTCGCTGCTGTTTGCAAACCTTCTGTCGCAGCCCTCAAACTCACACTGGAACGGCTTCTCTCCTGCAGAAAAAAAAGGAATACATGTATTCAGATATTTTGCACAGAGAAATGCCTCGGGCTAGCAGTTGTGCAGTTCACTCGTAATATATAAATGCACACGTTGGAGTTTATAGTGATATGCTCTTGAATCACAGCAATCAATTACACTTTTAAAACAACGCATAGCAGGATCCTGAATGTTGTATTCAAAGTTGAAGGCTTATCTTAAAACGAGAGGGGGAGTTAATAAATAATGCGCATAGTGATTTGGAGGGGGTGGGAGAGAGAGGGATAAGGCCGTCCTCAGTAGGCCTACAGAAGGCGTACCATTTGCTGGGAGACAATACAAATCTAATTAGCACCTGACCAATTTCATGGCAAGACACCATAATACAATTTCCAAGAAAATAAGTCAAAATGTGAAAGGCTGGTAATGGCCCTGTCTAGCACCTTAGCTACTTATCAAAAGGGACACATGAGAAAACAAAAGACATTCCTCACGCTTAAACAGTAGGCCTACTGCTGTCCTCGACTAAACCCACACCATAACACACAACTTCTAAACAAATAGGAATTTCAAATCGATTAGATATGAGGTGTGAATAATTTATCTAAGGCCAAATCTAAAAGAAAAAGTGGGAAAATATGAGCGGTAAAAGCGCACTATCCACATGAAATCAATTGATAGGATTTACTACACCACCCTGTCTGCTTTACGATGCACGCAACGCGCTCCCACTTCCCCCTTTGACCCATTTTAAGTTTACCCCAAACAGTAAAACGTGGACAAGCCTGATTAAACAGTTTTTTACACGTTTGGTAAATGTTTTACATTCTAACGAATTGTTAAAATGCCTAATGTAGCAGTAAAACAAAGCATTATTATGTTATACTATCCAAACTAATTTTCTCACTCTCCCGGATGTGGTCCTAAATCTACTTTGACTGTTTATACGAATACTATCGACTTTAGCAGCCGAAAATAGCCACTGATAATTAGATCTTAATTCGTGTTTGCGCTTGGCAAGGCACATGTTTACACCAGCGAAATAAATGCACATGCCGACTTACTCCCAGCAATAAAACCGATCTTATTATTTGAATTAAATCAATAAAAACAACGTCAATGTTTTGATAATTACCTGTATGTGTTCTCTTGTGAATCTTCAAGTTTTCTGACCGTGCGAAGACCTTTCCACAGCCGGGGAAGGGGCATGGAAAAGGCTTCTCCCCGGTGTGCACCCGAATGTGGTTCACCAGTTTGTATTTCGCCTTGAACGGCTTGCTCTCCCGGGCGCATTCCTCCCAGAAACAGACGTGGGTTGTCTGCTCCGGTCCCCCGACATGCTCCACTGAGACGTGCGTGACCAACTCGTGCATGGTGCTAAAAGTTTTGTTGCAACCCTTCTTCGGGTTGCTGAGCTGCTCGGGGTCGATCCACTTGCAGATGAGCTCCTGCTTGATACACTGTTGCCTCATGTAACGGAAAAAGGCACCGGGGTGGTGGTGGGCTGCCATGTTCATCCCCATGTTCATATTCATGGAGCCGTACTGATTGTGGAGCTGGGATGCCGAGTAATGGTCGGTCCTCGGGCTGGAGACCTGGTGGTACTGGTCGGAGCGTCCAAAAACTTCCCCGGGTAGTCCGAGTCTCATCTGCCCGTTCAGGACATTAGGGGATCCGTGGGACCCGTGCTGTTCGTGGATGCCGGGGAACAGAATGTGGCCTTGAGTGTCTGTATGGGAGTGATGGAGGGATCCCGCCGAGGGGCCAAAAATAGTGTGTTGGCTGCTCGCCGGAGAGGATTCTCCGAAGCCACGACTACGAAAGAGAAAGTCCCTGGTTGAGTTGAATGGAGAACTTGCATACGACGTGACATGGGCGGCATGAGCCCCGATAGCCGCAGCAGGGTAGCCGGGCGCCTGTGTGGAGAAGGCAGAGCTCTGTCCCGGGGAGAGATCATGGTTCAGCTTAAACGCACCCATGTGTGCGGAGTCTACGAAGCTATTTTGTGACAAACTCAAGTCTCTTTCCTGCATCTCGCTCGCTGAGTGATGCCTGGCAAATGACCCCACTCCCAGTCCGGGGAACTGGTGACCAGCATCCAGTAACATGATTTCAGTTAGCGTATTTTGTTTTAGTCTGTTTGTTTAAATCAGCACACGGCTACAGCGAATAAGTTTAAGAACAAAATCAAATGCTGGCAGGCAACGATTCAAGTTCCAACATTAGAAACACCATATCAGATGTGATTCAAAACGCTGCTCCGCTCATGAGAAGAAAAAAAAAACAGCTCGGCTTAACGAACACTGAATTTACTTCTACTTAACTTGTGCTGCAAAAATCCAAAATGCAACGAAATGAAGAGTTTCCTTGAGTCCTCTTCTCTTGACTGCGGCAGTTGGCTGCGATAAAATGCACTCGAAGAATTAAATAATTATCTTACTAGGTGTCCTCGGTGTGGAGCATCTCAAAAAACGCTGTTCCGATTGGGTGTGTATTTATTTCTCTGGCTCGCCTGTGTTTATCGCGGAGGGTCCCTGTTTCTCCGTGGACTGGCTCTACCTCTTCTTCCGCCCCCTTTAACTGGAGCCCGTTCATTCATTCCTCGCAGTCTCATTGGCCACTGCGCCTCATCAATCCCAGGTGGCCCTCCAATGGTAGGTAGCGATTTGGCGACTTAATAGCGCAACGCCATTTTCCACTAATAATTACCGCCTACTTTTAGGAGAAGGTTTGGGGGTATATACAAGCGAAAGGATCACGACGAGAGAGAGGAGAGAGACATGTTGTTTAGATTCCGTGGAAACAAGTCCTATAATAAATAAATAGATACGATTGTGGCATTTGCTGAGAAATAAAAAGATTGGAGGTACAAATATTCAGATCGGGGGAAAAGTAAGTCAGATGGTTTGTGGTTCATGGTTATTTACTTAATCTAAATAAAAGCAACAGCTCTGGCACTATCTTTTTTTGGTAAGTAAAAGGAAATGTATCACGCTCCTATTTCAGTTTACACAGAACCGTGTAATATACGGTATATTAATGTATTGCCATGACATCTAAAATGACAAAAATAGCGTAAATGTTTATAGGCAACGCATGCCCGTATGACTGCAGAAAAGGTAAGAGTGTAAAACGGTGATGTTCAGGCACCTTTATAAAGCATCATGCATCGATTGAAATACTACACTATTTTATTGAACTGCAAAAGCTGCATTAACTGATGGCAACAAAACAAACAAATACATAATGCAGCCTACTAATGCAGAGCATTATATCTTGTTTAAATACACTGAATGTAGGCTACTGCTGCAACACCCCCCCCCCCCCCCCCCCACCCCACCCCACCCAGCTTCCATCCCCCTTAAAAAAGTATCCGACCAAATTATAATAAACTGCTAGAACACAATAACATTTAAAATGATGATATATCTTAATATTTTAGTAATCTGTTGATGTGATAAAGTTCCTGCAGAATCATTTATTCTGACGAATATCTCGCCGCTTAATTCTCCGCAGCTGAAAAAGCATGTGTGGCTGCATATGGAGTCCAGTGGTTTTTCACTGGTTGTAGAACCACAGCTGGGCCTTTAGCGGTGCCCCAGCGTTCATACTGGCAACCACTATGCATGTTGTTGTTGGTTCCATATGTCGCTGGTTCTTTTTCCTCGGTGGTTCTCACATTCACCACAGCAATTAAAATACATGTTATGGTGGTGAACTGCGCTTAGATCCAAGTTAACCATTAGTGACATGTAAGGTCGAGCCTTTCCTGAACGCCCAATAACAAAGTTTGAGCAATACAATTTACGCTATTGAATTAGGATGCAATTGTATTTCTTTGAGTTTTCAGGTGTAGCTACTGTTTTGTTTTAGCCATAAAAAGGATGCCTTCAATAAAACAATAGGCTGCAGCTGTAGCCACTGTTTTACATTGTGAACCATATTGTTTTCCTAATGATATTTCCCTTTTGGTTTACAAACAGGCAAAATATAACTCACAGATGGAAGTCGTGTTTTTAAACAAGGATTGGCTTATTTTACTGGCAATTTTCATCACAAGCATTCCCTGAATCTGTGTTTAGTTGGGGATATACATGCAGGCGAAGAACCACAGCTGCTCATTCACATTCACAAGTCAAAGGAAGTTTACTTACATTTCCACCAAATCAAAATCCCACAAGTTCTCCCGTTCCATTACACAATCAATCTCAGTCTGCCTCAGCTCTCCGGTGCTCTAGGCGACAATTAATGGAGAATGTGAGGGAAGCGTTTTAAAACTTTTTTGAATATGTGAGTCTCATAGCTCGGAGTGGGACAGGCTGAGCGTTGTGTGCCATTCTTCCAAGTCTATTTCAACCCGCACCACAGGAAACGCAGGAGCTGATCCAAGTTCAAAGTCACGTCTGCCGACCCCTATAAGAAGTTCTTTATTTCTCAGGAAAACCACAAAACATTCCCCAGATAGGGAGAAAGCGAAGAGAGGGGGGGGGGGGGGGGGGGGGAATCTATCAGTTAGAGAGGCACAGGGCTGCGGGTTTACCCTGCTTGGAGAAGAAAGGGGTTCTAGCCTATTGAAAATCCCCCAAATACCAGTATTTCAACAGGTTTAAATCTATGGGCTATGTACTGCTGGTCCTTAAAATATAAATAAGATGACATGTTTTAGAAGGTGATCTGAAGTTACAGCTTTAAATTGTAGGCTAAGTATTACGCAAAGATCAATAAAGTCACAAGTCTTGATCACATACGGGCACTGTGCCTGCGTGCCATAATGGGGGCCACAGGCGTATTTCTTCTGCCTGTTATCTGACAATATCAATATGTTGACACACTAGAAGGTTACTTGTGTGGCTTCCGTAACCTTGTGTTTCATGGATGTTTGACCTATGAACCGTTAAGACCACATATGTTGCCCTCTTGACTCCCTTTGGTAAAATAACCCTGTTTATGACAAAGCGTCTTTGTTTTAAACGGAGAGAGGAAAAGTGAGGGAGGGAGAGAGAGAGAGAGCTTTAAGAGGTCCCACTCCTCCGTATGGCATCGACAGCTATATGGAAACTATAAATCTATTTTTTTTAAATAGCCTATTCCTTAAAAAAAAGTAAGGACCCAGGCTTGCCTCATTCTGATTATAAAAAAATATGCATTTTATAGATCAATTTATTTGACATGGCAGAATAATATGAATGATGAAATGTCTGCAGCACACTGTGACCAAGAGGTGCATTCCCAAAATTGCACATGCGTGATATTCACAAATTGTCACGGTTAAGCACACGGGAGGGTAACTTGTGTTACTACTTCATCAGCAAAATTGTAATTCTTGTTGTCAATTTTGTGTGGATTATGTTCTTCTAATGTGGTGTTTAATGTAATGTGTATGAAATAGGAGCCCTTAAACAAATCATAAACAGTGCACCCACTGCTCTTCTGTGGTTTATGAGTTCCCAGAAGCTCCCATTGGAGCTGGCTAACTAAATCCCCGAAACAACCATACACACATGTGTCCATGGGAGATTGTTTTGTGACTTTTAAATTACAATGAAAGAAAAATAGGTATGACAAATAATTGTAAAATAGATTAAGATAGATTGTGCACATACAATACAAATCAAGCCCTTATCAAAGGAGCAGGTAAAACTACTAACAGTAAAAACCAATGAAACAAATATGACTGACTGTAAATTGTTAAAAACAAATTAAATATTTTTGCAAAACTACAAAAAGGTATTAATCAATTGCTGAAGTTATGACATAAAACCTCCACTCGTGTTTCATTTGCAGATTGTCAATATCATAAATCAGTTTCAACAGAGAAGCACGTGCAACATGTAAACCCTTCCCTCTGGAAATCAATTATGGATGAGTGGGAAAATGTGGTTTTCATTTTTATATTTAAAGTTGTATATTTTTAACTTGTTTTCAAGTTAGAAAAACGTTGATGATTTGTAGTTTGAGTATCACACATCGATTGGAAAGGTGTGTGAATCAAGACATATGAATGACAGTCATGCTGTCATCGGGGACTAATCAAATGGCACGATCCGTCATAGTGAGCTCTAATGCAGTTTAACAGATGTCTTTCAACTACAATAATAACCATTACAAAATGATGGTAAATAACGCTCATCCCGGGTGCTGAGAATGACAGCACATTACACACTTTGCAGGTCCTGTCAAAAAAAATTCACTGAAATAAAATAGTAGGCTGTGATCCCCTTGTTTTAGTTTACTGTTAGATGTTTAGAAGTAACTAGTTAAGGCACCCTTAACTTGTACATATTGTTGGGCCAACATCATTATTGTATTATAATTGTATTGAGGCATTATGAAAAATTATACAATGAACAAGAACATAGGAAATTGTTATAGTTTTTTAAATACGTTTTAAGGATGATTGGTGTGACAGCCTACATCACCCCAAAACTCAATTAAAACCTAATTTAAATGTAGAAGTCATATTATTTCGGTAAACTTGTGAAAAAAATATACATTTATATCATAATTTAGAGTGAAGGGTATAGGATTAACAGAACAGCAAATAAAACTAGACTCTGTTAATCTGAATATTTCTTTAATTTATCTACTCATAATGTTATGGTATTTTAGTCTTCAGTAAAATAAAGTTTTTATAACGTATCGCAATGACTTTCCACAGGTGCGCTCCTTACTTAATATATTTTCCTAAGAAATCATGCTGTTGTTGTTTTTTTAATCCTTCTTGATAATAAATACATGCTTAACCAAGCGTGCAAAATAAATACACTTCGCCCCATCACTGTTTGCCTCTTTACTCACTATACTGCCGTGAATTACGCATCTAAAAACTGGCCACATCCTTTACTCACTTACATTCAAACATACATCCACCAGCAGCGTGTTCTTTTTTCAATGGCGACCTCAAATCAATAGCAAGACAGTTCACCAAAGATAAACTGGGCTGCATTGGCCATATAAACTGACATTTCGGTCATCCACATGCGCCAGCAGCAGTAAACAGAAAGCCGCACAAACAGATCTGCTGGTAACTTTGTGAGTACAACTTTTTGGAGTCAACAGCGATAAAGAGAGTGAGGGGGCGGAACCCTGCTGAGCCCCTGCGCTGAACAACAGCCAATCGCTTCGTTCTCCTAACTGCCAGTCACCGAAATCCGTCCAATACCCGCAGTGCCATTTCTAAACTGTATTCCCCACTGTGTCCTCCAACTGTTGTATGTTCTGCCAATCGCTTGAGGACAGAGTGGGAAAAGGAGCAAGCAGAGTTAGAAGCCGGACAAAAGAACTTATAGACCCCTTATATACATATTTTTCTAATGTTTTAGAGAGCGTGGTGGGGTGAAAACAATTGCGGTGAGTGCGGATGGACTTGTCAGTGTAGTTATGGAACCCCCTTTAAACAAGAGGAATCCGGCGATAAGATTAGCGGATTTGGCAGCGACTCAACCCCATCCTCATCAGAATATGACAGGCTTCCCGGGGCTAGGGGGGCATCACCCTCTCTCCCACCATGCCCACCTCCACCCTGGGGAGCTGGGCAACGACCCCGGAGTGGCACTCACTCCATTTGGACCAGAGCACATGGCACAGACAAATGCTCTCAAACTTAGCCCATCTCAACACATTCAGAGCCATCACGAAGCCCAGACCGCGGCATCTTTCACTTCTGCTCAGACCACTGTTGGTTTCCCCGTGGCTCACCCCCACTCAGGCTACTCAAGCAGCAGGGACTTCATCCTCAGGAGAGAACTCTCAGCCTCTGCTATGCATGCACTTGGCGACCAGCATAGTTCCGCCTCCTCCCCTCATCACCATGGCATGTTCATCTCTCCAACAGGTGCTTATGGGCACGCAGAAAGTGGGGCCCATTCACTTTTTACTGGACTTCACGACCAAGGGTCCCCAGGTGCCCATCACCACCATGCCCTCAATGGACAGATGCGCCTGGGTATACCGGGGGACATCTACGGCAGGCCAGAGCACTTCGGGCACAGGCCAGATCACTATGGACCTTCTTCTCTCCACAGCTACAACTCCATGAACCTCAATGTGAACATCGCTTCAGCTCCTCACGGAGCGGCGGGGGCGTTTTTAAGATACATGCGGCAGCCCATAAAGCAAGAGCTAATCTGCAAATGGATTGACCAGGAGCAAAGTCAAAAAAAGCCCTGCTCTAAAACTTACAGCACCATGCACGAGCTGGTCAACCACGTCACGGTGGAGCATGTCGGGGGACCGGAGCAGAGCTCCCACGTCTGTTTTTGGGAGGAATGTCCACGGGAAGGAAAAGCTTTCAAAGCGAAGTACAAACTGATCAATCACATCCGAGTTCATACGGGAGAAAAGCCCTTCCCGTGTCCTTTCCCGGGCTGTGGAAAAGTGTTCGCTCGATCGGAGAATTTAAAGATTCACAAGAGGACTCACACAGGTCAGTAGTACTTGTAATTGTGAAGTTTGAAAAAATATCACCTGATCGTAGAGCATTATAATCTATCCGAAGAGACCTCGTGTTGTTTTTCACATCCTAAATAGAGTGCGACCGTGCGTAATTGCGCACACAAGCGAGCAAAAAAGTTGTACTCAGTGACGCATTCGCACAGTGTTAAACGTGTTACATTGCCTTTCTTAAATGTAAAGTGTTGTACTCGCTGAGATGACTGCTGTAGGCGTGAGATGGTAAGGGCATATGATTTGTAAAACGTGCTTACGTACATGCAGGACAGCGCAACAACACGCGTATATGTAATTATAGTCAGGCGTGGGACGTTTACGCCAAAACTTAATTTAAATATCGTGTATGGTACACGCATATGGTACATCATACCATGTGCCATATGTATTAGTTTCAAGATTTGGTTAACTGTTAAACAAAGCGAGGGGAAGCTATAGTCTAAAACTATAAGCTACATTACAGTCTGTAGAAAAAGAAAATCTGTCCTACCAAAACAACAGCGTCTCAGAGTTGCAGAGTGAGGCAAGACAGTGAGTCTGAGCAGGCTAACTTCCCACAACGTAAAAATCTCATTTTTAGGTCTTCTTTTTTGAGAACTGTTTTAATGGTCATTGGCTTTGATAGATGTCGCCAGTACAGGCCTCTACACCTTACTGAATGATGCAAAATCCCCAGGGGAATAAACAAGTCATATAAAAATATGTAAGTAAGGAAAGTCCAAGTTACACTGTCTTATTGCTTATCCTTTTAACTCATGCAACCATCCTTCCCAATATTTTACATATGGATATGGAATGCACTGAGCAGGGTGCAGCCTATTTTTTTTATATGTATGTTCTCCATCTAACAAAGTCAGTGTGTGTATGTTGGTGAGTGAGTGTGTAAGATGAGTTAACCTGAGTCCACCACGGTACATAAACGGCTGCCGGTGGTCTCCAGAGTGCCCCCTCTCTTTCCACATACACACATACATGCAGCCAGAAGGCCTAAAGGCATGTTACACGTGTTCAAACAGGAAAACGCTTTGGACAAGTGGCTGTGGGAGATGTTTAGTGAAAAAGCTCTGAAAATGAAGCCCTAGTAAAAAAAAAAAAAAAGGCTGCAAAACAGAGCAAAGATGGAAACATTTCCCTCGTGGTGTATTTTTTAAGGTGGTATGCTGAGATTGAATTAATGAACAGCTCTAAGCTTGTGATGTGTGTAAAACATGTAAACACCCCTCAGGGAGACTTTTTCATGACAGTTTTTTAAGGGCATCAACATTCTTTGCACACGACACTGACAGCATCTGTTTCTCATTTCTTCCAGGAGAGAAACCTTTCAAGTGCGAGTTTGAAGGCTGTGACAGAAAATTCGCCAACAGCAGCGACCGGAAGAAGCACTCTCACGTCCACACCAGCGACAAGCCTTACTACTGCAAAGTCCGAGGCTGTGACAAGTCCTACACACACCCGAGCTCTCTGCGGAAGCACATGAAGGTGCACTGCAAGTCCCCACCGCCCCCTTCCACTAACGTCCCCTACATTTCCTCCACAAACCCTCTCGGAGACTCTCTTTCTCCAAACTCCGAGCTGCACAGGAACCGCTCTGCGAACCTCTCCCCTCAGGTCACCAACCTTAACGAGTGGTACGTGTGCCAGGGGAGCGGGGGACCCAACCACCTCCACACCCCCTCCAGCGACGTGCCAACGTCAGATTCAGAGGAGGACTCTTTCAGACACTCAGACCCAAGGACAATGCTCTGATGCCCTGTTTACAACCACTTGACTGTCAAACTTGCCATCTAGTTGACCCGTTAAAAGGTGTGTAGTACCATGCTGGCCTGTGCGCTTGGGACATTGATCAGCTATTTTCACTGTAGTATTATTAAACAAGTGTGCTCAACAAAGATAACTCATTATTATCTTGGAGGCAATGCCGGCCTTACTACATGAACAAGAATGAAATGTATGTGACCCCTGACCTTTCTTAAAAATGTAGATCAAATCTGTCAAAACAAAACATCCCACATCATTAGAACTGAAATCTAATTTAAAAGGACAAAAAAAAGATCTGAATAGGGCATTTTCAAAATGAATAAGCTTTGTACAAGAGCAATATGCAGGGTTTAATTAACTGCATGGCTTAAGACTCAACTGGTGTGCAGAGATGACATATTTCATGTGACCTCCCATCACCCCTTGCAGTTTAATAACTCGCCTGCTATCAATCACTGTCATATTCCAGACATTTAAGGGAAACAAATGGTACTGCCTTTAACCCCTCAAATAGCAACAAATGTTAACGGACAGAATCTAGTAGAAGAAGAAGATTTGTTATAAATAATGTGTGATTTCTTTAAGTTGTGGTACAAACTTTGATAAACCAATAAGAAAAAAAAAGAAAAGAGGAAGCAAACATCTGAATGTCTTAAGGGTTCTCATTTATCTTTTCAGATTTCTACAATACATGTGTTTGGATGGAATTTTGTAATATTTAAGAACTATTTAAGACTATATTTTATGCAAAATACACAAGTGTTATGCTCGTTAAAGAGTAAGTCCCTCGAGACCCTAAATGTCTACACTGACAGGCTTTGACCCTGTAGGATTTGTATATATGTAATTGTACTGATGCTTGTGAATGTTGTGTAGTTTTAATTACAAAAAAATGTTGTTTTGTACATTGTAATTTATTTGCTGGTATCAATGTTGGAATTACAGGAACACCAAAGAATAATAATATCAGTTTTGGTGATGCATAGTACCCTGCTGATGTTTTTTTTAAATGTTAATTTCTGTTCACTTTTTTATTTTTTAATTGTGTTCTGTAAAAGAAGAAACATTTACTTGAATAGGCTGTGTAATGTGAAAAGTCCCTTTCTCGCATGCCTTTTGTAGTGATCTGTCTTTCTCTCTGAGGTGCATGGTGCCGTTGGACATGATGGATAAAAAAGGAGATGAATCAGCTATGAGTGTGCAGATCCTTGATGTTCAAAATTAAATTTACAATATAACATTTCATGCTAAAAAATAATAATAAAAAACAGGACATATACAGTAAGTTATTAACAAGTGTCAATTATTATATTCAATGAGTGTCTTTGATTAATAAGAGTTTGGGGAAATAGTAAATCACTTTGTGTTATTATGGAATTGTTATGACATTCGTGACTGTGAGAGTGTTACTTTAAAAAAAATGTATTTCAGGAAGCTTTGCAATTACTGTCAATATTGACCCTTTTTATATGAAATATATATATAAGAGTCAACAAAACAATAATGTCTTTCTCACCTGGAATGAACAATTAGAAGAGCTCATTTCCTTACCAGACATTTCTATAAAATATCCACTGCTATCTCACGGGCCAAGGAGGCTGGTATAAACTAATCACTGAGCTAATGGGAAAACGTATAGCCCCCTGATGGCGTTACCTCTGAAAGGCGCGACAGCACAAAGCAGCCGACGCATGAATCATTCATGGCAAAATAAAAGATAAAAAGATATCTGACAATAAGCAAGGCCTTGTATAGAGTGTATACAACAAGTTCCCCCTCTTATTTCCTCCATTAAAACGCACAATCTCACTTTCAAAGAGTTGCCTGTCCAGCCCATAGAATTACAATTGACCAACGCGAGTCCTGCACCACTTCAAAGGCTGCAGCTTCTGAGAGGAAGGCTGGCCGCTTTGACAGTCTTCATGGTGCGTTAGGATTTCTATGGCAATTGGGTAGTGAGACGCTCACATTTGAATGTGTCTGGTTGAAAAACACTAACTGCCACTAAATGAACTATCATCAAAGCTAAGGATGCACCTTCTCCAACTAAATGTGTGTTTGCACAAATACACCGTTGGCAGGTAGATGACACACCAGCTACAGACACGATACATGTGCCTGTTAAGCTTTGGACAAGACGAAAACAAATTGCATATATTGTAATAAACAACAAAAACAAAAACAACAACACATACTGGAAATTATCCCGGGCTTCCACACTGCATCAATTAACACACTTGACTCCTGGAGGATGGTGGGGCTGTGGCAATTTAATGCAAACCTTTCATCAGCACTGAAGTAAAACACATCTCTAATATTGAGCATCTTTTATAAAGCTCAAGAAAAAGAAACACTTCAGTAGCGCTCAACCCCCTTTTTTTTAAAAGGCCACAACAGCAGATTTGTTTAGTCGTAATGGGGCTTTATCCATTTTATAGCTGTCCTCTCAGCATTTCTAAAAACACTTTATCTGCTGCCTCATTCAAAGCCCTTGTGGGCCTCCTCTCGGACGTTTACAGGGCTAAGGGCCTAAAGAGTAGCCTGCTCTTGTAGGTCCTGTTTGGAAACAAGGGTTCAATGAATGTTACAAAATAAACACGATGAAAAATAACCAGAGACGGTTCCTTCAGCATTAAAAGGAGGGAGACTTAATAAAAGGAGTGAAGCAGTCACCCTTCAGTGAGAAACGCTTTGAAGTAGAACTTATTATCTGAGAAATACTTTTTGGTTGTCCTAACGACGCTGCTGAATGGGAAAGGCTCTCCTTTGTCAGCGATTTGTTCTCCTTTAGTGGGATGCCCGTGGAAATCACTTACACGGGCCACCTTTACATACTGCCTGCAAATCAGTAACTGGCAGAGTCAGACATGCAGACGCCACTTTGGAGAGGACAAAGCAAGAAGTCGCAGTGAAAACGTCGCTGCTTCTCAATTGTGCCCTTTAAAGGGGTTGAAAGATAATTTCTCAGACGAGCGTAGAACCAAAACAAATGCTGTCTTGTCAGACTTTACAAGCATTATCCATCTCCTGAATGTTTTTGGCACAATGCGCAGGAAAATGGCTTGTGAAGTGATCATTTTAGTCACAAAAGTTAAGAGGCTCTGGTTAAATAGATGCAGGTCATTTGATCCATGCACCTGCGCCTGCAGACCGCACTGGGCTTGGCTCACCGCACTGGGCTTGGCTCACCTGACAGCAACAGAAAAACGCTCGTTTTCTGAAGGAAAAAATTAGGATTTTTTAAATGTAAGGTTTATTTTTGTGAACAAGAAAGCAGGTGTGATGAAACAGCACAACAACACCCCCACTCAGATATCAAATATAGCAGAACAGCAGCACCTTGTGACAGCTTTGGCTGATTTTCGTTCCGTTACAAAATTAAACTACACATTTCTTGTTCCTAAATATTACAATAATTAATAAGAAATGTGTGATGAATTAGGAAAAGACCCCTGGAAATAAGTGTGTGACTTAATTACATGAACTACTGTATATTTATTAGATTACGTTCGTTAAAGCAATAAGTGATTCCTCTGTTGAAATATAGACCAGGTCACAATTAACAATGTGTTGTTTCCTAATTTGGATAATTTGTAAATTCATGGTCAGAGCTTTATTACCGCTTTTCACCTCTCCCTCTAAATATACTGCAATGTCCAAGATAGGAACGTTTCGATTTAGTTACACAATATTATCTGTGCACTGTGAAGTTAACTAAGGATCAGAACAGAAATGCAAAATGACCATGAACTACAAATACATTATTGTTCAGTCACTAACATTGAAGTGATTCGGTGCCACCTGTTTGTCTACCCGAGTCTTAACTTTACGCAGTGTGAAGTTTCCGTGTTTCAGATTCACTTCTTTCTTCACATTTAACGGCCACATATTTGCAATCCAGGCATTTTGCCAACTTGTTCCAAGATCCCTACCTGCCTGCCTACTGTCTTAAGTTTCATGATCAAGTCAGAAAACATCGCAGTTGCTGCTGCACCTCTGCCCGGTTAACTGGAGACCCTCAACTTCGGAGAGCGAGTTTCATTCCCTTCCAGTGAAGCACCCTCGCTTTTATTCTGCTCTGCGAACACTCAGTTTATGTTGTAGCTACAGTAAACTTGCCTGCAGGGACAAATCGACCGCAAGTTGAAGGAGCGACTCAACAGTTTAGTATTTTTTTTGTTTTTTTAGGAAGGAGTGTTTCCTCCTGATATTTTGATTGCGCATGGGAAATTCTTTGTCCGGTTTTACCCTCGGATTCTCGGAGGTCTGCAGGGGGAATGTCACTGCTTTCCAGTCCCACTACAGCAGCTGGTTTCACCCATTAGCCCCGGTGTCTTTCCCAGAGGAGTGCGGGAGTTAAACATCTGACAAAGCGCGCGCCGGGGGGTTACTCAACTGACCTGTAGCCTACTTGGTTTAAGTTTCATAAGAACTTCATTAAATTAATTACCGAGCGAGCAATCATCCATTTTGGATTTTTAACAACATGGTTTTCCTTCATGTTAAAGCAGCAATCTATGCTGTTCTATGGTTTCCGCATATAATCATAACCTGCTAAGAACTCAGTGCTGAGAAGGAAATTGGTTTATTCTTGCTCTGACATTTAGACTTTATTTCTCACCTTCCATCTCAAGCTAAGTGGTTTGACGGTATAGAAAACAGCAGACATAACAGCACTGTTCCTCTGTTTATGAGACCTTATTTCCTATAGTTCTTTAATTCAATTATAAAGCTTAATTAAAGAACACTTATCAGAATGTTTCATGTTAGACAAAGTGTACCTGAAATGTGTTTTCCCCAAATATCTTCAATGAGCACTAATTAACCATCCTAGATTACTTTGTGTTTTAAATGTGTTAACAAAAAAGACAAAAATAGAGTGAAAAACAGAGGAGGTACCAAATAACAGAATACCAAAAAATACTCATTCCAAAGAGAATGAGAACAATTATTTGTAATAACTGAAGTCTAGATGTTTATCTGTAATTGCACTATGCAATTGTGATTTTTTATTTTTTTATAATGAAATGCATGAACAATTACTATAAAGCATATATATGATTATTTTAAACAACTATTTAATTGTTATATTGAAAGTAGAAGTATTTTCTTCTCAAAAAAACAAAATGTCCTAATGAGCTGACAAGCTGATATGACAGATCAGTGCAACACCATGCAGAGTCAGAATTAAACCATTCCCACTAAATATTTTAGGGATGGGGTTACTCTACCAATATTTAATGTTGTCACGTGTATTCCGGCTACTTTACACTCGTGCACTGCTATTCAGAAGAGCATGATACATCACTCAGAAACTGACATAATATCTGGTGGCTCAGTAACATCTGTGGGGGTAGAGACTTGGTGCCGGTCCAAAGCCCCATCCCGGGACTGGGAGCCACTCCAAGGCAGTAGGTGAGGAGAGCAAGGTCGTCCACGGACAACCGCATGAGCCAGGCCCCGCTACCAGGCCCTTGTATACCCCACCGGCTAGAAAATAGAAACTAAAGTGCAGATAAGCGCGAGCATGCTGCCCCAGTAGTCTCTCATTGAATGACAGGGCTTTCCTAAGAGCCTCTAAATGCAGGATGTAGGCTTCAGCATTCTGGAAACTAGGGCTGACAGGGTGGAGGGAAATGGAAATATATACTCTATCAAAGAGAAGCAGATGGACTGTTTAGTGTGGGATACTTTGATTTGTGCACAGGGATGCTCCTGTTTACAAGTTACCTGAGCGAAAACAAACTGGGTCATCCCTGGCACACGGAGAACATCCTGTATGACTCCGTTTTACTTATTTTGAAATAAGCATTTTATATTCTTAAGGGCTGTTTTTACACTATAAAAACAAGAACATTGGATAGGATACTGCATTGTACTCCATTTAGTCTACTCTTCACATGTTATGGAACACATGCTGTATTGACCTGGGACTTAAACACCAGATTGAGGCCTCTGGTGATTTTTATATATAAAGGATTACTTTCACCACCACTAATCAAATTCAAATCCATGTATCTCCCTTCAGTCGGAACCAAACATATCTTGAAAACCTATCTACGATTGATCGAAATGATTTCAAAAGCTTAGTGCCAGTCCACTATTTTAATCCACCCCCACTCCTTTGCTTCTACTTTCTTACCATCACTTTCTCCATTGTGGGTGAAGATTCATATCAGTGCCAGATTTGTGCAGAACCATCACGCCTTCGACATCAGATGGTGGGCCATAATGCATCTGGTTTTATTGCAGAAAGGTCAACATTGAGAGTGGGGGAAATCGCAGCTGGGGAGAGGGGGCATCCTTGGAAATGAGAGAGAATAAGGGGAAGCAGGGTAGGTAAGGAGAGAAGGAGCATCAGGAGACAATAATCTGTCTTTGTAATAAAAAAGACAAACGGTAGTCTGTGCCAACAACAGATAAGGGTTTGACTCCTGCTCGGCCAAACATCTGACCGTCTTCACATAGTTATGTTCATCATGGGCAAACTGGTGAAGTTGGTTAGCAATCATCCTCAGCTTCCAGTCTCACTAGGAGCTCTAATCCAATGTGATAAGCCAGTGCACAAGCAGTAAAGTATCCAGTGTGGAGGCACCACTGCCTCCTCAACCATGCAGAGCCAGGACCTCCCTCTGACTTCATGGAGTTGTCTGCGTGGTTGCCAAACATCACAAGCCTCACACCCATTCTCTTTCACAGACTTGGGTTTGGAAATGAAAGATATGGCTCTGGATGGGCAGAAGGAAATGGTGTCTTGATGTTTCCATCTGACCAGGGATAAGCCAGAAAGGATATATGGCTGGATAGGCAATGAGATTGAGGAATGGGGGTCTCCATCTGACCAATGGCTTCAAAAGGATGTTGTGTTGGTGCACTGAGGCCCCAGATGAGGCTTAAGACATAAATGATTGAATACAAAGATGACCTATGGTATTAATGGTGGCAGGAAACAGCTCCACATCCACTTTCCATCCCTCGCCTTGCTTTGTACTGCAGAGAAGATGTTTGGCCTTCAAGAAATTATGTTCAAGAAATAGAAATGTAAAACATGTTGAGTGAAATAAATCACAACCCTCCACCTCATAAGGACATAAGCAGCGCACGTATTAGCCGGGCTCTTTTACTTGCTGTGAAGATGCTGATGACAGCCATAATATGTTTGGTTGTCCCGCAGGACGCTTTGCTCTGGACTGCCCCAATCACAAGACTAATTGTATAATTAGGCCAGCTCCGTTGGGGATGGTCACCTTTTGGCCCTTCCTAGACATTTGCCATTGTAAATGACAGTATATCTCACAAACTATCAAAGCTGATCCATCTTAGTGACACTAAACCTTGAGATGAGGCGATATTTTGTTAACATGACTGATAGTTCGCCCAAAACCTAAATACATAGGATGTGAGTCTCAAGAGGGCTGCATTTATCACATCATTATGAATGTCAAATCTTATAATAAGATAATTTGCATAGTTTTAATAACAGTACTTTTTGTTGTTGTTTAGACTTGTGTTTAACATAGTATAGCACATATTTGAAAATAACCTGTTTTCTGAATTGTGAGAAAGCCAAGCAGCAGATTATGCATTCCTCAGTTCAGTGGGAGGCTGCAGCGTTGTGCTTTTCTATCACAAATTGTGAATTGGTCCTGAGGAGAAATGCAACGGCCCCTCCCCAGTGCTTCCTTATTTCCAGCCCCTCCTTAGCATTTTCAGCATCACCATGCACATCATTATCGTTGTCAAAAGTTGGTGGGGTGTGTGCTGTGGCAGGCGCTGCCCGGGGGGAGCCGATTGGAGGAGGGGGGTGAGGGTGACGTGCAGGTGTCGGAGCTTCAGTTCTGACCGGCCGTGGTGAGGTTAGGACACCTCTCCATCCAGGAGGGCCCCATAGGTGCCCTCATTACGCAGGCCCCCGTGGCACCGAGCGACGTGCGCATGGCGAGGAGAGGTGCGACTCCTTACGCTCAAAGTGTACCTCTCACACCTGGCCTCTGTCTGTCTGTCACAGCTCCTATAGGGAAGACTCCCAATATGAATTATAATAAGCATAATAACAACCTTGTGGATACAGGAAGGGTTTTTGGCGCATTATGAGAGCCTGGCAAGCATCAATTTTAAAAACGTCTGATATGTCAAATAAAGTGAGAGCATAACCTGAGTCATCACTTAAAAAGTTATTATTCATGTGCTAATCCTACTCTGGGCTGGCTTCTTTTTTAATTCTATCCGTATCTGCTCTAGCAATCTAACATTTCCTCCTCTAAATCTTCAATCATCGCTCTATCTCATCATATTTTATGATGCTTGCCCGAAGTTTCAGCAAACTTCCCCGCTGCACACTGTGACCGAGATCCAAAGGGCAAGTGGTGCTTCATTAACCGTATCCCCATTTACTTTAGATCCCCCCTGAGTCTCAGAGAGAGCAGATTAATGTGAATTACAGTCATTTTGCAACACCGACAATATGTTATGTGGGCTCGAGGCTGGCTGTATGGAACCACGTCACCTTTTCTCTAGAAAACACTTTGAAAGTAGGAATTTGAGACACTTTTAACATATAACATTACATTTTACATGCCAGTTTAAAATGCAGCTTCTTATACCTTAATGTTTTTGGTGTGTTTGAGCTGCAGTCTATAGTTTTACACGAAACGTTGTTTCACTTTCATTTATCTCAGAATTTGCACTGAAGTTTGTGTGCAAGAGGGGTTGGGGGAGGGTGTTTACAATTAAGGATTTTTGTTATGCTTGTTATTTTTAATAACATGCCTAATCTCCTTAAACCATTTTAACAAGACGACAAATTATGGCACACTTTACATAACAAAAAAACATGTTTCATTGTTTTTTTAAATCCCAATTATCATTTGGATTACAACAAGTTTGAACAAGATAATGAGAGAGTTGTGGCTATTTATGTTGTTTCAATAAAGTATACTTCTATGATACTAACTAATAACTGTCACCGGCTCAATGGACGTGATTTCCCTTTAAAGAGCCCACAGAAAGGACTGCTATGCATGATGACCGCACTAAACAAAAAGCCAGAGTACTGGACAAAGAAAACACCATCCAGCTCGAGGACCAATGAGGGGTTTCTTTCACTTTTCAATCACTCCTAGTCGTGCCCGGGATTAAGAGAGGGCTCTTGACTCTCTCTTTCACACAAAACCAAGAGTGCTTGTCAGCAACTCAAAAGAAAAAGGAAGAGAATAATACGTTAGTCCAGGGTTATCGTGTTTAATTGGATTAGATGGTGTCATGTTGGAAGTCCGGAGCATGACAAACAAGAGGTAGACGGCTGGGAAAACACTAGATAAATAACTTTGTTTGTGATTTTTTCTTTTCTATTTTGTTTAGATATAATTTAATTGATAACTACCTCAAAATAATTACCAGAAATCATTTCATGTCTCTCCATTAAAAGAAGTGCAGCACGCTGAGGCACTGGAGAGGTTTATATCGTCGGGATTGTGTTGTTGGCTGTGCGCTGCGCTCATCTGTGCGTCAAGCAGCGGCAGCAATAACAAGGTGCGCGCAGCTGTGTGTGCAGGTGCGCGGCCTCCACCTGCTCAACCAGAGAGAGAGAGAGAGAGAGAGAGAGAGAGAGAGAGAGAGAGAGAGAGAGAGATAGAGAGAGAGATAGAGAGAGAGAGAGAGAGAGAGAGAGAGGGGCGGGTGCACATCAAAAGCTTGTTTTTTGATTGTGTTGAGATGGGAAATTATCACTCTATACATATCAGTTTGTATCAACATTTAAAAACCCGAAAAATAGTTAGCAATACTTCCAACGAGGTAAATTAAATTAGGTATAAAAGTTTAAGAGGACAATTATAGATTTAATTTTCAGTAATAAACATTTAACGCTAAAAGATCATGTTAACACACCCTGTATATAAATAATACAAGTTTAGGATGTCCCAACAAAATCTTTCGCAATATTTTGGTCAAAAAACTAAACCTGGGAATCGAAAAAAAGAGGTTGGATTGAGCCACTGTGGATGCTTTCATTATACAACGTCAAATAATGATAACCTGCAGATAAACAGGGTAAAACAAAGACAGCAGCATGAGATCACAACATATACTTGCCTGAAAAGTCATATATAATTTATTTTCCTATTCGAAAATACTTGCCTTTATGAGAAATTGTTTCCAAGAAGGTTTCATTTCATTTTTCAACATGAGTAATATGGAACCCATTATTGTTTGGCACTGGCTTAACATTTGACTGCCTAATTAACTGCTAGAGGCGGGTGAGAGATCTGATGTGCGTTTATGTCAGTATGGCCACAGACCTCCGCAGACATGTTGTTTTCATGAGGTGCTGTTACCTTTTTCTCTCCCTTAAACTGTCTGTGTCGGTCGCGTAAACTTATATTGGTCTGTCTTGTCTGGTGCGTTTAGGGACAACAAAGAACAACAAACAAACAAGACTCAAGAGCAAATAGGTGCAGTTTCATTATTTAATTCAAGTGCATTAACTGTGACAGATGTGCGTTATTAATGTGAAAATCACATTCAGACATGCATCCATCCCATTTAAGTTGTGAATCAGACATTTATTTTTATTTTACTTCACCATGCAAATGTGCGGCTGTAATCCCCAGGAAATAAAGTATAGGCCTAGAAAAAGAAATACAAAAAAGAAACTTGTGCTGCAGTGAAGAGGAAACTTGAGTCAGAAAGGACGACAGATGGACACTTGTGGTAAAAAAATGAAAAAGTTGCAGGGACTTTGTGTCGCTCTGTAACGAGTCTCATTACCATGCCTCCCCCCTCCTCCCCACCGACACCCTTCCTCACTCCTGGCAACAGCAGACAAAGCGCGCGGGTTTTAGTGGTCTCTGGGCAGCCTTTGATCTGAGCCCGTTAAGGAGAAGGGAGTCTGGGGGAATCAGGGCTAAGGAGGAAGGTAAAGTCATCTAAAATATGTTTACCTATACATTGTACAATCAATAATTTCATTAGATTTTTCAATGTGGGACAAGATGCATCCTAATTTGCATATGAGTCAACACCTGAGGGTAAGATGTTGCCAACTTGCCAAGTCTGTTTCATTTCTGTGACTTTTTTTGCTGCAAATATATATTTATCCACCAGGTAAATAAACCCAGGAGCCTGGACTTTAAGAGAACCGGACCTCCAATAACTAAACTACAAGAAGCAGGGAGGGCCTTCAAACAGAGGCCTGGACCAGTTGGTGGGTACAATTAAATATAAGGACCCCTCCCCAACATCACCTTTATGATAGACCTAATGCAGGTGGGATGCATGCAGCTATACACTATTATGTTTATACCCGTTTGGTGCTGGAAATGAAATATTGATTAAACTTGACGTGCAGTGGCAACAACAATTCAACCTAAATGAATATAATTTATTGTAGATTACATTTATTTGGTTTGGAAAATGTATATTATTTAGCTTTACATGAGGCCTATTAAGGGTGTTTTTATGGTTTTGCATAAACATAGATTTATTCTAAAATATCAAGGTGAAATAAAAAAAATAAAAAGGATCTAACAACTCTGATCCTGCATCCTGCCTCGCGCCTGCGTCCCTCCGTCGCTGATACTCAGACAAAAGGTTTTCTCAAATTAAGTTAGTAATGGTCCACATGTGCCAGATCACTCAGGCAGGACAGACAGGCCACGGTGAATTTCATATCATGCAAACGAACTGGGGGAAAAAAAGGAAAGAAAAGGAGGCTGGACATGCGCCTGTCATCGGTGGGGAAATAAAAGGCTCGGCGCTTGATAAAAAGACCGACTGCTTTTCGTGGTTTCTGAAGAAAATATCAAAACATATCCTAACATGCGATAACATTCAGAATAAAATGACAGAATACTTAATTAATGCAGTAAGAAACGCTTACCTGCCATACATGTACAATGACCCAACAAGATAGATAGCTTCAATATTTTATTAACAAGTTTCGGAATTCAATTTGCTTTTACGTTATAATTATGTTTTTATTTTAAAATGATCAATTTACTTGAGGCTGCATTTTCTTAAATGCATTTTCAAATTTTCACTTTTACAATTACCACATGCTTATCCTCACAAAGCAAAAATAAATAGTTTATATTTAATCTAAAGCATTTTTATTAGGAATTTGTAAAGCGATATTTAATACTTTTCATTGTGTTTTTCTGCACTAGGCCTTGGACACTTGAAAATTATCACTGACTAATAGGCTAGTTGTAGGAAATGGCCTTTTGGAGCCACTTGGAAAAGGTTTTAATTTATTCAAACAATATAACAAAATATCGCAACGCAGTTAATTAGCTAAAACTAAATGTTTTATGTTGATCAGCTCATAACGTTATATTTTAAGTCATTGTTGCTAATAGGTTTACACTTATCAAACTGTGCTGCAGTTACAATAACGAGGCATTTCATTGCTTTAGAATAATCTTTTGCTGCAATTACTTTGTCATATATCGTCATTAGAAGTCTATTAAAACATCAAGTCATTATTTGGGCATCCCCGGGCGGGGAATTAGAATAAAACCATCTTTGCCACACGGGTCCCATTTAGATTAATGGAAAAATATGTAAAACATTTCGTTTTAATTTTCCTCTGACAGTGTTTTGCATACATGCATTTTCTCCGCCTGCGCTGTCTCTCGTAATTTATGAAAGCAATCTCGACCAACACATTACCGGGCTATGAAATACTGCTCGCAGCCTAATTGATTCCCGTCACAATTTTGTGAGGTTATAATCGTGTTAATTGTAATTTACTCTCTCAGGGAATACCAGAGAGATGTATTTAAATAAAACTACCGAGAGGACTGAGAAGATTATATCAGCTCCACACATAATAGAAATGTCATGTAGAATTACACAGCGGAGGCAGACAGGGATGCATTCCTCTAATCTACAGAGATGTCACTGAAATCTTTGGCTTTCTCATTCCAAAATGTTATTGAATTGCAAAGTCGTCAAGGTGCAATAAAAGCAAAACGAGAGCAAAAGACAGCGTTTGTTTTACCTACAGGCAGAGGGCTGAGAGAGTGTGGTGGAAATAAGGGCAACCTATATTAGAAAGAATGATAATAAAAAAGGTGGTAAACAAACACTAAGGGGATGTTGTGTTTTGTTGTAATATAAACTAGCCAAATTATTTCCTTATCATCCTCAGAAGAGCTGCCCTTTTTGCTTGGTCCCTGCATGATGCCCTGAGCTGCTTCCTCTGCTTAGAGACCTTCCTTCCTGTTTGAGGGACACCTGTTGGTGCAGAGTAGCTCCGAAAAGCCATGTTGTCCCGTAAGACCGGCCTCCTTCCCCACTGAAGTCACCTGGTGAGCCTCTTTTCAACTCTGAGTGCAGCACATATGTCCACGAATGGCTTGATCGAGCCTATTATGCAGTTTGTACTCAATAGGGAAATAGATGTTGTATTCAACATTTGGAAGTAAACATTTAAAAAAAAAAAAATGTTTTCATTATCAACCTTACAAAAACACAAATATGTATTCAGTGAATACTTGGAGACAATACTTAGCCTCCAAACTCAAATTATTAATTGCATTTAATGATTTCACAATTAAAAGACATGCAGAAGCTTAAACTAATTGATGCAAAATCAAAGTGGACTTCCTCCAGTAACTCTTTCAGCATTCACTTCAGATTGTGGAAAGACTAAGCTGCAACAAATGATACATTTGCAAGTTTAAAAAAAGTCAGAGTTTCAAGTTTGATACAAATCAGTGAAGCCCATTTGAATGACATAACCTCAAATCAAGAAAAACGTTTGATTCATACAATCAGCACAGGTTATTCACAAACAACACATTGCAGAATGACCAAGTGTGAGATGTGGCTTGTCCAATGCCTGTTTAAAAGATCCACAGAGCCTGCACAATGGTTCTTTACCGTTTGTAGATTTATTTAATTAAAGTAATACATAACAGTTGTGTCTACCAACGTAAGGGTTTAATGGAACATTGGGTGAAAACAAACAATGTGAATTCATGGCAGAAAAAAGTGAGCAGGGGTGAGAGAAATATGTGGCCAAATGCCAAAGAGACAGCTTACTGTTGGGGTCTTTGGCTGGGCGCAGGAGTGGTTTCAATCTTTTTGTCTGGCCTGGCACAGACCACAGTCCTGCCCCAGACACAATAGATCATACAGTAGTGAGAGAGGGCGAGATGAGGGGATGAGGTGGGGTATGGTGCCTTTCATTACCATGGTCACCAATGGCACTATTAACCATTCAACACCCCCCCAATTATCCTCCCATCCACAGTCAGAGAGACAAAGCCTCGGTCCTGGTCTGCTGGCGCAACATGGCCACTAATCTGTCTCACTCCAACATCACACCCACTTCACTGTCTCTGGAAGTCAGACATGCACAAGCTCTCCACAGAGCGCCTTTGTGCTTTTATTTGTTACAGCACAACAAACGACTTTACTGAACTTGTCGAGGAGCAAAAAGACAGTCTGGAAACAATAATCCAAGTTTAAATCTTTGTGTTAAATAAGCGTTCAAGTAAAGAATACTGTCGCAGCATGTGCATGTATGCAGTGTTTCTTTACATTTTTTACAGGTCATGGTGTGTGTGTGACGCCACACGCCTTCTCCATCAAGACCGCAGGCTCACGGCTGCCACAGGGCGAGCTGAATGTCTTCACTGAGGAGGCTGACACAAAAAAAGCGAAATCGTAAGTTTACGCACTTCCATCTGTGTTTTCTAAGCGAGTGAGACTTTGATGTTTGTGAGTCGGGCCCTGGGCAGGGGGCTGAGGCCTAACTGGAGCACTGGGGCCTAATGAATAGATCCACAACAGTGGCTTGTTGTGTTTGTTTACCCTTTCACCCAGCTGCTTGGATCGTGGAGGTGGGAGAGCATTCATCATGACCTAGGAGAGATGGGAGGCATGGGCACACATACATGAAGAATGACATGATGGCACACAGTGTGCCAAAATAAAGTGCCCAAACAAGGCAGTAATCGTCAATACACGCCACGAGTGAATAAAAGGACCAACAAAGAAAAAGTAAAACTTATTGCAATTGCCATAACAATCAAATTAAATAAAAACAATTTCCACATTTATTAAAACTTCAATTAAAACCACAATTTCCACCATCCAGTTATGTCCAGCAATATAGTTTATAACACTTCAAAGTGCCATTTTTGTGCTGAAACCAGCAAGAGTTCCCGTTCCCTTTGACGTCTCCCATCAGGGTGAAGTTGTGCGGTTCCTCGTGATTCTTCCCACCAGTTGTGTCATTTCTCTGGCACCACAACGGAGAGCGTTACGATGTTTTTCGCCTGCTTCACCGAGGGCATGTCAATCATGCTGCCACGGAAGGTGAACGCACCCTGAACAGGTTTACACAGAGGTGAGAACAGAAAGACAGAAATTAGACCGGGTATAATGTGAACACGCAGCAAGTAGAGTAGTGTACCAAAAACAGAACATGCCACATTATGAGAGCCATCCTGAAATGCATTTTGCATTAATAGAGAAGTATCATAAAATGTAGTTGCTGTTTTTAACCTGTAGTAATTAATACTAAATAATTGCAAAAAAAATGAAGTTGCAGATGAAAGTGTACCTAAGTAGACATAGTCAAGTGAGCCATTCAAAACTGCCAGGAAAAACCGCACAGACTAACATTGCATGGAGATGTGTAAATTATAAGGAATAACATGAACTTTGAAAGATCTCCAAGAAACATCAAGTCAGTAAAATGCAGTCAATAGCTGGGGGTGACACTTATGAAAAACAAGCACCTGTCGTGTGGTGAGACAAAGGGACTGACACACACACACACACACACACACACACACACACACACACACACACACACACACACACACACACACACACACACCACACACCACACACACACACACACACACACACACACACACACACACAGCACACACACACACACACACACACACACACACACACACACACACACACACACAACACACACACACACACACACACACCACACACACACAACACACTACACCAGCATGCAAGTGATTTTTAGGATCTTAATCCCGTCCTGGCGATTCTTAGTATAGGCAGCCTTGGCAGGGAAGAGAGGTGCGGGCAGATTGTGCATTACCTCAGCAGATAGCCCACAGAGCGCAACACACAGGATCCAACCATGCACTAAATTAGGAACAATAATATTGTACACTTAATTGGCCCAACTCCCCCCCACCCCTCCTATGCATCTCTGAGAGTCACCCAGGGGTGTACAGTATGTATTCTCTGGAACTACAGAAGTGTGCGAGAGGGAACACAAAAGGATCAGTCCGAGTCTCAGAGCAGAAAAACACCCCGCTCATCTGAAGAGTCCCAGATAATGAGTCACGCAGGACACATACATTACAGAAAGTCTCATATAGCAATATCCCCTGGTTAATAGGACATATCTCCCCTTTTCAATGATGAAAGGATTTGTAATAAATAAAGTTGTTTTGTGCGGTTATTGTGTGTTTTAATTGATTTGGAAGAAAGAAATCTGAAATCACATGACATTTTAATGAGGTTGTTACCCAAGTTAACTTACTGAAAACATTTATCCATCAGGATAAATGCTAAAAAACGATTAAAGAGCAATGGGCAGTGTTTTTTTGTGTCATTTATTCATATTGCTTTTGCCCAATCTATTAAGTTATATTGATAGATAACACATTTGTGAATTGTCTAAGAAATAACCATCCATAGCTGGCTATTTATTTTTAAATGTAAAATAATTACTTTGGAAGAGAATAGTAACATTACCTTTCCCTCCTTTTGGTGTTGGTCAAAAGCAGCAATGAGCTCTTTGGCCCACTGGACCCTCTCCAGACTGGGGGAGAACTCCTCCTGCACAGCTTGGATCTGCCCTGGGTGGATAACCTGCTTACCTGCACGAGAGAGAGAGAGAGAGAGAGAGAGAGAGAGAGAGAGAGAGAGAGAGAGAGAGAGAAGAGATAGAGAGCGCTATAGTAGAGAGGATCTTGTAAACGATCGCTCGATATATACGAGGAAGCGATACTAAGAGAGAGATTTCAGCTAGAGATAGTGTAGCTAAGCCATATCGACCGCGTCTCTCTTCGCGCGCTGCGCGCTGTCTCTTGCCGGCGTGTACGCGCCTCGCGCTCTTCTCCGCGCAGCTCGCGCGCCGATTGACCCGCGGCGCGCGCGTGTCCGCGCTCGTCCGCGCTGTCCGCGCGGGCGCTCGCGCCGCGTGTCCGCGCGGAGCGCCGTGTCCGCGCAGCGCGCGGCGTGGTCCGCCCGGCCGCGATGGTACCGCGCGCGCTGCGTGTCCGACGCGCGCGGCGAGCGCGCGTAGTACCAGCCGCGCGCGCGTTGTACGCGCGCGCGCGCGCGTGTCCGCCCGCAGCGTGTCCAGCGCGCGCGCGCGTGTCCGCGCGCCGCGCGCGACGGCGCGCGCGTGTCCCGCGCGCGTGTACGGCGCTGCGCGCGCGCGCGCGCGTCGCGCGCGCGCGCGCGACCGCGCGCGAGCAGAGACAGAGAGAGAGCGCGCGCGAGAGGAGAGAGCGACGAGGTAACAGCAGGCTAGGCTTCAAATCAAAGAGACATTTGAGCTAAAAAACAATGTTTTTACATGTTGGCACAGAGCTTTCAATAACCCAGTTTGTGCCAATTACACTCCCTGATTATAACAAACAAGATATTTTATTATGAAAACTGTTGAGCAAACAGCTGCATGAATGGAAAAAGAAATCCCTGAGATTGATGAGGGATTGTAGCCGGCACTGTTCACGAGGGGGAGAAACCACAACACAGAAAAGCAATGAGACAAGAGAAACAGGAAATACAGAGGACTAAATTGAGTGTGCGTGTGTTTATGTGTATCCTATGGCAACACTGAGGTGAGTCAGATGGTCAGCACGGGACCAGAGGAGGCTGTGCATCATCACTTCTGCTCGCAGGCCTTCTGTCTGACTGTCCTTAGACTTCAGCATGTGAAAGAGGGAATAACACACAGAGCCCAAGTAAACATACACAGCAACTCTTAAAAAATGCCAATAAAATAAAACAAATTAAGAAAAATACATTTAGACCAAATATTATATTTATAACCATATTCAAACATGTTAAATGTTTTCAAGCGTCTTCATTCAAATACTTTCTATTATCAACTGGTAAAAATAAAAGAAATGCATGTGTTTTCCCATGATAACATTTTATACAATTTCAGAACCTCAGTGGTTGCATACCTTTCAGAAATGGCATCTTATATCCAACTGAGCCTAACATGGAGTTAAGGCTCTGTCTGAGACAATCCCCCACCCTCCCGCCCCCACTCCGTCTCAGTTAAATGTGGGCTAACGCCGCAGACATAATCCCGTGTACATTTGCAGATCAAACTTGTAGTGATAAGTTAAGGTTATGAAACGTCTGATGAGAATGACGGCTCAGCGGCAGCCAGCAGGAACTCGACACTTTAGGGCTTAGCTCTGTCGCTGACAACAAATCCTTCAAGGTGGCCGGGCAGGCGGGCTGCACGCGC
This sequence comes from Gymnodraco acuticeps, assembly GCF_902827175.1. Taxonomy (NCBI): domain Eukaryota; kingdom Metazoa; phylum Chordata; class Actinopteri; order Perciformes; family Bathydraconidae; genus Gymnodraco; species Gymnodraco acuticeps. The sequence goes on from NW_022990015.1 coordinate 969,185, forward strand.
GAAAAAAAATTGCCCAGGAGAAATGAGAAGGGGAGAGGAGGATAAGACAGAAGAGGAAAGGGGAGGAGAGAACCCACACCCTGCATCCAGCTCCGCTCACCCCAGTTAACCTCCAAAAAACACACAGAGCACCAACACAATGAGCACACTGTAGTTAAAGGCTTGAACAATTACTAATGAGAGAACACAATTCATTGACTTGCAACTTATGACAAATAGATTTCTTCGAGGGAATCATGCACATCATAAAATGTGGCACCTGTTAGCGAATTCATGAATGCCTGCGTGTTTGTTTGTGTGAGGCGGAGACACTAACTGCACATTTTCGGTTGGACTAACAGCCTGAGGACTCCCCAGGGCCACGCTGGAGATTTGTAGGAGTGTGCGTGTGTGAGTGTGCGTGCAATCTTGTGTATATTTATTTGTGGCTGCCCGTGCCTCTGCAGTACTAAAATATCAATTGTAGTTTGGATATTATACAGATATTGTATTATTGCGAGGATGTAGGCCAGAGGAGCCACCTTTTTTACTTCTGTTTTGGAGAAAGGAACATGTTTGCACACTGAAATTGGCTGGTTTAAATATATTTAAAGAGTGTGTCTCTTTGAGGGTATGTCTGTGTGAGTGTGTGCGTGCCTGTGTAGGACAACAGGAGAATGACAGAGTGAAGAGGAAACAGACAGGGTGACTCAGGTGCCCTCAGTTACAACCCATTGGTTCTCCTAAAATGCATCACTCATGCCCTCCAGCCAATCCTGGCCTGCCATGTGGTGCTGGCATCTCATTGGAGGATTGCCATTTAGCAAAGTGCTCTCAGGCGAATGATGGGCAGAGTCCCAGGGATGGAAGTGAAATGCCTTCCCTGAAAGCAGAGAGCTTTGTGGAACCGATTTCTATGTCAGTGAGGCAAACACTTTTGGAAGGATCATTCAGTCTAAGCAGTGACATGTAGTATAAAGCACATAAAACAAGGTGCTTATAAAATAAAGATACTGCACTCTTTTATACCTAAAAATTAATGACCTTCCTCCCAAACAGATTTACTTTGTCAAGGTTTTGCTGGATTTTGCCTTGCATGTCCCATGTACTGGTAAGAAGTCTAGATGTGTGTGTCACCAGTGTGTTCTGTGCTCAGTGCTAATGGGTGCTGGATGCAGCTTAGGTAGTGCCAAGGTCAATTACTGCACAGGTAGACGCTTTTGGCTGCACCGTATTATTGCTTAAGCACACTCGGGCCAGTAATAGCTACTAACTAAGATTATACAGAGTGCCCATGGCTTGTAAACCACTAATCCAGTGCTTTGATGGTTCGGTTCCATATCAAATCGGACCATTTATTTCATCAACCGGCTGCTACCATCTCAAAAATATATTTTTTCTGCAAAAAAAACAAACCCATTTGATTCAAAAAGGCAAATTATTTAAACATATGTGCATAGGTTTAAGAAACCCCTCAACATAATATGCGACTAACAGTAGTGTGTAAATAAATGTAAATATTTAATTAACCTGGAAAAAGAAACACACACACACACACACACACACACACACACACACACACACACACACACACACACACACACACACACACACACACACACACACACACACACACACACACACACACACACACACACACACACACACACACACACACACACACACACACACACACACACACACACACACACACACACACACACACACCACACACACACACACACACACACACACACACACACACACACACACACACACACACACACAGGATTTGATGAAGTGTAGGTAACATGTCTCTAGGCCAGGGCAACCTGGAGCGTGTGCTCATCATTCACAATTATTCAGAGCCCAAAAAGTGTTAAGTGCTTCTTTTTCTCCATTTCATTCCTGAATGAATGCTGGCTAATTGCTTCGTTCAATGATCTCACATTCAAAGAATAACAATCTAAACATAACATAGGAAAATAAAACAGTATATAATGAGATTCACCCACACCCTCATTTTTTATGTGGAAACAAATCACAGTAGGAAGTATATCATATGTTAAAATAATCAGTCTGCAAAGGATAACAATATCAGAATATATAAATGTGCTGCGGCAGAGGAAGAATGACTGGAATATCCACTTTGGAACAGGCTGTCCAGCCTTCTGTGGTCTGTTACACGCAGTCCGCGGGGCACACACACACACACATTTTGCAAGCGTTGCCTGGCTACAGACTCACCGAGAGCGCTGTTAAAGTAGACCCTACCACTACTTTAACTCCCTTTAAAATCATACTTTAGCACACACACATGCATATTTGCATATTTGCACATAAGCAGGTAAGCACCCAAGTGCACACACACACAACACCAATCATAGTGGCACAAAAATAAATGTCAGAAAAGCATTTAAGGACAGCTGTGTCATTCACAATTCACTTTAGCAGCACCTGAGGTGCTTAAAAAAAGACAAGCAGCCAGTTCTTAAACCACTGCCACAATGGTCATTTTGAGACATTCATTACAATGAATCATACAAGTATATGGATTTCAAATGAAAAGCCAGATGGTCTGCAACCTTCCACTCCGTTTTAACTCAAATAACATATACATCCTATTCTCACTTGGAACAAAGAAAGAGAAAGACCTGATTAAAGAGGCAAGGAGGAACAGATACAACATGTTGGATTGTCTGAATGCTGCTGGCAACAGGAAGTTGAGGACAGTCCGTTATGCAGCCACACATGGATGTATAATAAGAACTGGATACAGAGTGGAAGGCGGGGCCTCGTTCATTCCTATGAGAGTTGCTCATTGGAGCATGAAGACAAAATGGCCCAACTTTTGAGAAAGCGAAACGTCACGAAAGTATTCATATAATCCGTTCTTATTGTGCATCCATGGGTAAAGGTAAAACTCATGTAGTACTGAACACGTCGCATGAACGTGCCGGGCGGCGCGGTTCATAATGCAGAAGAAAATAACTCAGAATAACGTTATTAGCACATTTTACAACTTGAGGACCGAATGTTTTTAATACTATACAAATGTTCATACTGGGTAGTTTATTTAGTTTAAAAATTATCCAACGATTTACAGACGTCTCTTTCCCAATGTTAGTCAATGGGAAAAAGTATTTCCGGGGCAAGCGACTGATACGGAAGTGTAGTACTGCCATTTGGCCACAACTAATATTTTCCTCAGAGTCTGGCGCACTTCCTGGGGGCTTGCAGCCACAGGGAGAAGTGAAGAATACAAATAAAGGCCAATTGCTGAATGATGTGCAGAAAACAGCAATTTCTGGGATGGCCCAAGATGTTGTGATCATGACTTGAGGTGACCTTATTTAATGGGACATGGGCAGATTAGAGACCCATTTAGCAGGAGCTTTACCTGTAAAGCCCATGAGAGCGCCCTCCCTGGCCTGTCGCCTCAGCCCCTCCACATCTTTGTAGTCGATGTAGACCAGGTCGATAGCCTGCAGCCCAAACGCTTTGGTGGTCACGACCACCTTCTGCCTGGCGTAAAGGAGCTCCCTGGCATCTTTGGTCCGTGTGGCACCTGAAGGGTGGTTGAAAGGGTAATTGAAAAAGTAACAGAGACAAGTACAAGACAGCAAGCAGAAAGTTAAGCAGGAGGTGTAATGACTACCTATGCTGGCACAGAAGTCATCAGAGCCAAACACCACACCGTCATGGTGGAGGCCGGCCTTCGAAGCAAGTCGACGGACTTCCTCACAAACTGCCTGGAAAGAATGCATGAATGTATTCATTTATAACAGGCTCACTCAAGTGTCACAGATTGATAGAGGAATTAAAAAGTTGGACCTATTGATAATGTAAAAGTTTAGATAATCTGGATTTCGGATTTCCTTTGCAGGCAGAAAAAGTCATCACACTTAATTCTCTTTGAGAAATGTTTAATTACAGGATGATAGTAAGGCAAAGTTGTTGTATGGCTATTTGTATTAAGACCTAAGACTACTGAACATGTCCAACAATTATAAGCCCCATTTCTAAGGCACGACTTCAGTCAACAATTATTACCGAATAAGGGGGAAGAATGTGGAATGTGATTGTCTGTGGTGAGGAGCGTGAAACAATAAGAATGCGTCTCCTGGCTTTTGTTAGCCTCCAAATTAATTTCACCACTAGCTGTGCCACAGTGATTTCTTTTTTTCATGTCTGTAACCTGGGGTTCAGTCTGGGCAAAGATACAGGGTGTCCTCAAGAAAACACCACACACCCACACACCGACCCACACCCACACACACAGTCACACACACAGTCACAGTCACAGAAACAGAAACAGAGTAGAGAACTAAAAGACAAATAAACCAAACCCCAAAGGCTCAAAACCCATGCCCTTTTCCCCATGTTGCTGAAGGTCGTGCCGTACTATAACAGGAAGCGCTTTGATGCCTGCCAAAATATCATTAAGAACTTTTCCACTATGATGATATTCAAACCGCTCTAATTAAAAATCAGTGTGTCTGGAGAGGGGTAGAGAGAGACGCAGGCATACAGACAGAGAAAAGGGAAACAGAAAAAAGCCTCATTTGAGAGACTGTCCGAAAGCTTTGAAACCCTTTCATTTTGGACACGTGGAGTGTGCTCGCTGACGCCGTCTTTAATCTAAAGTGAACAATGGACAAACAGCAAAATGCCTTACGCAGGCAGTTTTGGGGGTTTGTTTGTAATTTACCTTAAAATTGAGCAGGCCCACAGCTGTTTCCACAAAGGTGACCAGGCGGACGGGTTCTGTCAGTGCCCGTCCTTTCAAGTAGTGCTGAAACCTGTCAACAAACTAAGCACACGGGGACAATCGCATGCACGACTCATTAACAACACCCAGGGCTTCTGTAAATAGAAAACAATAAACCGAACAATCAAAATGAATTAATTTGTTCTCACTACTTTGTACAGTCGTCACTTTTATTAGATGTTGCTTTGCTGGAGCACACACACACTGACTATTCACTATATCCTTTGTTATGGAAACACTTCATGATAAGCCTGATTCGATTTGTGATATTGTATTTAATATGCACAGATCTACAAGGAAATGATATGTTCTGCTGGTCTCTATTTGTGTGCTCCTCTGTAGAATGTGTGGTTAAGTGCAGCTGAAGTCCTCGTAGGACTAATGATCCATTATTAGTTATATAAATGAGAAAAACAGAAAACCAACGCTTACATATTGAGCTATCGAGTCAGAGTGAATTTAAAACCGGTAGTAAAAGAAACCTCAGGAGTAAAAATACATAAATGATTTGACACATCTTTCACAATCCACTGTGGGGTAAGAGACAGACAGAGGGGGGGGGGGGAAAGAGAACTCTTAACATGCAAAAACTCACTTCTGATATGAATCTTGACACCTTTATTACCTGCACTGTTTCCATTTCAGTCCTTACGCAGAAACACATCTATGAGAGTTCAAATAGCGAAGAGAGCGAGCACAGGAGGGCAACAACAAAAGCGGGGAAATGAAATATTTTACATTATCACCAGGGTTCCCCCCCTCGTCTGAAGTCTTCCTCTCCAGCTTCTTTCGCAGGTTCTGCAGAACTACAGCATGTGTTCCCCTGAGAGAGTGCGCACATATGTAAATGCACACATGCACATGCATACACACGAAGAAATGAATACCGTAAAGGGGAGAAGAAACAAGATTTGGGATGTCTTTGAGTGTGTCACTCCTACATTATTCTGTTTTGCGTCCCCCCTCCATGGCAGGGAACAGGGAGACTGGAGCAACAATCAGAGTGTGATGTGACACTTTGCTGAGGCCTTTATTCTGCACAACTCCTGCTAATATGCAAGCTCACCTAAGTAGGGCTTTAAAACCAAGTTTAATTCTTTGAAGACCAAAGCATTTCAATTTTTTCCAACAGACCAGTTCACAGCTAGCCCTGGACTGCCAGTGGGGTAACCCAAATTCCAAAATCTATCATCTGGAAACACACAAAAGCCCCCTCCGTCAGATATTTCCTTTCAATGCCAGTCACAAAAAAAAAAAGAGAAAAGGAGAGAGCGCAAAAGCTCAGAGTAGAAATGTCTAACTCCATGTCCCCCCTTCCTCTCGCTCCCTCTTTGACACACCAGGAAAAAAGACAGATATAAATAACCTCAGGTAGAGCACTGCTATTTTTCTAAATGAGGAGCAAAACAACCCTGTGCTCGCACTCACCACTCCTGTCCAGAAAAACTGAAAGAGAGGACCTCCATTGAAGGATTTCAAAAAATAGGGGCAATTTTAATCATCTCTCTATTCAATCTCTGTTGGATAAATCATATCTGAGAGATTTGCATAAATACAAACCATCAAAGACTTTTCATCTTCAAAGAGGTTTTCAAGACCCAATAGGCTTTGTACTGTAATCATCTGAGGTCACAACCCTGTGGGAGCAAGGCTGCTATGGTAACATAAAAACTAACGCTGGGGGCTTAGCATAATATCCCCCCACCTTCGCAAACACAGGAAGGGGTGGGGGGGTCAGAGAGGGAGTGTGAAAAGAGGGTGTAGATAAACCTATTTCTGTGACAGAGGAAACTAGATAGATACGGCCCGTTGTGGGCTGATATTACACACAGAGATTACCACGGCGACACTGTGCCACGCAAACCCCAACAAGGCCGCGACGAGCCGAGCCGTGTGTTTGGATTCTGCCGAAGGAAAACAAATGACAGCTCAATGCGGCGGCAACGCTGGCTAAAGAGCCTCCTTGCCTCTCTGATTACATGTTTCTGTCCTTCTGTATTCTCCTCTTCAGCTATTATACACTCTGAGGGCCTGATTTACACATAAGAGGTACTATAGCGCCGGTTCATTGTTCCTCTGTTGCATACAGAAACCATTAGCTGTCAATGGCTCTCAAAACTAGGACCCTTTAAGATGTTATTCACTGCTGAATTGCAAAAGTAAGAGAAAGAGAAAAGGAGAAATAACACCTCTTATCACCATTCAAAGCCACGCTACAAACAAGCCCTCTGACAATTTCACCACCCAATCATGAAAAGAGAAGGCGGGAGAGATGGAGCCAGAGAAAGGAGGCTATAGTGGGACAAGTTTCAATTAATTTTCTTCAAAAGGGGGCCAGATTAAATGTTTCCGGCCTGCTGAAGTGTTCATTTCACAGAGGGGAAGCGGAGAAAGGGATGAGGGGAGGGGACGGGAGGAGGAGTAGAGGAGGAGGAGCGGGACAGGGTGCGATTCTTTCGGTCCCAGTGCACACCAAATAGTGTGGTGGGCAAAGAATGCACATGGCTCCGAATCTGTGTGAGAATTGTCCTCAGACAAAGGAGGGAGTTACGCCTGTTATACCCCAATAAGGCCTGTCAGTCACACAAGGGCTGGGGGAGAGGAGGAAGGCAGAGCTAAAGGTTTCCACACAAAGGGAAACAAGCAAGTCCATCTTTTAGCGACAAATCAGTCTGGAGGTTCTTGTGCTAATATCAATAGAGAGAAAAATAAACAAGTAAGGGGTTTACTGTGCATCCGTACAAGAGTGGAGAAAATCAGACATGCATAAGAATGCACACACAGAGAAGCTTGAGTAAAGAAGACACAGAGAAAGTTTGAGGGACATAGAAGAGATTAGATGAGCATACATGAGTAAATCAAGGACCTATCCAAAGCAACAGACTTTTTCAGAAGCACACATGCACCTGTTCATGCAGAAACACCCCGACAAGCACACTGTAAATCCAGCGTGCAAACAGATTTACAGTACACTCAGTGTTCCTGCAACAAAGCTTTAGAAAAAAAAAGGACATAAGCAGGCAATTATTCTATCACTTTATAGCTCTCAATGGGCTGACTGATTTTCAGCGTAATAATACCCAACAGTGGATGTATTTTTGTTGTTGGTTCTTTAAAAAAGGAAATGAATGCAGAATACAATTGACTTAAGCGAAGAAAAGTAGCGAAGGGAAGAACGGCTGAGCTTAGGGAGAGAATTAGTGAACACCTGTCAGCAATTATACTTGGAAGAAAGAAAAGGGCAGCAGGAAATAGATGTGTTCTAATTAAAAGCACTAGTTAAAAACTTCCTGCCCCAGACCTTGTATGAGTGTACATAAACGTGTGTGTGTGTGTGTGTGTGTGTGTGTGTGTATGTGAATGTGAGTGTGTGTGTGTGTAAGTGTGTGGGTGTGAGTGTGTGGGTGTGAGTGTGTGTGTGTGTAGGCGTAAAGCTGGGGGAAAATCCAAACAAAACACCCTCCTTTGACCTCTCTCTTCTAAACAATTCTTAATGTCTCTTCTTGTGTAATCACCAAACAGTTATATCGCTTGACATAAAAGATTTAAAGAGGAAAACAGACACTTAAAAAATGCTTATGTAAACAGCATGTCCATATTAAAATGTGTGAAAAGAGAGGAAAAGAATGTCAACCGTATTCAGCAAGAAGTTCTTGAACCTGTGAACTGTATTCACACACACAGGGAAGGAGGCTGACAGTAACCTGGTTCCTTGTGGTAAGTGAACCATATGGAGCTGATCAGAAAAGCCTGCATTAATGATGTCACTGTCTCCTGACCTTTGGGGACCTGACATCCGTACAGCGCCCCTTTATAGAAAGCCAGAGGGATGGCCAAGCCCAGACTAGCACCTCTTAACTAGGACGCAGTTGGTATGGACAAATTGCAATTTATAATACTGAAAATTGGGAATAATATCAGTGGGCAATCATTTCGTGGTTGCACATCTAGAAGAGTTTTGATCAGAGAGGTGACGGGAGACCTTCAAGTACTAAGTCCAAAGGCAACTAGATTTACATTCTCACTTTGTAATTTAAGATATCAGTTTGTTTTCTTGCTCATACACAACTGGCAAGATAGCCTTTCAAGTTAATATCAAAACATATTCAAAGGTGTCCATAAATAACTGAATGTAATGCATGTTTCAGCATGGAATTGATTGGCACCCATTTGGAGCCTTAAGTTTGATTGGATAAACCCTTAACCCTTTACAATAATATTAATCAAACATTTCCCAAATTGGGATCAACAAAGAATTTCTTATCTTATCTTAAAATGTTTCCTTGAAAAGTTCAGCAGTAGCAGAAGGTCCCGTTGTGATGTTTCAGAGAGCTATCAGGCTTTGAAGCTAATCCGAAGAAATGTCATCTTTCACTTGAGCAGCGGCCAAGAAAAACACTCTCTGTCCCTGAGTTCTGCCACAGGGATCGATTCCCAGTTTTACTGGGAAATGGAAAAGTTTGTTATGATTGCTTTCAAGATTCCCGTGGTTTCCTCTTACTCCATGAGTTTGTGTAAGAGCACCGCTGTGTTTTTTTAAAGAGACACCCAGAGGAGAAAGAGAGAAAAATCATGTTTGTTCTAGTCCTGTTTAGTTTTTGCATGTATTGCAACTTTGGGTTTCTTTTTTCTTTTTTTTAGGAATCCATTGCACATGGTTTTGAAATAAATCTCTTTCCGGTTACTTCAGTAAGTCTTCTTTGACTTTAGAAAACGACAGAAGCACTTCAAAGGCAGGCAAATACTTCCAACTTACCCACTGCACTTCCTGTGTGTCTTCCACTTTAGGCAACATGATGGCAGGAGGGAGAACCTCAGCCTGCAGGATGACCTGCAGGTCAGCCTCAGCAAAGCCACTGGACACAGAGTTCACCCTCACACACTTCTCCGTCCGGCCCAGGTCCAGTTCAGCCAACATCCTGGGGATGGTCTCCCTGGCCTCTGTCTGCAGCAAAGGAACACAACACACACACAGAGAGCCTCATTATTTCACGTCATGCATTTGGTCTGGAATGCACTATTGAATCACTAATGTGAAATGTTTTAAGATACGACAGCTTATGACTACCACAGTGTATATATGAAAAACAGACTAACCAGAGCAAAAAAGGTTTAAAACATTTGTTCCAAGCTCCTATCAGCATTCAAAAACAATGCATGGATGCATTTACTGGATACATGGTTGAAGAATGAAATTAAAGTCACATTTCTGCCAAGAAAATGCTTCTACATAGATTATAATGGACATTAAGCCTAATCATAAAAATAAACTACACAATGCCGAAACAAATAAGGTGTCATTATCGTGGGTGATTGACAAAGCTGGAATAAATAGTATGAAGATGAACATTTAACATAAAAAAATACACCACCAAATAACCACCTGCCCTCTCCCTTGGCTGATATTCATCTATATATACGCACAGTAAGCCACAAATCACCTAAACAGAAGCTGCACACTCAACTTTGCTCTCTCAATGCCAGCATTGTATAAGCTGAGCAGGAAGAGAGATGCGGAGGATGGAAAAAAAAAAAGAATCAAAGCGAAACCTACAGTCCCAGCTTCTATCAGTAACACACCAGCACACGCCGCTATATTCAAACCAGATGCTGGACTACAGGAATGGAGAGAGCGAGGGATGAAATGGGGAGAGAGGTCCGGCCAGTGAGAGGGGAGAGGCTCTCTGGGAGAAATGTGGTCCCAGTTAAGCAGCAAGAGGAAACGGTAGCTTAGGAGTTGTCAGGTCAGATCATAGGCGGGAGCCTTTGAGTGCTTGTGTGTGTATATGTAGTGGTGATCCTTAGATTGGGATTTATTTCCGGTTTTCTCCTTTATACCACCAAATTATTCTCTCAGAAGTACTGAATAAACCACGTTTTGGAGATGCTTATTCATGAAATGCAATGGAGGTCATTTGATTACGGCACTGAAAGTTGGTGGTAAAGGTGATGCACATTTTTCGTATAACTTCAAACGGATCTGAGTTGAACATAAAAACAGGGTGATCATTAGTGGACAGATAACTGAAGTAATAAAATGAAGTGTGTCCATGAAAGAGAAACTGTAGACAAATACAACATGGAGAGCCCATACATCACAATCTCTTGTAAAAAGTAAAGTGGACTACAGCCAACCGAGGTTCAGTTGTATGAGATGACGGGGACCCCTCAAAGTTCACGAGACAGCTTCTGAGACGAAACAGCCCTCGCTCTGATCTGCTGGAATGCAGAACTGTTCTTGATATTGCTAACACCCCTCCAGTATCAATAAAATATGGTATCAAAGTACATATCAAAGATTTGCTGGGATTTAATAGGGGTCATGAGCGGGATGGACTGCTGTGTGTCATCTATGTCTGCCTTTAGCCTCATTGAATGAGACAAGAGGGATTGTCACAGCATACGATGAGAGGGCTGTGATCTTTGCTGTAACCTCTCTGTTACTCTTCCCTACTGTCGCTCTCATGAGCCAAGATCGGCCTGTAACTGTACCGTGGTAACTTAAAACGGATGGAGCGATTTACGCAGCCATAATTCACTGTTCATAAACCTGCTACTTGGTAGATTACATTCTGTCTGTCCTTCCTTAGTTCATGGTGACTGGAGAAAATTGATCTGTGAGAACCGCTGGCTGCCTCATAATGCCAGGAGTCGCATTGATCCCTGACCAAACTAAATAAATAGCGATCCAGAAAGGATCAAAAAGCATGGTTTATAACATTCACAGATCAAATAGACTGGAGCCTCCCGCTCTAAACTCAGCCTGATACAAGCAGCCTGCATGTAAAAAAACTCCTAATGTAACCAGAGACCACTCATTACAAGGATTGTCTCCTGCACTTTTCTTCCTTTGCGACGGTATTTCTGAAACCATGACGTCGGGAAGGTCGCCAGGAAGGCAGGAGAAGGCCAGGTCACAGCGCACTATCCTTTCTTTTATCTTGCTTTCTCTGTAAAGAAAGATATATAATTCCGCCATACACCTTGACCCCTATGGGCTCCGCTACTCCGAGCTTGAATAAAGCCCTTTGAAAAGGAGATATTTTACATTAATGGACAGCCATCCAACAAGTTGCTTCAAAGCTCCCTCCCCAATCACCTGGTGTCCCATGGAGCGCTCGCCCCAACGTCAGCTCCGTCTCCTCTTTGATTCCCTCCATCATCCTCATCATTAGAAGCTGACACACAGGCAGGCGGGCGAGCAGTTGGCCAGGCAGGCAGGGTTGTCGAATGCATAGATGCACACGAGAAGCTTTTCAAGTGCAGAGAGGCTGACCTTCCAAAGAGCGAGGTCAGCTCCTTAACACACAGCCTGAGCCGTGACGCCCAGGATCCTACAGAGTGATGTGTATACGTGACACAGCATGGCTACAGCCTTGTAGACACATCAGACCAGAGCGTCTAAACTCATGTGTGTACAGTCCACAGCGGGACGGACTTCCTCTCCAGCATCAGACCATGGATGTCCAGCGCTGCCGCCACGCGACGTCAAACATCACCGCCGGACAGACTCCCTGTCCCTTTATTGAATTTGAGAAATTACAGGGATTTGTCATCACTAGGCTGATACACAGCAAAATACATAATAGACTACTATATAAATGATGATCATTAACAGCATTAAGCGAGTGTAAAAAAAAAAAGGCTGTACATATTCATTTTCAAAATCAATGTGTACTGTATGCAGATCGCACCATTTATCACAGACAAAATTCCTTCAAACAGTGGACTGCTGTGTCTTTTATTCGCCAAGCATATATGTTTGATTTTGTGTGAAAAGAGTGGGAATTCATGAGTCACAATGAGTGTACTTGTTTTTCCATTTGCTTTTTTTCTACCTTGCGAGAGCTGGCGTTTTGCATCCTGCTGTGCTACTTGCGATGCCATTTAAAATGAGCTGCAGGTGAAGGCTGCCTGCCTGACATGCGAGTGTGTACGCACTTGTTTGTCTGTCTTTTTCAGAAGGTGTGCGTGTTAGCAGGCTTCAAGTCATTGCGGATGGGTTTTGACAAGTGGCACGCTACACTGCAGAAAGCTGGAGTGATGACTGACTAATTCAGGCTACGTTGATAACTGAGACGCAGCGAAAGGAGACTCGGGCCTTCACTCTGTCAGTTGGAGGCACACCGAGTTATCAGTTATCCTGTCAGGGCAGACAACAAGACATTACTAGCAGGAAAGAGAAGGAGGGGTTTGTACATCGTGAAACCTGCTTGTCTTCTTTGGGAACAACTGACAGCCTGAGGTGGAAGAACAGCTAACTATTTATTCACTTTAATTAGCCATGAAAGGATCTCATTATAGCTCTTTGGTTACAGTTCATTACAAGCTGCATTGCAATGTTAATCTGGAAATTAATTCCTGAGGCTATGTATCCATTTTGTAGGAAAAAATGATGGTACGGCTCATCATTCAGTATCTTTACATAAATCTATTCTCTGCATAATTACAATTATTTGGAGTTTTGTTCATAAGTGATTAAGCATTAGTTTGCAATTATGTCTCATTTGCAACTCCCAGTACAGCTGTCTCCAACCTAGTCTGTCCAATTTGCCTCACAACACTTTATAACACCATAATAATTATGCTTAACGTGATATCTATTAGCTTTCATCAGTAAATGCCGGTTTGTGAAACAAATACTCAACAAAAAGAGAACATCATTTTTTAGCAGGAGTGAAGTTACACCTCGATGCTTTTTGTCTGTAAAACACGAGTATACAAAAAGTGTCACTAAATGAATCTGCTATAGTGGTCTTGATTGCAAATCAAACTGAATCTTTCAAATGTGGGTCCTTGAAAGGGAGGGATTTTTTCTCAACTTGGTGTCATGATCAGTTAATGTGATCAAGGTGCCAATAAGGAAAAGAAGGTGTGAAAACACAACGAGTAAACATGTGTCTTGAGGGCACATGTAAAAAGAAAATGCAACCAATTGAATGATGACAACAAATGGCCGATGGCAGTGTATTGAGTCTAGAGATAAACAGACTGTGCCAAGCTTTGTGTAGAGGCCTGCAACACACCGTTTCTAGGCAATCCTTAATGGTATGCTTCTTTTTGGTAACAAAAAAAAGGTTGAGTGTATCATTGATTTAATATAAACCTATATTGTGTTTATTTGTTTTAGCAGTATAAGAAGGTAGCTAGCGGGAATGCGAGTACAAAACCTGACATTAAGACAGAAAACTTAAACTCTTGAGGTACAGCCTTGCTTTCTTCTTCCCCTGCGCAAACATCTGCTCCATCCCTTCCCTCCACCTCCCATTCTTTCATGTTTTCCTCTCCTTGTCGCCTTCTCCATCATCACTCCTCCTTCTGGGGTTACTCTTCAAGTATTGCGTTGTGCAGCCCACGTAGCACAGAGCGTTGAGGGCTTCGCCTCTGCCAGTGAAAACACGAGAGTGTAACAGGATAATAAGAGAGGGCCTCTCTGTTCTCCATGTCTCAGTATTTTCCAATCCCTCACTCGGCTTCAATCCTCGCCTTTAACCCACGGTACCTGGATCAGCAGCATGAGTGCGTTTCAAAAAGATACTCAAAAGAAACGAAAAGCTCAAATGTAATCTATGACTTATATTGGCATCTAAAAAGATACATGTGAGAAAGTGGTTTTACTCCTTTAAATCCTTCCGCTTTCCATTTGCTCCGACACCGTACAAGCTCTCACCACTTCTGAGCAACGAATGCTAATCACAGCGCTGTCATCACTCTCCTACGCACCCTGACCTCTCGTTCGCCTATCATTCCCTCCCTGAGGTCTCCAATCGATACCTGACACATGACGCCTGACACACAAATGCAGCGACAGTCAGTGAGGTTTGGATTTGAAGGTTTTTCTGATAAGGCGGGGGACAGGGTCTATTTTCTGGCTGAGCGACTCGCATCCCGTTTGAGAGTCTTGGCAGCCTGACTGGGAGTTTCTCGAGTCTCCTGGGTCCTCAGAGTATACAAACACATACACACAAGAACATGCATATACACGGATGTAAATACACACCGACACACAAAACACAAATGCTCAGTATTCATAAATCAACTGGCTAACATCATTTCCCAGGAGCTCCTGTCAAGAGTTTAGTCACTTGAATCCGCTTAAATGGAGAGCAGATCTTTCAGTGTCCTCTGGAATAACACAGTGAGCATTGAACTGAGGTCATGTTTCACTTGACAGTTGGCTGTATAATTTATGTTAAGTTTAAAATCTCTGGTGTCAGACACAGTTCATGCATAGACCTATCTATTGACTGAAAAAAAAGTTTGACTGTAATAATGTGTTCCCTCAGCTGCTCTCACTGCAACCAGAGGTTTAGTCTATTGACCCGTGGCCAGTAGTTTTAACAGGGGAGGAAGAAAGTGTCTTAAACAGAAGGAAACATGGTCAAACTTGAAGTTCAAAACCTCACTTTACAGTGTAATAACATTATTGTTAGTAGTTTAACTGTACCTTATTATACAATAGACCTACAATAAATGCACTAAGGTGCTGATTTAACTCCCAACTAACTGCTCAAGCTGTATTTGGTCTTGACGAGTAGGTTTGTATTATATTCTATCATATTCTGTGTCTTTGGTTAGAGTTTTGACATTATGTATGACGATTGTTGGAAGCTAGAAGGGCACAAACCCCCATCAAGGTCAAATCCCTATCTTGCGATGTTAACGAAAGTGAAAAAATAGTTTGTATATCCGCCTCATTAAACAGTATGTGGTCCAAAATGTTTTCATTGGCCCATGCTCCACCCTTTCGCCCAGGTTTAATGAAAAGTACTGACTCAAGAGTACAATATAGCCATCTATGGTGATGCGTTTATTGCCAAGTTTATATTTGCGTTATTAAAAAAAACAAAAAATATACAGTACAACCATACTCTAATATCTCCTCGAAGATCTAAGTTCTGTACATTTGCTAACAAGAACCATTAAAATAGTAACAATTTAAAACAATTCAACATGAGACCCAGGTGTCTGGCTTCCACATGGGCCCAATAAAAGCTAGCTAGGGGGGGGGGGGGGGGGGGGGGGGTGTTGATCATTATTGGTTATTTTAGATTTAGGTATTATACGCCTTCAGACAAAGTTGAATTGGCAGATTTCATACTCCTGAAAGTTACGCTGATACTTAAATGTACTGAGGGTGAATGCAGACACTGGTCCTGCGTCATACTGGACCGTTCAACAGTGAGCTGCAGACTGTACCAATATGTGTATGTGCCGCTGCTGTATGTGCATTGTTGCTCGTATGTGTCTACATGTGCACGCTTGCCTGTGTGTGCATGTTTGTGTTCTGCATGTCGTGTGTGTACTCGTGCGCATTCGCAGGCGCGTGCTGGTGTGTGAGAGGTGCTCCCCGTTGTGTCGACCGCGCCACCATGCCATCTGGAGAGGAAATCGAGTGTGAAGTACAGTATAGTTTGGGACCAAGCTCCGTGGCAGCGGCTCAGCAGTTAGTTCATTAGTTCCAAACTTCCAGGGATTAGGAGTGAATCTCTACGGCAGGGAGGCAGGGGGGAGTCAGGGAGGATGGAGGGACCCATGTGGGGAAAAGAGAGGGAGAGAAAGGCCAAGAGGAATACTGGACCACAGGGCACTAAGAGACAGAGAGGGAACACGATAGCGAGAGATAAACAATCTTAACCCTTAGGACCCTGGCGAAGGAGAGAGGAGTGAGAGGGAGGGACAATGAAAGAACAAGACAGCGAGGGAGAGAGGAGGAGAGAGGACAGGTGTAGCCGTCAGTTCCGCTCCGGGGCTTCAACCTGCCCTCCCTCTTCCTCCACCCCACTGATCATACAGATATGATGATATGTGTAAGAGTGTTAGAGCAGTCAGCCTTGTCTTCCCTCCCCTCTCTCCTCCCCCCTTTTCTCCCCTCTGGGTCTGTGGTGACAGTTAGCAAGCTCTGGGTGGCTCCTACCCTTTACTCTTCTTCTCATCTCCCTGCCTCGTAAGCAGCTAGCATCACTGCCAAGATGGAGCGTAGACATTTTTGGAGTCAAAGCGGCAGGCAATTAAAGCGGGCACTGCCGGATTTCAATTTCCAAAGGGAGGGGGTGGACTGACCTTCAATGGCGTACCTTTTTGTCATGAATATCCTTCTCTGTTTTAAGGTGAAGGTGACAGATAATGAAAAGAATACATTAATAAACACATAATAGGAGGGTGGTTCTGGGCAGAAGCCCCATTTAAGGCCTATCCATGCATACTCAGTAACTAACCTCACACTTCACCTAACGCAGTGTTGGCTTTATTAAAACAGAGGTTCGGATGGCATTAAGAAGGTCTTGACTTGCTTTGCTCCTATTATCTCTCTCCAGAAGAAAAAAAAAACAGTCATGCATTAAGACCATTGTTGAGGCCTGGGATCTCTTGGCAAATGCACAGTGCCAACTGAGAGGTTGTCATGGTGAATATAATCGCAGCTATAGTATACACCATAGCATTTGTCAGTCAAACATTTTTCATTTCCAATTCAGCTGGTCTAAGAGCAGAGTGGATCATAACGTTTAGCCCTGTCGGATCACAAAGTCAAAAGTAACATTCGGTTTTTAGAAACCTATGGGCTACCTATGGGCAGACAACATGTCGATGTATCCTTGGGCAAGATACTTAACCCTGAGTTGCTCCCGATGGCATCGCCAACGGTGTATGAATGTTAGTTCCTAGAGTAAGGTACACTGCTCTGTGTGAATGGGTGAATGACGTAGTATGTAAAGCACTTTGAGGGGTCGTTAAGACTGGATAAAGCGCTATATAAGTACAGTCCATTTACCATATGTTGTAAGTGTTCAGAGCTTTTAAAAATAATTATATGGCTTGGAAGAGCTAGCATGCAGTGCTTTTTCAGCTCAAGGACCTATAACGAAAATGCGGTTGATTCTTTCTGACAGTTTGGTCAGAAACATGAACATGAGTAGCAATGTGTGCTCTTCCTGTTCCCCCTCACGCATACAGTAGGAGCAAGTCCTGCAGCTGGGTTGTTGCTCTTTTACGGCGCTGTCCAGCTCTCCGTGTGTAATGGCCCAGCTCCTGGTATCTACTTCATACTCTGGAGACTGTGCTGGGAGATACAGCAAACATTCTTGTGACGGCAACGAGGTGGCCACCTGTGCAACCTGAATGTGCTGCAGGTACGTCCTCGTGCTCCAGGAGTGACAAGAGCACTAGTCAAAAGTAAAACTTGAGTAATATCACCCAGAAAGGATGAGCAGAGAGAACCGGTCTTTGGCCACCAGCAGCAAAACCATTCCCCTTTTTGGGCTCGTCTTGCTGTTGCCTAATTTGTCACAAATACAGGGGAATTTGATTCACAAATCATTTATGCTTCTAAACTGCACCTGTTCCATCCCAGAAGTTGAATGGACTGAGATTTAACCCGTGATGATTTAGTGTTCCCTGAAATGTTTTAAGCATTTGAGAAGCGCAATCGGATTTGCGTTAGAAGGACAACTTACCAACATAGCAGAAACACCACATGTCATTACTATGATGCTGAATGTACCAGACAATGATTCAATCGGGTGCTGCTGCCATTTGTACCAAATGTAATTCCAACACTGCATATTTAGCATCTCTTAATTGAAAAAATCCTATGTATGTAAATATTTTTGCATGACTCCAAACAAATAAAATATACTTAGGGCTAGTAACTCATGGTGTCAATCAATGAATATAATAGTATAGAGTATGAATACATATAAAGAAAATATTGTTGAGTTTTTGTACGAGAACTAATTCGCAAAAGTGATTCCAAACAAAGAAACTAATATCCAAAACAAATGTCGTTGACACAGACCGGAACACGCAAGAGCACTTTGTTCATCCAACAAGAAAAATACCAGCGTAAAGGGAACGGAAAACGACACAACAACCCCCATGGATTTTCAATCGCCACAGTGGAGTAAGAAGCTGAGAGTGTGGGAAGTGAAGAAAGGCCAGTAGGAAAGGTGCATTATGTTATTGAGTAAATAATACATTTTCATATCACACAGTATGACCTGGCAAATACATATTGGGTAACTGGATTTTGGCCCACTGTGGCTGACTGTAATATGGATTTATGGTGTCGAAGAATGTGATGCAATGCTTTGTAATTTATATTGCTGATGCAGCCAGATCAGAGGAAGGAAAAGTAATAGGATTGTTGGGCAGGGAACATTAAGGTGAAATACTATTGTTAGAGAATGTATTGTTGATATTGTTAGAGTTCTACTAGTGGAAGACAGAGAGGTTAGCCTATTCCATTACATCAAATTACTATTCATGTCTTACATTGCACTGTAACTTATATTTTATACCTTTCTTATTCTATTTTAGCCATTCTATGTATGTGTTTCTGTTGCGCTTTACGTTATCTGAATGCTTTTAATGTTTGTTTTGTTTGCCTTGTGTTGAAATGTGCTATATAAATAAACTTTTACCAGGGCCTAAATGCAGTCTTTAAAAAAAAGGTACATCACACCAGATCACAAAAGGTCTTCTAGAAATGAGAAAAGTAAATCAGATAAAATTCAAGATTCCCATTTGTTGCCACCAAACTTAAACTTTTAACCTTAAGGCGTGAATACTGCTTTAAGAAATGAGTGTGTAAAAGCATGATACTTTTAAGGAAATAAAAATAGAGATACAGCTGCTCACATGCTGACAGGCTGACATCCACTGTCTGAATTCTCCTCTAGCCTGAATGGCTGCATTCCTCTCTACATTTCCCCCTCTAACACATAATAAAGACAGAAGCTCTGACATCCACCAACTCCATCGCAGGGTCACAGTTTAGCCTGTCAGTCACACAGGCCATCATCTTATTGTCTTTGTCTACTACAGGAACAGCCTGCAGCTATATCAATCATCTTTATTATCATGACTTAAAAACCTTTGTTTGTTAACTTTTTACCCGGGCCCCTTCTTTATCCCACTCTCCAATCACAATTTCATGGGCAGTTCAGCAGGGCCAATGGGGAGGCTGAGTGGGTGGGGGGAGAATGCTTTTAACCTGCTGCATCTGGTGCTTTCCCGCTGCTAACCCAGTGGGACATGGTCACCTTGTATTAAAGGACCCTGATAGGGGGGCACCACTGCCTTTATACTATCATAATAGGGTGAAATGTGCTTGTTTTAAACATCTCACTTAGGTAGTTTTCCTTTCAGTGATTAAGACCAAGCACCTGTCTGAAGGAGGCAAAGGTAATTAAAATAATTCCGGATCTCACAGCTGTGTGTGTGAGCGTGTGTGTGAGTGTGTGTGTGTGTGTGTGTGTGAGTGTGTGTGTGTGTGTGTGTGTGTGTGTGTTTTTGTGCTCCTTGCTGACCTGTTCTTATGAAGCCGCATTTCATTTATACATGTGCACCTGTGCATTTGTGTACCTTTTTGCTGAGGGCTACGCCATCCTCACAGTCCAAGACGGCACAGTCGACATCCAGCGAAGCTAGTTTCCTCAATTTCCGCTCATCATTGCCGGGGCAGTAGAGAACCGCCCTGCGGGGTATGTAGCGCAGTGAGGAGCCTGCCGAGTGGTGGTGATAACGCCCGGCCTCGGTATTCTGCCAGGCTGTGGGAAGGAGCCAACCCCTCTCCCTGTCAACACAAATATAAAACATACATAAGCACAGTGGCACAAGATGGAGCAGACACATGAGTTTGAGTCAATTTCATAAAGACTATAGTGCAGTGTCTGTTTAAACTGTGACTGTTCGGAACAGGCTGATTTCTTGGCCCTCAGTACTGACTTTCTCCAGAACCGCTCATCCACACAACAGAGTGCTTCCATTTTAGTTCTCGCAAAAAATGCAAAAATGCATGTCTTTGGTGCATACATTACTCATAAAAACCCGGGGTATCAATACAGCGCTAAGGGCAATGAATAATTAAAGGTTGTTGCTGCATTCATCTTCATAATATCTACAGTGTTTATATTATACGCAAGGATGCAGAAGGAGGTCTCTTCCTCAACACTAGAGTGAAAGTCTGGAAACGTTTCATTTTGGGAGTTCTGTTTGCCCTTCAGCTGTCTATTGAAGTGAAAGACACGTTGACCTGTGCTTTGGCTCCCTTTGTTGAGAACAAACTCACCCAAACACTGAGCCACTCATATGCTAATGTTGCCAGACTGCTGAATATCTGGGCAGGCAGGAAGTGAAAGAGTAGGGGTGGTTGGAGCTGAGTCATGGAAACATTTAAGTTTAGGGAAAACGGAGACTGTGCTAAAAAGGAACATGTTGGCTATTTCAATAATAAAATAAAATAAAAGTGTAATATGCTTCACAAAAATCTTGCAATAGGAGGTAAATAAGCCATGTACAACTTAGCCACGTAAAATCAAATCAAAATATATTAGTATTAAAGACCGTTTATATACATAATTCTCATTTCCAAGGTAATTATATATATTATTTTTTTATTTGATTGTGAAATATTAGTTAAAAAATGTGGAAACAAAGTGTCTGACGGCCATTGTATTTTTTTAGATGCACTGACTGAGCTACTGTGTGCCGCAGCAAAACGTGAATTAAGTTCATGTTTTCCAGTTTAACAGCATGAACAATATTTACTTTGATTGCCACACAGTGAAATACCAGGCTGACAAGTTGTTGCCATGCTCATCATCAAATTTCCGACCTATAATAATCACAATTACTGCACACCAGTTTTAATTATTTGCTCCGTTAATCAAGCTTCTGAAACAACTTGCCCTTATAAATGGCTAAATGTTGGGATCAGAATTATCAAATTACAGCGAGAATCAGCTTCTCCCACCACCAACTCTCGCTGGGTATCAGAAGCCCTTCGAGGGATCATATTTGTAATTAGTGTCCTTCTGAGCCTAAGGAAGAAGGGGGCTACTCTTTCTGCTGAAAAGGGGGGCTGAATGATTCTCTTCTGCACTCGAAAAAGGAGCAAAAGTCACTTCAATGGCCACTTAATCCTGTCAACTCCGCTTCCACATGCCCTCCAGTCCCAATCAGGCCTAATCTGTGCTGAGACGGAGCGGTTGTTGCAGGCAGTTCAAACCAATCCAGGTTGCTTCCAGCACTTTAATGCTTCCAGGTACAAAGAGCCTACAGAGACTGGAGACAGACTCACAAAAGCTTTAGGGAGAAAATATTGCAAAGGTTGGGCTCTAACACTATAGGGCATATTGTAAACCATTACAAAAAGGGTAATAGGATGGAGGTGGAAGGGTTGAGTGGTAGGGGACAAGGGGGGTGTTAAGACTTACATTATATTAGTCTATTCTGTGCAAATCACTCAGAAAATAATTCTAAAAAGAACTATTCTGACCAGCTTCGAGACAAATATATTATGAGAAATTAAGTAGTCGAGTGGAAGTGCCTTGATGTTGGCTGGAGTCAAAAGCAAAACGTTGATAACAGGGATGAAAAATGTTCCCCATAATTTGACTGTGCTTTCTACTTTTCTTGTGTAGCTCACAGGAGGTCTCATCCTGAAATAAACTGGCATGTCAGGAGTACAAATCTAACAATTCAGATCATTCTGAGTTTTCAAATCAATGTCAAAGGCATAACAAAAAACTTTATTCTCCTTCAAGAAACAGTATCAAATCCAAATTTCGAGATAACCATCATTAGAGACACAATTGTGAGATGCTGAAACATAGCCATAATAACTCAAAACAACTGTCATTTTCCAAACCAAATGTAACCACATCAGTCGATTTACTTTAATCTTGTGTTGTTTTAGCATTAGCGTTTCACAATTAAATGGCAGCAGTGGCGGCTAATATTAAACATTTCCTTTGTCCACACTTCGACCCTAAAAGGAGTTGCTTGTAAATAAAGAGGCAGTAATAAACATCACAGATAGATTCAAGCAGAGCTGGCAACACACACACACACACACACTTTTATTCACAACATCCTACATGTGGTGGACATATCATCATTATTAGATCACTAGATTCTTGTGTTCTATATATTTAACAGTCCCCAAAGTACCATATGCACCCATGTTTCCCCTCTACCTTCCTTCTTTTACATGAAAGGTTATGATAACACAGGGTTGTGTGGTTAAATTAGCAGCTGTAAAGTGGTGAGACATGGCCACAGCGACTATGTTTACTGGTCTGAGATCAGAGGTAAGTGTGTGTTAGTGGGTTTATATGGTGCTGGATAGGACTGGTTCTCATTAGTAGAGAGGCTGCAGTAGACAAGGCCCAATGGCATTAGAAGGAGGAAGCTGAGGACAGGAGGTGGAGTGTAGTAAGCATTTTGTTAGCCTCAACATAGGTCATGATTATTGCAAAGCCAACAGTACAGTATTGAAGCTGCTTTATTAGCAAGCTATTTTCATAAACAGCAAACTTCTCCAATCTAGCCGAGCAGATTTGTGTACCGTCGTCTTCCAACATCTGAGTGTATCTTAACAAAGAAGTTAACTGGTTTAAAATCTACTGATCTTCAATCCAACAGAATACCGTCTGATGATCTGACTCTCACCGTACGGTTCTCTGTAGTGTCCAACTACAGCAAATCCACCTTGTACCACACATCCTTGAACTACATATCTTAACCGTTCTCACACAGTCACTGTTGTACGTTTTCCACATTCAGGTTTCAAGTTTCATCTCGTTATCTCTGAAATCCCCTGGCATGTAATCCAGACAGGTGCACTAATATTCCTCAAGGTAACAGCGACTATGCTATTTCCTAAGTCCTAAGAAATGGCATACTGTGTATGTATCTGGCATTTTAACGTCTACACATGCTTCTATCAGTCATTTTAGAAAACACATAAGCACAACATTGGTGTAGTGATGAAACCCTGTACAGTAGAGTACAGAGCTTCAAGGGAATCAGAATGTAACCAAAAATAAATTGATCTTACATTAAAAGGGGACCTATCATGCAAAATGCACTTTATGTCTTTTATACATAAATATGTGTCCCCGGTGTGTCAGGGAACTCACGCAGCATCAGAAAATAAAACCCTCTCTTTTCCTCCGTACCCAAATCTCTAAAAACGGGGCTACAACGGAGCTGATCCAGACTTGCGTCCGATATGACGTAATATCGGAAATGTAGGCTGGCTTTACACCCACGGCCCTATCAGAAACGTTGCTATCAGAAACAATGCCCGACTGTTTTGGACGTAATATGGTCGGTGCATGTTTACATTAGCATCGCTAACACTCAGAGCTAACCTGTACTGCACAGAGCATGTGTGTGAAGAAGCAGGAAATGAAAAGGAACTCACTGAGAGAAAGTCTTTGAGCTCCAGACTGCTTCAGAAATAATCCTTGATAATCCATGATATGGCGTTTCATCACCGCAGTATCTGCTGGTAGAATCTCCCGCATGAGCTCAGCCCCCTCCTTTAAAAAAAAATCTATTTTCTTCTCAAAAAATGCTTTTAGTTGAATGATTTCCCTGAAGAAGAAAAAAGATTGTTTATTATTCGATTACCGTGGGATTGAAGATTTCCATCTTGCACATTATATGCTATGTGCGGCTAAAATATTTCACAAAATTCACGTTTTCTGAGGAGTTCTAGGATGGGAGCCTTTTTTGTGGTGGATTTTGATGCAGTTTGCAATGTAAAATACAACATGTTGTATTCTTGCCTGACAAATCGTATCAATATTGCAGAGATAGCTTTGGTTTCTTAAGTTCAAGGCAGGGCACTTGTACGGACATGATTTAAAAAAAACCATCACGTACTAAAAACGACACACTTTGGCTGCATTGTACAGCATTATTTATGATGGAAAGTAACAGGAAGGGTTAGGGTATATTAGATCATAATAAATATTCAACTCGACACGAGATCTATGTCATAATATCTAGCCACTGCTGATTGCAGTCTGGTTCTCAATATTGTATTATGAATAGCCTGTAGTAATTGCTTCATTTTGATGACATGATGATCACTATTTCCTGTGACTCTACTGGCCTCCACCTGGCAGCATAATAGCCTAATTCAGGTGGTAATATTCATCTTACCATACGAATTATAGAAGATAACAAGAGCCCCACTCCAAAACAGACCCCGACGACAGCCTCCCTCTCAATATGTAGATTTCCACAATTATCTCCAGCATGGTGGTACGGGCAGAAGCTGTGTCTAAAATGCACAAAATACAAAACTCTGTGTTTCCACCCCACAATAATCAGCTACTCCTTAATATGGATACTACATTCTGTGGTATGTGGTGATTAAGATACCAGATTAAATTTGGTGAAAATGAAGATGAATAAAGAGTAGGGAGGAAATCGATGTTCCTGAAGGATAAACAAGCCCTCCTTCTGCAGAAAGCTGTCTGCGGGTGGGAAATAAAATGGTCAAAAAGTCATCAATATTTACCTAGCTTCATGTCCACCTGCCTGTCTGACATGTTTGTGTTTTTTAGAATGAAAAAGAGAGCCGAAACACTCCCGAGCACAGCCCTGCTCTCAGCATGATGCTGTATGTGTGGAGGCTTTTCCTCCACACTGCCTCAGGTATGAGGACACAATTGGAAGGCAGACAGATGCTGAAAAATTAACCAGAGACACCCAAGACAGGGGAAGGAAAGAAAGTCTTTTGTTCTACTTTTCCTCTTCTCTGCCCCCTGCTTTCTTTGATTGCCCTGCAGCAAGTTGGAGCGCGGGATGAGCAATCCGTCCCCCTTCAGATCAGATGGGGGGCTGGTATCTCAGACAACAGTATACTGGACCTGCTTGCTTTATTTCTAAATGAAATGTATTGTGCTAACAATAAAACTACTGATTTAAAAACAACACCAGATATTCAATTTGCCCTGAGCAGTTATGAAAGCAACATGATACAAAATACGATGCTCCTACATAGTGGGAGAGATAATTACCAAAGTTTTCTGCTATTTAACTAAATTAAGCATTTCATTTTGGCAGCGATTGGAGCATCCATTTCTTGTAATGTCACTTCCTCACATACTATCACCTTTGGACCCACATCTTCCTTTTCTCGCTTTAATTCAAGTGACAAGGATGTCCCTTGGCATCGACAATAGCCCTTACTCCTCCCTTCCATGTCTTCTTCCCCTTTCCGGTCTCATTAGTTTGGGTTTTATGCCTTAATCTACACAATGAGGATGAAGTCATGGCGGTTATCTTCAGCAGCCAATGTCTGCCTACCTGTAATCCTTCTCAAAGTCCCCGGCTTTCTCCCAGCTCACAAATCGGCACACAATGCTTTTATGCAAGGCCTCTGCCGTAATGCCAAGAGACGTCTGCAGACTTTCTTCTCTCATCCCTCAACATAGAACTAGTTAAATCCCACTCTTACAGAAGAACTGAGATGTCTTTATCTAGATCTCAGGACAGGGAAAAGTCAGAATGTAAAAGATATATAGTAACATTTTGTATGTTAGCCATCTGTCCAGCTCTCTCCGTTTCCTTGTCTGTGTGTCATAGACCAATCGATAAATGAATTCAAGTAAGCATTGATAAGTAGTTCATGCTGCATATACACACAAAGTGTAATACAGAAATAAACTAATGATTAATAGAATATAACACTAAATGTGTGCAGAACAATTCACTTTAGTTGAACGTGAAACAAAAAAAACAAAAGAAAATCAATGAATTTATCATTAAAAGTTAATTGAGAGGGGAGGTCAAACAAGTTGCTCCATTTGAGGAGGGCATAAGGGGGTTAGCTTTTAACTTAGCATTTTTATTGACTCTGGCAAAACAAAATGAGCGGGCTCTGTAGGATTGTGCACTCTGCATTGGCCATTCAGGCCTTCAGAGCCCCATTGTAGTACTTTGAAGAGAATGAAAGGAAACCCCACTGGTGGAAATGCAGTGGAACAGCCCCACAACAGGCCACAACTGTTCCCTTATGCATGAAAGGCAGGGACATAAAAGACAAGATGGACTTCTGAGGTAGGGCCAAAAACAAAGGCAACAAAAGTGCTGATCACGAGGGGATGACACGACTCGTCTCGGCAGAAGGAGCAGGGAAAAAAGGGCCAGGGGACAATAGCACTCCCGGCCAAATGACATGTTGAAGAATTGAAAAATCCACACAAGAAGTGTCTTCTCAATTCACTAAACCCACAAGGGCTGGGTGACTGTCGGCTAGACCCTGGTCAGTGTGATGGGGGGGGGACTAAAACAGCCCACAGCTTTTCTCTCTCAAACTTTCTTTCCAAAATCTTTCACCATTTTGGCAAGCAACTTGGCAAGGGCAGAGACAGACTGGGGTGATGGCTTTAGTCTGAAACACCAAACCCAAACCAAACCTAATCAAAGCATGGTGGGTTCCGCTCCCGCAGCTTCCGTTTTGATTTGTTGGCCGTCTGTGTGTCTGATCTGTTTCTGTTTTCTGCCCTAAACACAATTATGCCACTGCCTAACCTCCATGGAAACAGTCAGACGGACAAAAACATGTTTGCTCTCATTCAAACAGCTTGTTTTTTGTGACAGTGCTATGGCCGCTGATATTTGTGCCAATAGATCACAAGTCGTTTTTAAATAATGCTCCGTTAATAAGATAACTTCCTGCGGATTTACACTTTACTATTTTGTGTTAAAAGGAAATAAATATATATTTTAAATGTTTGTTGGATGCAAGGCTCAACTAATTAAAATCCATCCATCATGTTGTTTGCACCAAGGAGAAGAATGGAAGATAGTCAGCTTTATTTCCCTTACATTGATAAATAATTGGTCACACAATTACATCTTACTCATTGCATATAGAGAAGAACATATTCCTCTTAAATAAAGAACCTAGATGCTTCTAAAGTAACAACCATGACTACTTGTTGTAAGCCAAATGCTGTGCGCTCCACAGGTGAAGGCCCTCCTCCACGATAGCCTGAGGCCTATCCCACAATTCTTCACACATACCCAGGGGCCTTTCACTGGCCATCACCCTGTCTGATTAATGGATCGATGTGGTAATTGATTAGTGAAGAGGAGGTGGGAATAAGAACATAGGTCAAACGTCAATAATGTCCCCCTCACAAAAGGTGGAAGACGTAAAATGTAACAGTGATAGCCTGCAGCCAGACCTCTACCCATCAAAGCCCTGGCAGGGCTAACATAAAGTCCCCGGCCCATTCTCAAGCCGGCCCTGCCCTCCCTCCCCAGCGCTCCTTTTCTCTTGGTAATGCCGTCTGTTAAAGTGACAGGAACCATTCTGGGAGCTGCTTGTCAGCTCACCTTCATAAAACAAGCCGTAAAGCAGCAAATAACAGGCTTATATGGCTTCATTATGCTGCCTATGTAGGATCACAGTCCTGGGCTGAGGGGGGTGGTGCTGGTAGTGGAGAGGCGGGGAGAATGTTGGCAGGACAGCCTGGTTCTCGTGGAGGTTTGTTGTCCCAATGGCTGTCGCCATGTCCATGTTTGCTCAGGATAGAGGACCACTTGACCCCTTCAACCCTGTGCTCCCTGAAATCCAAATCAGGACAAACAAAGAGGTATGAATGACTTTGTTGATGCTAGGACAGCTCAAATCTGGCATCATGAAAAACAATTCATCTTAATGTTTTTTGTTCTTTGTTTAACACCACAAGATCATCATTTGGAACCTGGAACAATACCATCTGTAAATCAAGCAGGAAGAATGGTGTGTGTGAAGAGATAAAGTGGAGATGAGTGGCCAGATGGAGCGTGCATCTGCGACAGTAAACCTTTGGCCGTGGCAGGGCTGGACGTGAGAGAGATCCTCATTTATTTCATGCAAATATCTTTGGGCTGTTTCACAACTTGACAGTGGGGGAGGTGGTCAATATCTCGTATATAGGTTGTGTCTCAAAAACAGTTTTCTCTCTTTACAGTCAGCCACGGGTGCCTGGCAAAGAAGACGGCAGCAGAGGCAGCGAATGTGTGCACTTCAGTGCTTACCGTGGCACATATCACTTGACTTGTTTCAAATGGAAATGCAGCCCTACAGTGGCATAACAGTTGTAATCTAATTTCAAACATTTGACAGATCAACTTATGTTCACAATCACATCATCACCTTGAACATATAAGATGAGGCCTCTATTAGGGATTCAAGAACTATAAATAGGCTGCTGATATTAGCAAGTCAAATCAAAGCATAACGCTTGCAGAACATCTGGTAGGCAAGCTTACAGTGTGTTCAGCAAAAGTATCTGTCCCTTTATGTGCTTATCTGTCATCTGCAGAGTCCCAGTCGAGTAGAGATCAGTCACTTATCTCTTTAGCGAGGCGGCGGTACAAACACCATCACTGTGATCATTGTGTAGTTAATCGTCACCTCCATCAACATTAGCACTCTCTTACATGCTAACCAGACACACGCTCTATTCTGATGGTGACACTTGTTCTCTGAGGGGCGGTTTTGGGTGTCAGGATTACAGTGCATGGAAGAAAAGAGGAGGAGGAGAGGTGGGGAGCTTTCTCCACAACTCATGTCACCGAGTCGGTTTAAAGTGGAAGCAGAGGGAGGAAGAGAGCAGGAGGGACAGGGAGTCAGGAGGGTTGATCTGTGTTTACTTTTGAGCTGACTCAACCAATGGCAAAGCAAAGAGCAACACATAAACTAGACCCATCTACTCCTGGCACACAATATTCCAACACACACCTTTGGCTGCTTGATACAAACTGACCACATTGTCACAAGACCAACCACTGGTTATATGACCTAAATAGGCATCCTGTGAACTCCATACACAACAAAACACACACAAGGTCAGAAAGGGTTCATATAAAAAGACACACACAGAATCATGGCTATTACATTCAATTGGCTCACGGCCAGAACAATTCTAATGTGTTGCCACATAACCATATGGACACACATCCTTGCCTAATCTCACAAACACTGCAGCACATACACACATATTCTGGCCTGCACACAGACACACACATCCGGACTGTAAAACAGCATTGCCATCTTGAGCACCGTGGATCACCGGGGCCATCTGACACTGTAGAGCCTGCCCTGAATGCATTGAGACTGGCAAGGTGGCTGTGCTTTCCATCTCAGCTAGCACGGTTACATAACCCTCCATGATATGAATGCATTAACAGTATTAGTACTGCAGGTGAGAACAAGCGTATTCACAAATGGTGCCACCTCGCATTTACACAATGTGTAATGTTGCTTCTGGATGGAAACCACTCCCATTAGGCTTATTATCCAAGAGAAAACAACTGCTGTTACACACGACATTCATGGGAGAGCAACTAAACAGGAGGCAATACAAAGTATGTGTCCATTTTGAGGATGCTTCCCTTGCGTAAATCAACGCAACTATGTTTTAGATTTTAAACATGCCCTGGTTTACTCTACAGGTGTCAAGGGTCCTCTGGGGGGGGGGGGGGGGGGGTAAGAAAACAATTGGGAAGAGTGGGTGCATGCAGTGAAGGGGGATTGCTAAAGGTCAAAGCAATTGCATTGATTAAGTCTGAAGTAGAGGGAGAGAAAACAAGAAATGGGCACGCATGGTTGCATGGGCAAGCTGAAAAATTGTCTTTCAAATCGCACTAGATGGGAGAATCTGGGCTGGGGAGAATCTGGGCTGGGGAGTGCCTGTGTGAGCCCTGGATACGGATATGACAGGGACCAGATCAGATGGTACATCAGACTATTAGGATCTTTGGCCTGCGATGTGATATGTGCTGCGTCTGATCTCCTGCCCCCACCCATCCACCCAACAGGGCCCAGACACAAACACGCCCCCGTACCCCTCCTCGGACCCCAGAAAAAAACTCTGACAGATGGGTGTGCTGGAAAGATCCACTCAGGAGACCAAAACATACTAAGGCGCTGTCTGTCTGACGTTTGGATTTGGAGGGAAACGACCAGAGAAAAACAGGAGAGAGAAAAAAGGGACATCTGTGATATTTGTCTTATTTCCTCTCTTGTGGTACACGATGTGTCAAAAGTGAGTACAGTCTTTTGGATCATATTCCATTTAATTAATGAACTCAAACACAACATTCACACCCCAGCTCATAGCTACTCTTCCCTGTTAGTTGCCTGTGCCCCCAAGTGGTTGAAAATGATAACTGCTTCTCTTTTAAAGCAACTGCATCCGTTTTAAACTTGTGCGCTGCCTCAGTAACCAAGACAACGATAACATACTCCTTTAATCAAACATCAAAATAGCTCAGTAAACTTCTAAAACTCTTGTTTCAATATAATAGTCAACAAGCAGTGAAAGGAAGGGACCAGATGCATTGCAAATGGCTGCAAGATGATGTACTGCAACATGTTTTTTAAAATATTTTTACAAAACTCAAGTAAAACAAATATTTTAATTCTGGCTGGATGAATATTTCTCAAAAAAGAAGAAGCATTAGCCGTCTTTCATGTTTGAATGTTGAGATCAACTCTGCCTCTTCACAACTTGTTAATAGAAGTTTTCCTGAATGCATACGAATGTGTTACAACTGCTGATTTAGTGAGTATCAAGATGGCAGAGTAATATCCAAGATGGCGACTAAAGTAACAAAGAATGACTTGGCTTTAACACATCGTTTTGTCATGTTCTTGAGGTTAATAAAATAACCCCAAAACAATCAGAGTAGAATGGCTTTCAACCATAGCACTGCTTTTTCCCAATATTTTCTATTGGGGGAAAACCAAGACTCATTGAAACCATGTTTGAATGAGTCGTTATTGAACGGTAAGACTTTTTAAAGAGCGATTTTAAGTAATAAAGCTGATGCTCCCTATAGTGTTGTAATGACAGACGCTTCATTCTTTTAACCAACGGGGATGCCTTTTGCCCTCGACTTCTTCCCAGCCCCAAGCTTTTAATTAAGACTGGCTTAGGCCCGATTGATCCTGACACACCAGGAAGTTTCTTGAAAATCTGACTGCCAAAACCATGGAAGTATTATATAGGCCACAACCCCCCATTGCAGCCCACAGCCCCTCCCCACACCCCACATAAAACAAGATTGTAAGCTGAAAGCCCTTCCAGTCAGTCCAAGAGATCTTACATTATGAGGTATGCCGACACATTCTGAATTAACTCAACTACACCAGCATCAACATTATTTTTGTTGGCAGTTATACGCACATTATAAGAAATAAGCAGGTAGGGGATTACTCACCTATTTCTTATCCCCTTCTTTCACCCACCCATATCAAATGTTAAACCACGAAATTGCTTGACAACAGTAATTGAACTATTAAGTCGTGTAAACTTGGTTCCTCACTATTAACTTGTTATGGCTTTATTAATTAAATACGAGAAAAAAAAAGTACAGCAATACGTCTCCACAACAGGCCTACACACAGCCACATCATTAAATCAACAACACATTTCCTGTAGCTAAAGCTGTGATGCAAATAGGAAACTGGGATTGTCAGAGCGTCGGAGCTCAGTGTGCTGCGGGTGTTGTGCACCACATGGAGAGAATTCTTGTACAGGCTTTAACCGCAACACAGCCACTGATGTCAGAGAGCCCCATGAAAGTGCAAGCGCTCCACAAACACCGCCTTCATTTCATGGTGTTCCAGTACTCCACAGGGTTGAGTCCTCTGATAATGCTACAAATATAGTAAAGCATATGTAAACTAAATATCAACATGTAAGACCTTTTAGTTTAGCTGACAAAAATATTGCCGGACAATATGTGAGTTTAAGGTTTAGTCGGAGACATACACAACTTTGAATAAGGGAACCTCGTCACCTGAACAGTTTCTTCCCCTCCGCTACAGGCCTCATCAATAAGGCCCCCCCCCCCCCCCCCCCACTGACACTTTACCTCAGCCACATCATAGACTCTATGCATTACATTAAATGCACACAATGTACAACAATATCCGTTTACTTTTCTTATTCCTGCCACAAAATAAATTGTATTCCATTGCAATGTAAATACTATTATATGTATACATTTTTTTTTTTAAATGTTCTAGTTCTCTATCTGTGTTTTAATTGTTGTTTTACTTTTATGTATGCACCACGACACCTAGTCAAATTCCTCGTATGTGTAAACCCACCTGGCGATAAACCTGTTTCTGATTCTTAGGCACCCGCATATTTGAGTCAGATTATGTTTATGAAATTGTCAAAACCCCAAGTCAAATGTAATATTTACTGACCTGAGTCTTCGCATTGAGACAGAGCTATACAACACCGACACAATATAATGCAATCAAAAAGCCATTCAGTTAATGCTGCATTTGAAATATACCAAACCATGCTGCCTTGGGCTTTAGACCTGGGCTAGATAAGGTGTGCCAAACTATTCACAGCGACAGAAATGTATTTATTTGCTGGGAAAATAACAAAAACGTTTTTGCAGCCAATGTCACTGGATACATGACCCAAACCAAACATATAATTACTGGAATAACACTAGGCTAGGTATGTGCACTGTCCTCTGGGCCTCTTAACCAGTATGTTAACAGCAGAGAAATGTTGATTTAATCCAGTATTGGGTTTTGTGTGTATATTCTTAAGAGATAGCTAAACTTTTGTTTTCCACACTACAAACAAAGAGTCAATTTCATGGGTTACAGTGTGTTAGTTCTAAAAGGGCCAAAGGTTTAAAGATGGTTGATGTAATGATGAATCTAGTGTGTGATAATGTTGTACTTTCTGTAACAGCTTACGTCAAATCTAATCACGTGTTCGTAGATGAAACATTCCGAAACATAAACACAGACGGCACCACTATGGAAAGTGACAACGAAAGAGCAGGACCCTACTCAGCCCTATTTCTCCATTAAGGGTGTGGTGTGGGTGGTGTTGGACATTGACCCGTGCCCCTTCCTTCCCTACTGGGAGGACCATGGAAACTCAATGTCATACGTGTCAACTTGTTTGCCACCTACGAAATCCAGGACCATACTGTATTTAAGCCTCCAATATGTTGTGGCTTTTAGAAGATTTGTTATTACAGATTATACAACAGTTGCATGTATACATGTTCAGTCTCATTTACACAAGCAATCCTACCTTTGTAAGCTCCATAAGTAAAGCTATCACAAAAACATTGCACTTTGTCAAAGACAGGTTTCTCAAGAAGGTATATTCATGTTTGACTTGGCTTGGCAACTGGAAGGTCACCTCAGCAAGACCGAGTGCTACCGAGGTGTCCCTGAGCAAGGCAGCGTTCCCTACACTGTACATAATAATGGCAGCCCACTGCTCCTAACACTAGGATGGGTCAAATGCAGAGAAACCGTTTTGTTATTAGTACCTGTACTATGTAATGACAATAAAAGTAAAAATAAAAAACGATAAACCTGAATGCACTGTTTCAATAACACCTTTCTATGGGAATTCATTGGGATTAGGTCCACTATGGAATTCCATCTATTAATACATATTTACTAACAATCATCATGTTCATGTTGGAACTGGTAAACCCCTTTTCCCCCCATTGCTTGTAAATCTCTAGCTAAAGTATGTTTTTGATTGTCCGTCAAATAATTGGCAAAACAACGAATGCTCGGCGAACCTCCTCAAGCTTTCCACATAAAAGCTAAATACTTCATAAATCATTGCTTGTGTTAAAGGAGTGTTTATGTGTGTGCAATATACCATATTATAAAAAGGCACTGGGCTGACCAGAATGTAGGCACTAACATTATTCCCAATGGGGATTCTGAAACACAACAGAAACACAATGTCAAGGTCACTCAAACTGGTCCATTGCTGGAGTCCAGATAGCAACAGTATAGGCATCGGGTACAGGAAGTCATTAAGAATATTCCATTTGGAGTAGGTAAAAGGTTTCCTGAACAGAGTGCAGAATGGGTGTTGGCATATTGTTGCTGGAAATGTCTGCTGATTGACACGGGGCATGACAGTTGACATGCTGCATACTGTTTGGACTGGAATGCAGCCTAATGACCATCAATGTTATCAATTGTCATGATGAAGACTTTTCAATCAAGGCATACATTTTTCCTTAACACTTTGGATTTTTCACCAAATAAAAGTTGATTGTCTGAATCATATGTTTAAGTAAAACAAATATTGAATTAGAAATGTTGACTAAAACTCAATGTGGAGGATTAAAAAGACAAGATAACGGAGTGAGCTTCTCTCCAGTTTTGCAGCTGAATGTGTCGCTCTCGAGAGGTCCTGTAGTAAAGCTGGACTTCAAAAGAGCCTCATCACCGTCACATTCTCTCACAAGAGAGCACGGTAATGGAGACCGCACAAGCTTAGGTTAGGCTAACATAAGGAGAGGAATGAAAAAATGCTTTGAATGTTGCCTTTATAAAAAAAGGGAAGAGCTCCTGTATATGCTTCCTGACCTGTAACTACACTTCCTTCCCCGGAGAAGAAAAGGAATGCCGTTTCAGGTTTTAGAAATTAGTAGGGACGTGCATTTTAGTATTCCCACAATAGCTCCCGCAGTGAATGCAAAAGAGAATTTCTTCAAAGCCTTTGTATCCTGGGCAATGTTAAAGCAAATCCAATGTATATAAGATCTGTCACTGCCCCTCTGCTGCCCCCAGTGGTCAATACATGGGTATTTTAAAGAGCAGTGTTTTGTTTAGAAAAATTATATTTAAAAAAACCAACACACAAAGGCCACTAATCAAAGGTGTCACCAAATTCTTTCAAAACTTAAATGAAACTTAGAATCAAACTATTGTGTTATGGCTGCACCAGTACATCATGCAGAACTGCTTACACTAAATCGTTTACATTTTATTGAATGTACACAATGCAAAGTAAGCCAATTAAAACCTGTAAAATAGATGTACTACAAATGTTTATAATCTATATTCTAAACGCGACACGCTCATACTTTTACTGCTGGACAAAAAAACTCCAAATGAAGGTTTATAGCCTGGATTATGTTTGTATTTTTCTCACAATGGAATCAAAATACAAAGAGAAACATAGAATAAAATGCATGTCTTTCATTCGTCCTCTCCTTTTTCTTCCTACATCTCTCCGGTTTTCTGTCCTCCATCCTTGCTATGGCTAACTCCGTCTAACACAAGGTCCCCACTTGACTGTGGCTTCATCCTGTATTTTCCAATTATCACCTTTTAAAGGCCAGCTGGGTGCATTCCAAACCATCAGGGGGCAATGCCATTTGCATTGCTC
This sequence comes from Gymnodraco acuticeps, assembly GCF_902827175.1. Taxonomy (NCBI): domain Eukaryota; kingdom Metazoa; phylum Chordata; class Actinopteri; order Perciformes; family Bathydraconidae; genus Gymnodraco; species Gymnodraco acuticeps. Next base: position 1,004,927 of record NW_022990015.1, read on the forward strand.
TGAGACAAAGTCATGCCCAAGTACTTTCAAGCTAAAGTTCATAACAGGCCGTCTAAAAAGACGCTATAGCTGTAGCTACAAAGTCCCCAACACTTTCAGAGTCAAAACATATCAAACTCAAACATTTCTTATTCTTTACAATTCTCAAAACTCTCTAAGAAGGCCAAAAATGAAGACTTGAGAGAACGTGAAAATCGGAAAGTGCTGAGGTAAGTTGGAGGACCTGCCGAAGCTTTAAGGTAAACAAGTGTGCTTAGTAAACACAGCGAGCAGCTTGAACCAAACTTTCTCCTCATTTCAGACTAATCAATGTAGCTCTCCTGTGAGTGCTAGCTCTGTTTACAATTACACCTCATTATGCTGATTTTATTCTCTGTTTTTCAATAACTTGGTTTTTAAGCAGCTACAGGAATATTTTCCATCTATTTTATTTAGGTCAATTAGTTATGCCCATTGAAATGCACTGCAATCAAAAGGGCTTTTCCCTCTATTGAAATGACCATTGCGTGCGTGTGTGCGTGCGTGGGGATGTAACTGTTCCATTTGCTTTGCACATTAATGAACACTGCCTCCTCTGCCTGCCTTTAGGCTCTCTTTTCCTCATGCTTGGGCTGTTCACCAGTGTAAACTTGTGTTTCATTTCTTCTCTCCGCTACCCTTCGGACTGCATATAGCAGCATTTAGCTGTGAATTAATTTTCATGTTTGGATATACCCTGCTGAGGTGTGATGCCGGTGGTGCAAAATCAAAGTCTGTAACACTACATATGGGTAGATAGGCCTTGTGGGTATTTTCACAGTGCAGATCTGTAGCTGGGCGGGGGGAACTAAAGGCAGAAAGATGGGTCAACGGGCAACAGACAAAAAAAGAAGTCAGTGATAGGACAATGGGACATTTGACACAAAAGAATATGTCAATTGTGTCAGAAGGAGAAGAGTAGTACTTTTGCAGTGTGGTGTGCAGCTGCGAATGTGTGTTTGTGATAATGCCCAAACAAGACACGCACCCACAGCCACAGCTCAAACACCAGCAGCCCTTAACATGGTGTGTCTAATGCTCCTATTTAGTGTTTGGGGTGCAGCGGCGCGTGGCCTGAGGTTTTTGGGAGGGGAGCGTGGATAGCACCTAGCCTGACAGCTGCGCCCCAAACCAGAGACAAAAGCCTGAGGAAGTACCGCATCATCGAAGATGGGACTAAAAGGCATGACAATTTGCTTGTGGTCTGGCCTATACTGCTGTCTGATTCACTGCATAGTCCAGTCTTCATGGTGAAAACGGCACATTAGCAAACACTACTCTTATAATGCAAGCTTGGGGGACATCTTTAAACAAATTCCACTATATATTTAAGAAAAAAAAGGACTAGCCATCATGTGGTATTCTCAGATCAAAAGCCGAAACACAAACTACTAATTCCTAACAGACTATGTTTCAAACAAACAACAGAAAGAACATAGGCCACCTTTTGTGCATCAGTCTTTTCATTGGAGTTTATTTGTAATCCTTTGATAGGAGGGAGTCTCTTTGTCAATCGGCGTACATCAAAGATCCACCAGCTCACCATGCTGCTTGTGTTTGTGTGTCTATGTGTGCATGTCTGTATTTCAGTCTTTAACATCACAGCAAGGCGTGTTTTTAATCTATTGATTTAATAAACTTGGGGAGATGGCTGTTGGCGAAACAAATGAACCACATCTTCAGTCTTAAAACCTGGTGTGTTATTCATCATGTTTGAAGAATAGCTAAAGAATTTACAGTAGAGGACATCCAACTCATCAGTGCACTAAAATAAAGATTTTTAATAAACATGGGTATAATCATTTCTAATATGTTCTATCATGAAAGCACGTACAGCAGACATGCAGTAAATATGAGAGAAAATGCAGATTTGGTAAATACTAGACCAAAATTCTGAAGTTTAAGAATTTATTTAGAAAACTAATTCAATCTAAAAGTGTTTAGGTCCCTGGGCCAGTTTTCATAATACCTAGAGGTGTCTCCATTTATTGGCTGGGCAATTAGAAGCAAAACAGATCATAATTACTTGTTTGTTGCCACATCCGCTATTGGGTGATAATTAGCACTAGGCGTGAATTTCAACTCTTTTAATAGTTTGTTTGATCTATGCGCGTGTTCCCAGATGGAGAATCGTGTATTAATTATTATTGCAAATTAAAGGCCCATCACGCCTGTGCTAAACTGGATCAGATGGTTTAATGAGCAGTCTCTTCACCAACAACTGAACACAAATGGCACTGCATGTTTCACAACTAAATATGATTTGTGATCATTTATATAATAGAGGTCAAATTTCTTTAATGATTTCATGACTGTATCTGAGCTTTGACGTGAATAGACATGGACTTAGTGCTTTACTTGGAGCTGAGGCTGATGAAAAGTCAGAACCCAGGACAAGAAGGGTGGTGCAGTCGTTCCTGGCATCCATTGCATGATGTTTTCAAATGGAAAAATAAATATTTGCAATACATCTTCACAGTAAAACTATCCATTTCTCGCATAAAGGAACTTCCTTTATTATGCCCCTGTGTCAACACACACGTCAGGGGATTGAAACGGCTCAAAAATATCCACTGGTTTAAATTAGACCATCAAACAGCCAGCTGCTGATTTGTTTCCTGTGTGTGTGTGTGTGTGTGTGTGTGTGTGTGTGTGTGTGTGTGTGTGTGTGTGTGTGTGTGTGTGTGTGTGTGTGTGTGTGTGTAGATGGTGAGTTGAGGGAGTGGACTGAGCAGGTTTCTGACCTCCCTTGGGCGCAGCAGAGTGAGTAGAATGGTGTCAGTTCACTAAAACAACAAAGTGTGTAACAGAGTTTGTGCTTTAATAACACCTGCTAACAATAAATGAACTTAGCCGTTTGTAACGATATCAAAGAGTGAAGTCTTCAAGTCAGCCTGAACTACACTTAAAGTCATGTCGCCTGATGTTGATAGTATGAGGATCTGCTGATACAATATGCATCATGATAAAAATGCATACAATCTTAGTAAGTTGTGTTCATTTCAATCGGAACAGTGGGGTCTGCATTTACTTCAATCACAGTCCCTGCATCATTCAACATCAGAACATTACTTTGAGAGGGAAGTGACCTCATTTCAATTTACAAATTGAAAAAAAGTATTGACTGTCATCCTTACATGTAAACTATGAATTAAAAAAGCTGACATTGCAGTGCATGACATTAAGTATTTTGGGAGATGGCCCTGTGGGCCATCTAAGCTAATTTACAGATGGCCCTGAGCCCAATAGAGATTGCCCTGAAAAATGCGCACGGACGAAATGGCACGAAGGGTTTGGGGGGCCTCCCCCTAGAAAATGTAGATTTTTGCAGGTCTTAGATGCTGTCTGGTGCATTCTCTAGACTGAATTATAAGATGAACCACCACAATATTATATTGTACAATTTCAATTGTATTCTTCATTTCACTTGTTTGTTTGTGTTTGCTCGCTTGCATGCCCTGCATAGCTATAAGAAACACTTAAGTTGTTGGTCAAGACACTTCCCATCTGATGAAGGCAAATGCCTTCCCAGATGTAAAAAAGTAGAAAACATTACATTCAGTTGTAACTGCCAAAACAAACATTATTTACACTATTATGGCCCCTGTTAAAAATGTTTGTAATGTTATCTACTGTAAGTTGGTCGAACGAATGCCTCCTCATCCGGAAGCTGACCCGAGCAGCAGTCGAGAGGAGCCGAGCGCATCCGCGAAGCACACAAAATGGCGACGTCAGAGTTCCCGTTAGCCGGAAAATCTAAATCTCTTCGGTCAAAGCGTCCGGTCAAAATAATTTCCCTTTAGCGCAATACCGCTTCAGTTGCGCCACTTATGTGACAGACAAGAAGAGTATGTGACAGACAAGAAGAGTCAATTCTAATGTCTAACACTTAATGTGGAGAAAGAGATGTCCTGTATGGGTTGATTGTGCGTTGATCTGTTGGTAATGCCTCGGGGTTCCGGTGGGCATGTAAACAAATGCATAATGCTGCGCTATACTTTGTGGCCTCACCCGGTTGCATAGCGACACTTATTGTTTAGGTGTCTTTTAATAAGCAGGTAGTCATATCATTAGCTAGAACTAGCTGGATCTGATCGATATGGACATAAACGCGAGTGAAGTCTAATCTGACGGGAGAGAGAGATCAGCTGCTGCTGACGAGTGGACACGCAGCTCTGCATGATCACCTGCAGCGGTGAGCGGACAAAACACACACTTCAGGTTAGAATATCACACGTAGCTTTTTTAATGACCTCTCAAACTACCTAAACTAGTTATAGATATGTTTAGTTTTACTGTCGGGTCACTCATTACTGGATCCGCGAGCTGCATGAGACTGACATAATAGATTGCCCGATCGGACAACCAGCAGGTGAGGCTTCATTGCCCGAGCTAAATACTAGATGGCCCCGGGCCATCGGGTAGTCCTTAATGTCGAGCCCTGCATTGAACTGGACTGAATTGATTAAAAAGGGTATGCAAATCATGTCATACCTTTTTCTTTAGAGTCACGAGTCAGCATATGCAATCATGCATTCACGTTAAAGAAAGACAGGGAGAGTGAAATGGTTCAAAAGCTGTGGTATAACCGACAGAACAGAAACAGCTCATGCTGATTTGTTGTATGCTGCTGAAGGCCAAAAAGAAGAGATGCATGAACTAAGGTTCCCTTAGAGCAGGGGTCTCAAACTCAAGGCCCGGGGGCCAAATACGGCCCGCAACCAAATCCGGCCCGCAACTTCATTTTATGTGGCCCGCAAGAGCTTGCAAAGAATATAATACGTTCATTATACGGTTACATGCAACTTTACAGAAGCATGTTGCCCATAAACTACATGTCCCACAATGCATCTCGTTTTGTGACATGCGCACTGAAGAGACTTGCAATTATTTGCCCTAGACTTCTGCTTTCAGACGTAGTTAAATAATAAGTTATTATCCTATCCGATAATAATCCAATTTAATTAGACAATAATGTAATATAATACATTATTTTATATATATATATATATTATATATTTAAATAGTTACAACCGGCCCTTTGAGTGCAACCTTTATGCGAATGTGGCCCGCGATGAAATTGAGTTTGACACCCCTGCCTTAGAGGCTGTGTCATGAGGTAACTATAAGGACACTGTTTTTCTAAAACAAACCACAAGATACTCAAGCTTCAATTAATCAGTCTAACCTTGCTTCTATCTCGCTCTTGTCTATTTTCTTCCATCAGCACTTTTTGTCCACTATTAGACATTACTAGCTAGCAAATCTGTAAACACGGTGTAATTATATCATTGCAAAGTTTCTGGCATGATGAAAAAGAGCAGGGCCTCCTTAGTGAGAGTGGCTGTGTCCTTAGAGGACATTAGTGCAGACATTATCTTGTTGTGGCAGACAGTTCCCTAGTAAACACCCTGGCAAAGAGCCTCATAGTAAACCCTGATGGAGCTGCAGTGTTCAGTGTTGTAGCCGTCCTGGCACGGAGATATGGGTCATGCTAGGCTGTCCTCTCCCTCACCCCAGCACAAGAGCCCAAACCCTGATGGGATTAGCCGGCCAGCCAGGCGCTCAGTGGTGGTAAAACAGAAACACCAGTGATTACGTGAACATTAAAGTCCGATCCCCTCACACTTCAAATCGGATCCCTTATTCAGGGTCAGCAGGTTCACAACAAATATGTCAATACTTCCCGTCTGTCTTTGCATACACTGTTGACCCTGAGAGCACATAGTGATTAGAATTAACTTCACTTGAGACATGTGCTACTGTATGACTCAACGCATACAAAAACACAGCTAGCTTCTTGGAGTCCCCCACATGATGCCTTTGACCTCCCCAATGCGTCTACTACACCAACTCATTTGTTACAGAAATATGAAGTCACACAGGTTGACATTTCCTTAATTTAGTTTGGGCTAGGTCACTAAACGCAGCGGCTTGGCGACCACTACTCTGTGTTAAATCACTACTAAAAATGGGATTAGCCATGTTGGAATGCCAGGGGTAATCACTCATTCAGCAGCAGCCAGAGGAAAAGACCTCCTTAAGGAGAAGGGGTGGGTTTTATATAGCCGAGAGCTTTGATTACAGCTTCGTCTTTAAACCGCATCCGATGAGTAAAGACATGCACTGGTCCTCCCCCACATTTACTAGACAAGTCGACCTCCTGTGTTCCTGTAAATAAGTGATGTCACAGCGCTTAATGATGCCCAGACTGCAAAGTCCTAAAGAAACACACTCCCAGCTTCATCACTACTGTGAGCACGCTGCCTAACCGTCATGTCAACAAAGAATTAGTATAGCACATCCTATTACTCTGGAGGACTGCTGATGATGCAGTCCAAGTCTGGAGTAGAGCACAGTCAAGGGTATTCTCTCTTTTGTATGAAGGCAGTAAAATGCACCCAGTGGGAGGAGAAACATCGTCCTCATCTGTGGAACGACTGCTCTGTCACTAATGAAGATGTTCATATGGTGAGTGCATAGAAAAAGAGACATTTTTCGGGCTTTCTTCTGCTCTACTCGACGCAGACTTGTAGTGACAGTTGTTTCTAGTTGCTACGTATAAAGGGCCCATCATAAAGCCCGGCTAGAGGAAACAGGATAAGCGCTTGAGCCAAGGCAGTAAAAAGCTCTCTGGAAACTTGAAAGCCACACAAATGAAGTCTGCGTCTGCCATCTGGAAACAATAAACAAACAAAACCCAGCAGCCAAACAAACACCACGAAGGGAAGAGGGAAAGAGAGAGCCAGGGAAAAATTGAAGCAAAGATTGAGTGTGTGAATGAGTGATAGGGAGCGGAGGGTGTCAATGTTATAAACGTGTGCAGCATGCATCATTAGCAGACACTGATGGGAAGACAGACAGAGACAACCCTTTGTATCAAATCTCTTTTGATGCTAGGGAGATGGCCCTGCTGTTTGAATGTGTGTGGTACCACTGAAACCTGGTTCTAATGAAGTGTAGCGCTAACAGGAGGCTGCCTGTCTGCAAATGGTGCCAGTGATGCGATGAGAAGTTAGAAGCCAGTTCCAAATACGGCAAAATACCAAAAGAACCCAGCCAACTCTTCTCTGCATGCCCAGATAAATAAGAGATAGGATTTCTTGATTGTTTTTGTATTAATTCAGAGAGAAAGTGACACAGTTGTCCTGTTCTCAGTGGAAAGTGTCATGTGTGTGATCATATAGCAATACATATTAATCAATTAATTGACTTTTACGGTGCATTTGTGATACACTGCTGAGGCATGGCAGTCACGGGACAATTGCAAAAAGATAGGAATATTATAGTGAGTTCTCCTTAGTGCTGGGCAAATGACAAACAACCCGCCTGCTCGCCTCTCACCATGGGCAATCTAGCCTTATTATTTGCATTACATGATCATCTCAACCCGGTTGTGACAGAAGTAATTGAACAATTACAACAGACACTTTGTTATGCATCATTTATTGAATTAAGAACAAGACAATAAGAGCTGCAGCTAATGAACAACTAACCCATTGATTCTCAACTCTGGGAAATCTCCTCCGCTGCTCATCTGCCTATGCAATGTGTTCCTAAGCAGTCAAGAAAAAGAGAACGTTTTAATAATGTACCGACAAACTGATTTGGTCAAATGTATCCCCCATTACATTTCTGTCAAACAGCTTATCAATGATTCGGCTAATCTTTATCCATTCAATGTAATTAGATCTTAATCTGTATCCACTACATGTCATTTAGTACAAACCACTTCACTTTAGTTCCTTTTTGTTACTGTAACAATACTTAATTTTCACCTAACTACTATCAGTGCTTATTCTCCTGGTGTTAAGATACCTTTCAAGAGAAAAAAACAATATAACACTGGAACAGTTGATATTCCCAATGAAGTTTCCTGGATAGTCACTCAGTTGTAGTATTGTGAATATATTTAATGAGGGAAAATCACGAGCTAAAACTTCACTTGGTAATAGAACAGAACATCACAAGCTGCTCTCAAAGACCTCATCACCAAGCATACTGTCAATACTGACACCGAGGGGTTAGACAAAGAACTGCAGTCATGAGGCCACAGCATTAACCCCTGTACTATAACAGATAGTCCCACCTATAGGTGTACTACGCTTAAACAAACAAGGCAGAATGCCATAGAAAACCACACGCACGCTAACTCAAAAACACACACACACAACCCTCCTGCTGTGCATGGTTAACAAACACTTCGCTATAAAAGCAGGCCTCTTACTCATTAGGGTGCTGTGTATCAGACAGGAAATGCTGGGTAAATTACACCTCATCGCCCTGGAACTACCCGACCATCACCATGGCAATGAGCCAACCTCAGTGCCGTGAGAAGACCAAAACACCGTCCTCCTGGCAGACGAAGACTGGGAAGACATGGTTTCACCCAGATAACAATGATCTAATGTCAGTGATGCAAATGTACTCCTACAGGCTTCTGAGGTGTAAACTGAACCTGAATCTGTGTCTATTTAATAGCCAAAAGAACCCCTTTGGCTTTTTGACAGTGATGCTGACTCCAAATCTGGAAGCAATATCCTGCCCACACACAACTCTAACGGCTACCCCATTAATGCTACATGGACTAAACTGTACCAGCCCAACACACTCTTTATTAGAAATTGTTAGTCATGCCTACAGTAAATGATTTAATACCGTTCAATAAATGGATCAACGGCTACAGCTTGTCATGGGAATCAGGAGGAAATTGGGTGGTCTTTATAAAGACGTCCATGTGTAACATCTAAAATCATTTGGTGGTTGACCAATTAAGAAGAAAAAGAAGCTTGGACAAAAAATAAACATTGTCCATTTGATTAAACTGCATAAAATATTATTCTATACATACTTATATTGCCGTGAACATCTTCAACAACACACTAGTCTTAAATAGGATTGTTTCATCAAAGCACTGTATTGGCTCACATTTGTTAAAAACAAAAACACAAGATTCCCATTCATGTTATCACTAAAAACAGAGAACATTTCCCCAGATTCTAATTCAATACTACCACCACGCTTAAACGCTTAACCACATAAACCACTCGTGAGCCAAGTCCACCCCACGTTTTCGAGAACAAAATTCTTTTGTTGCATTGTTCACACATTCCTCCCCGTCCGTGTTTATACAGATGCGATTCCATGTGTGTCTTGGGGTCCAGAAGAAGTCCTACTCTGAAGCCAAAGATGTGCTGCTGATCAAAGGCTTCAGTGCCAGAGCGGAGACACTTGTTTTGGTTGGTTTTTTTTACTATGGGGATAGAGGGTAACATATCCATCTGTTGGCCGTATGGATCCACCTTTGGTGAGCGCTGGGACAAGTGTAGGCCTCTCTTCTCTGCCTCACACACGTTTACTCAGCTGGCCGCCAGAGCTTTGTTTTCACACAGCAACATGTGTTAACTTAATACTCTGTAACAGATTTCAAAGGCAAGACTAGCTGGGTCAACAACAGGTAATAGGGCCATTTATTAATTCATTGGCTCCAAAAAGTAAAAAGAATACCTCTGCGGAAACCGATGAGGAATACACAGGCAGTGATATCCGGTTGTCCATCTTGTTTACTTAAACCCCATCATGTATTATTCTAATGTTTAATTTGGCTTGTAAAGAATAGTGTACATAAAAAGGCTAAGGGGAAAATAAAGGGAGCTCATATTTCTCTAAAGATATCTCAGACTTCGGTACCATTAAGCAATGGCCAAGAATGTGTCTGTAAAACGATTACGTAAACCATTACACAGTTCAAGAAAGGCAAAGAGCATAGGCTTTGGGGTTACTTGGCCAACCTGCTCGCCCTCCCTCGCTGAAGAATTTGGTTACACAGTCCCCATGGTTGTTTTCCTGCTTGATTGGATTATGGCCACACACACCTCGAGCTCGGCTTCCACCACCAATCAATGAGGAAATGAGGTGTCAACACACTGGTGTTTATTCAACACTCATTTATTTATCTACCGGAAGCCGAGGCTATAGCTCGACCACAGAAGACACCAGATGAGTGAAGGGATTTCAAATGATTGCTTATTTTTTATTAACATTACAAACAAGGGATTTGGTGAGCCAATTATGTTAACAAATAATAAATCTGACACATTGTATGTAGTTTTACATGCAATTTAAATTGAGTTTAAAATAACATTATATTTAATGACAATAAAATAAAAAGCGTGTAACATATAGCAACATTTTGCCCTGCTTCCAATCTCTTTTACAGCTGAGAAGACATAGCTTTAAACTTCAGGCTGTGCATCCATATGACCGAGCTGAAAGAGCTGGTAATGGGAAGACACCAGGAAGTCTGTAATGCTTCCAGTCAGCATGAAGTGCAATCAAAATAAAATTATGCACAGTAGCTGCTGCTTTAAAACAACTAGGGCAATTGAAAATTCTCATCCCAATTTATGCCAAATGCCACTTTATAAACATTCTAGCATGCCTGCCAAGTGTCTGCACTGCTTTATGCCCTTTCTCTTAATTGAAAACGTTATAGGGGTGCATTACACTCTGGTTTTTTATAAGCTGTGCTATAAAGCCCTAGCAGGCCCTGGGAGGGGAAACTGCCCATTAACTTATAAGGTCCAGGCCTTGGCTCTCTTAATTGACAACCTCTAGGCTACTTTCATCACTTGTCGACTTCATAGCGGCAGCCAATGCTTCCTCCAGGATGCTGTTGCATCTTTGACACGAGGGTGTTTGTGACAAAGAGCAGTCTGCCGCCAATGCCAGCATGAGGGCTCTAGGCTGTCCATAAAACAAGCACACATTCCTCTCCTACTCCCAGCCTTTAACCATGTAGAGACTGCCTCCCAGAAACACCAGCCAGAATTAAATATAAATACCATATAAAACGATTACAACTTTTTATATGCTTATGCAAGTCTAGACATATCATAAACACATTCTCAAAAAACAGAAAGATAGTTTAAGGGGACCTATCATGCAAAAAGCACTTTTTGATGTCTTTTATACATAAATATGTGTCCCCGGTGTGTCGGGGAACTCACGCAGCGTCAGAAAATAAAACCCTCTCTTTTCCTCCGTACCCAAATCTCTAAAAACGGTGCTACAACGGAGCTGATCCAGACTTGCGTCCGATATGACGTAATATCGGAAATGTAGGCTGGCTTTACACCCACGCCCCTATCAGAAACGTTGCTATCAGAAACAATGCCCGACTGTTTTGGACGTAATATGGTCGGTGCATGTTTACATTAGCATCGCTAACACTCAGAGCTAACCTGTACTGGAGAGCATGTGTGTGAAGAAGCAGGAAATAAAAAGGAACTCACATTGTGGTATAACCGGCAAGAGAGAAAGCCTTTGAGCTCCATACTGTTTCAGAAATAATCCTTGATAATCCATGATATGGCGTTTCATCACGGCAGTATTTAGTTTGGACAGTAGCTGCCGGGTCCCGCATGAGCTCAGCCCCCTCCTTTAAAAAAAAAATCAAATGTATTTCTTAATACCCCAAATCAGCACTTTTGAAACAGGAAGTGAAATAGAGGGATATGAGGCATGGCTAGAATGGGTGATCTGTTTGGTATTTTGAGCAAAACACTTCAGAGAAATGTTTTTTATATTTGTTATTATATATCTGAGACCTATGCTATTGCCTAAAAATAGCATGATAGGTGCACTTTAATAGAATGATTTAAAACCCTACAAGAAAAATGCCAGATGTTAAGTAAAAAAGGAAACACCAAGGATGTATTCATTTCTAATTAAGGCCATCACCATAGGCTCTAATAGATAAAGACACACACACACTGGCGTGACAGTCACTTCACACTCTGATTTAGCAGGATCATCAGGTTTATGCCTCTGGAAATGCATGCGTCTTGAATTAGAGCCACATGTCACAATACAGTTGACCTGTATAGACAGACACATTACTAGACTGATAAACTCACATTAAGTTTTTTGTGACTGACATTCAAACTGTCAGAAGTTTCCCATTATAGCTTCTATGGGACTTCAGTGACACTTCCAAAAAAGATAGAGGAGCATTGGGCAGCTTTGACTGCTAACCATCTGTCACTGAATTCCATTATGTAAGACTATTATGTCATTACTGTATTCGTTAAGGAGTAGACCAGTTCATTAATATTGCACTTCAATAAAGTGTGGGCCTTGCAGAAAAATATGGCCAACTTTGAACCATTGAAAGGCTACATCCTGATTTATAATCCTTAATACGACTTTAGTTAACAAAACCCTGGATTCTACTTTTGAAAATATTATTTGGCTATGACTGTGAGCATCTATTCCTTTGTTTCCTTTCTGAGTTTGCAATAGTGTTTATACTGACTATTCCCCAACAACTGAGATGTATTAGACCATTGTGTATTTAATACTGGATTATTTTTGCCAATCCAGCTGCGTGGATTTATCTAATTGAAATTACGCAAAGCAAACAATAGATACTGTCAACAGGAAAGATTGTGTCAACAATGTTACCAGTTCAGATGGCTGGAAATGCGTGGGTGTGCCAAGAGATAAGACGGTTTTCTATATTGGAACAACAACGATTGCTTGACCAACTCTTGAGCACTTTACTAAGTTTCAACGAGGGATGTGAAGATGTTTAGAAGTAACCAGCAAACTGGGTGACTGCCATGAGAGACTCACTTGTGATCAGCATGATGGATTCATTGCATTATTAATAGTGGATTTATTGCTGGACTAATCAATTACCTGCATTAGTTTTAACTATGCATGTCAACTGTGTATATATATAAAACACAGGCAAAATACCTTTTCAGCAAGTTGACAATGCATGTGGAGTTAAAAAGAAAGTACAGAAATGTTTGCCTCAGAGGCTTTATAAGATAAGGTTTAACCAATGACTTTAGTGATATCATAATCATGCAGTCAGACATTAAAATGGCAGTCAGGTGCAGGGACTGCCTTGTCATTGCAGTAAGGTTGCCGTTACAGGACACCAGAGGAAAGCTGAAGATGCCCTGCACAGAAGTACTGGCTGGGTGGAAAAGAGAGATTTCCAGAACAGAAGTCCAACTAAAACTACGAATAGTTGTATTTTCTGACAGTGTGTAATAAACACACTAGATACAATGTGTGAATGAATAAGCTTTAAGAGCTGCTGGAAGGTTATTTATAAACCTAGGAGAGAATCAGGCTGACTGTTCCCCCATGCTTCCTGTTCTAAATAAACAAAGCTAAGCACCTTGCACAGACAGGCCAGTGCTATTGCTTTCCTTATTATTCATTATTATTAAGAGTAAGCAAATAAGCACATTTCTCAAAACTATTCCTTTAAAATTGTGCCGAGGTGACCTCCATTGTAGAGGCCTGTTTAGTACAGGCTACCCTATTGATTAGCACTCACATATGTGTTACTGTAGCACTAGCAGACAAACGTTTGACACTTGAACATGACATTGAGACAACAGAAAGTCTCAAACTTTTTCCATCAAACAATTACACTTAAATCAAGATGGAGACACAACAGAACACAAAGCAAAGCGCCTACTTCAACATCAAAGTACACAATAGCAGAGCAACAGCGAGACATTCACACACTCAAAACAGCAAACTACAAGGTGACATCCAAAGAATGAAAAGCTACATGTAACCGTTTGAATGCCAAACTCATACACTGGCACTGTGTATAGCCCTGTGTGTTTTTGGCTTCAATTACCTTAACGCTTCTATTTATTCATCGCCATTTCATCACATTACACAGACATGTATCCTAGTAGTTTTATCTTCGTAAGCAAAGGTTGTAAACACAGTCTGTGTGCACATGTACAGCTTTTCTAAGCTCTTAGCAAACACATAAGTTAGCTAACAGCCAACAAAACAAGTGGCATTTAACCGACAGCTTCTACCGTAACAACGAGGACAATTCATCGACCAAAATAAGCAGCGTTACATTTCCGGTGTGAGTTTTACCTCAAGAGACGTAGCACATTTAGCAGAAAGAGATATTAAAGAACATAGCTGACTTACTTTGGAAGAAGTCGTTTCACAGCCCTGGTAATGCGCGCCGCCATGTTTCTTTCGATGACGCGTTAACAGAGCAAGCAGCAATTGGCTGCACAAATATTTGCCTCGTTCGGAATGAGCTTTGTGATTGGTCAAAGCATGAAGAGGGGCGGGGTCATGGAGGACTCTTCGCACATGGGAAGGTAAACAGCGACCATAGTGGGATGGTCCTTTTGGGAGGAGAAGGAGAAGAAGGGCAGAGGATGGTATTTATGTTCAGAGGGAATTTATCAGATTAGTTTAAATAAAATAAAACTATAAAAAAATTGCAAGATAATTTAAAATAAATAATAAAAAATGACTTTGAATGAAAGTTATAGTTATATACAAAAACACTGGTTCCTGCTAGACAGAAAAGACAGAGACAAGCTTGAGACGTAGAGAAATAGGAGAGAGGAATAAAGGGAAAGGGATATTTTGAGCACAAGTCACGTCACCCCAGGAGTTCTCCCTCACAGCAGTGGTGAATTACTACTACTAACATCAGCAAGGTCCGAGTGTTGTGCACAAATGACACGCAATATTTGCCACGATTAAGTCAGCAGGGGATTTGCTCCAAATGTCAGCATTCAGGGGACAGCCATTGGGCTTTGGGTGTTTTCAAAATGTAAATGTGCTGCTAAACTTACTTGATGTAGGTTGTAGAGACACATTTATAAGGTGGTACACTTCGGAATAGAAAAAAAAGAGGAAAAAGTCCACGATGACCCTTTCTTTGTCTTGCATTTTTTTTGGAAATGGCCTTCCTTGGCTTTAGAGATCATGACAAAGCTAAATAAAAAGTGTTGTTAATTTATAAAAGCAACTGTAGTTTTCCAATTTTTCCAGAGACCAGAAATCTGATTTATTTGTAAATTATTTGAACTCACAAGTGGCTTGTATTTCTTGGTCTGGAACCACCCAAAAGGTCACTGAATAAAAAGGAGTGGTCAATCAACCTTAACGAAAAAAACCTTTTTTTGGCTGCTATACTTTCTTTTTTTCTTTCCCAAACGATTGAATTTACATGAGACATGAGTCGGAACATGTTTTAATGGGTTCGCATTGCGCTTTCATTTTAAAGAAAGCCTATGAACCACCAATTGAATGTGAATATTTACACTCCCCAGGTCATTTAACAGATAAAATATATTCTTAATATACGTTTTTTTCCTCTAATGCAAAGGCCCATTACACCTAAAAAAGAAAGGTACGTAAATGACAGAAACATGGAAACTTGGATGTTTTCTTTTTGAATATATATTTGATCCCCAAACAAAGGGAGCTTATTCGGGCATCCATGGGATAAAACATGGGATAAAAAATGCAATGGAGTTGGAAAATTCCATCCATGGGTTACTTAGAAACTACTTATTTCCCTCCCCCTTCAGTTCATCGAACACAATTGTTGTCTACTAATCCAGTTTTGATAGCATTTGGCACACTTTCTTTGGATCACAGTAGGATGCTCAACTTCCATTCTGGTCTCCCCTAGGAACCTCTGAGCCCAAGAAAGCAGCCGACACCAGGTCGCGCCAGAGCAGGGGGGTTCTCTGTATCCTCATAAAGCACAGAAAATTATGTTTTGATTCAAGTCACCCCTTGCCACATGCACAGACAGACACACACATTCATCAATCTGGTTGTTAATTTAAAATATATGCTGAATATGTGTTTATTCTTGTCAATCTGTTATGTTGTTAAATGTTGCAATCACCTAATGACCCCCCTGTAAGGCAATAGAATATAAAATATTATGTCAAAGGCAAGAGCTTTTCGCCTTTGTCCCCCCTCTGTACTCCCTGATCCAAATGGACAATGCATCACTAGGCCTGGATGCCTCAGAAGTCTGGGTTCATTAAAATCTTGAATGAGTGCCAAAGCTGTAGTCATAGATAAAAGGAATATGAAAGGATAACGAAATTTATGGATGGCAAGTCACCACCTCACCCTGGCATTTATAATAAACAAATGGTTTCTGTTTCCAATTTAAATTTCTCATTATACTGTGACTTTTGGAAAATGTGTTTTGATTTACCAACATTTTATCTGAAAAACTGTATAATTGATTAGATTTACATGGCTCTGATTTTAATGCTGATCGCCTGCCTTCCCCAGCAGCCCCCACCCGAGCCCAACACTCAACAAAAAAGAATGATCCGAACCGCTCCTGAGGCACATTAACATCATATAAAACAAACCTACATATCAAACAGTTTTTTTCTGATTAAATAATTGGCTTTAACCAGCATAGAATCCAATGCATCCCTTTGAAAGAAACTTCAGTGAGGGCACCAAAAAAAAAAAAATAGTGAGATAGACTTCACAGCCCGAGTGAGATGGACATCAATGCGGTGTGCCAGCAATGGCTATATTAACCCATGGCTAAATCCCATCACACAAATGTCAGTGTATCCGTTATGAAACCATGACATTTAGATCCAAGGTCTCCATTGTGGTTTTAGAGGGAGCTGATGTTTGTCCATTCTTTGCATCCATCAAACCCGCACACAGCCTCACAGCCAACTGCACTCGTAACACACAAAGGTTAAAGATCATAAGGGCTTATGTATCTAATTTTATTGCATAATACATGGCATGGTTTATGTAATTTTTATGATCTCACATTGATTTCCTCTTTGGATATTCCTCTCCTCTTTTTAATATCAAGTTTGACCAATTAACTGTTCACTAATAAGATTGTGTGTAATGGCAATGACACAGGTTTGCAATAAAACAATGGACATCTTAAAATATCTTATAAGTACTTTTTTTGAAGTATTACCTTTTATTAAAGAAAAGGGAAGAGATGATTACATATTTTGATATAATATATAATATATATATAAATGATGTCTGTCTACCTTTAAAAACAATTAAATATAAGTTATACTGTATTTAAAGGTGGGGTAGGTAATTTTGGAGAAACCAGCTCGAGTGGGCTAGAATTTGAAAATACACAGCCGGAAAAAATCTGCCACTTCCTTACAGAGCCCCTCCTCCAACACACACGAACGCGCACATGACCAATGAGGGCACGAGATAAGTTTGTGCACAGATGAAAGGCTGACAGGCAGGTAGGCCATCCAGTTATTTTAGCCGGCCCGGCTCAAATGATTGGTCGTGCTTTTTACAGTACTACGGCTTCCACAGATGACATTTTTTTATAGATTTTTTGTCAAAGCACTTAAGATATTCATTGCTATCGGGATGTTAAGAGCATTCCATGGAATATAACAAAAAGTGTATCTCGAGCCGGTTTCTCAAACTTACCTACCCCACTTTTAATGTTGATATTTTCTTCCAGTTATTTTTTCCAGAAAGGTCCATGAATCATTGTCAGCAGCTGTAACATTTCCAAGAGCAACTTCTAATTTACCCAATCTTCCCAAACATCATGACTATCACTGCAACACACCAGGGGAGGCCCAATCTGACACATTACAACCACTCTTAAGTCATGTGTAATGAGGAAAAAATTCACATTCAAGAACCGGACAATGTGTCATAAAGCTCTCATGTTAAGAGTCCAACACCTTTAAGACACTTGGCTGAGAATCACGAGATGTTTAATTATTGCCTCCTTACATTAGCTTGGATATCCCACCTCAGGCATCGGTTTGGGGGTCAGGCTGTGGGGTGCTGTGGATGAGAGGAGCTGAGACTGGTTGAGATGGTGAAGAGGAATAAAACCCCTTCATTACCAGTGCTCTCTCTCTCACTCTCGGTCTCTTTCTCCTACCAATAGCAGTCCAGATCGGGAATTACAAATGATATCATGACAATTTTTCACGCTTTTCGAACCAGTGATGTTTTACCGACTCATTTGCTATGATACCTTGTTACGGATCCAGCTGTGAATCAGGGACGTGTCATGGGGCTGGAAGCCCACCGCCTGCTGCGCCTGGCCAATGACCTGGAAGGCAATAGGGGATGCCAGTGCCTGCAGCATGTGCTGCACTGACAAAGCAGCAGGGCACCGTCAAAACCCCTCTCATACAAACTTTGCAGATCACTCCGTTTTTAACAGATGAGTAAGCACTGGTGCTGACTTTTTTTCTCTGCCCTAACACAGGGTTTATGGATTTCCCTTTGCGAGTCTGTGTCTCTGGTTGACGCATAGCAAAACCCTTGCCCACAACGGGAATGGTGTAGTGGTGGATCTGGGATAGAGGGATGCAGATAGCATGTGGCAGGGTCACTGCACAGGTTAAGCAACAATTCAGTTGAGTGCCTGTAAAGGAAGTGGAGTATGGTTGGAAAAGACCAGCACACCAGCTAAAGAGGCCACACTATCCAGATTAAACTTTGGCCTTTGAACATCATTTACAACATCTCCTGTGCACTTTAGGTGGTGTATGTTTATGGACTTAAACATGAGCAAATACAAGTGAATATTTCATATATTTCAGATCATTATATGGGAACATCTTGGAGATATTTATCCCAAAACAAATCAATCCCAAACTAAATTATGTAATCCAATCAGACAAAGAAGCAATTAATCCATTCATTAATCTTTTCATTCTTCAACAGGAATTCAATGAGGTTAAGGTTGTTTGGGTTTCCAGATGAAAGCCCTCACGCAATCCCAGGCCCTGATGACTTCTGCATTACTAGAATGATGCGGCCGAGACTGATGGAGCTGAGAGTGTCAGGAGGCATTAGCCTTCACAACCCAAAGCTGGTGGACAAAACCCGACTGCGCCCCCTGACCCAGTCCACCGTCAAGTTACTGACCCAGCAATCATGAGAGAAACTGGAAGGAGCAAAGCTATAAAGTAAAGAAAAATGTTCGGGCTACCAAAATGAAAAAAAAAGATGAATACGTATACGAACAGGAGCAACAAATACAAATAGTGTGCCTCTGACTTTCCTACATGTTACCCAAATCACAGGAAATGGTTTTAAGGGCTTTTTTCCGTTTGGTTCACTCTGATTCCCCCTCTCTCACTTCATTTAACTGATTTAATGAGCAGGTCCAGCCAGAGTCTTCAGAATATTAACTTATTGGGCACACGCTATTTTGTTGAGGGATTGAGCTTTTGTTGTTCAGTATTTAGGTGGTGATTCTGCAATAATTAAACATGTTTACTGTGGTTATCTTGAAATAGATGCCACTTTGAGGTGTTTTGGTAGATGAAATACGAGCTAACAAAGTTAAAGAAAAAACGAAATCATAACACTTTCTTTCACGATCTACATATTCTAGTGTGGGCAGTGGCTTGTAAGCTTATGAATGAATATTCCCGTAGTACTACTGTCAGCACACTGACGTGGAAGAAGCACAGTGTGAAGGTGGCCTCGCAACACGACACTGGCGGACTGAGAAACACCTACATCAGAGAGGACGTAAAGCTGTGTACACATGGTTCACCTCAGGACAGACCTGCTTACAGCACAATGTCAATGCTGGACTCCCTCTGTGCACTCTGTTGAATGCAACTCTGTGATGGTACAGTAGTAGAGGGTTCCCATAGCAGGCTGCAGGCTTTATCCTACAGGAAACAGCATTATAGCAGTACAAATTGTTTCGAATGTGGTGCTCCTATTTAAGTGAAAACTAGTGCCAAGGATAGGCCAGCTTATTTCCATATGCTGTACATCCCATCTGATTTATGAAATGATATGAGTTCATTCATTATTCATATTTGTGCCGTTATTACCATTTCCCCCATCAGGCATGCCACTGACACCATAAACATTATGAAATCACAGTTCGCCCAAGGCGTTGCTGCTGCTGTGAAAAGTGGTCACAACTGACTAGTTAGCACGGGCATGCAGTACACTGGAGACAAGCACTAAATGCCATACAAGTGACCCGTGAATTTTTAATACAAGCAAAGTGGTGACAATAAGACAAGTGACAAGGAGGAGAAATGACTGTGGAACTGAATATTACTGAGGCATGCTCTGCTTAAAACTCCAGGCCAATCTTATTATTACGGCGCCCTGAGCAGAGCAACAGTACATTCAACCATACCCTCCATGTTAATGCAGTCTAGAGTGTACTGTATTCACACTGGGACCCAACATGCAATCAGCTGGCTCCATTTGTAGATGTCCTACTTTGATTATAAAGGCAAATTATTTTAAAGTCAATAAGAATTTCACACCACAGCAGACTTAGTTGTAAGCTAATTTGTCACAGGCTTATCAAGGCCTATTCATCACCGATCTAGTAATTACCAGAATGAGGTAGGATAACCCCCCTTTGTCCCCCTCTTTTCTCCCCCTAGCGATGGTCAGCCTGTAAAACCAGGATGTGTTGGCACCTTTATGATATAAATACTCACACACCCTGGGCATAAGAAAGCTGTCAACAGAACATTTGTTTTCCATTTTTCACCACCCAAAGCACTTCAAGCTGAGGGGGAAAAAAGGAGACAAGGCGTTAAAAATGTACCGCAACACTAACTATTTTGCCCCTTGGTGAATTTGGGTGCTTAAACAGATGGGGCTCGAATTGGTTCCCTTTTATTTAGTGCAACAGGGTTGTCCGGATTTCCATTCAACAAGCTCTCACCTCCACACATGCTTAGTTGTGGTTGGCACACGCAGACTAAAGGCATAAACACGCACGCAGTACATTCACACATGCCTGATTATATGTGCAGACACAAATACACACGCAGCAGCTGCTATTGCTGTTCTCGCTTAATGCCCATTCATCACTAAAGTTTTTGGTGATTCAAAAAAACAAGTGCATGTCAAGTGAACTGAAAGACAAGGGATGTCAGAGGTGCGTGAGCTGACCCACGCATAGTAGTAAGCTGTTATGACCCCCCCCCCCCCCCTTCAATCCACCCTACCGTAAATAGATCAAAGCACATCTGTTTCTGTGTCCAGCAGCCACACATCTATAATTGCAAACAGGCCTTAATGGCTTAGAGCGACCCATCAGATACTAAGCAGTTTGGACACAGGAGATGCTAAAGCATATGAGCGAAGTGCAACCATCAGTAATCGCTGGACAGGGAATTCTCTGGAGCCACGGTGGCGGCTGTCTGGTCTCTAGTGGACTGAAATAGATATCACAACTTCAGCCCAGGGACGGAGGCCCTGAGGGGGCAGAGCTGACCACACAGCAGGGGTGGACCAGTGGTCAGAGGCAGGGACAGGTGTGGAGGAAAAGTTGGTTCAAGATTTCCTATGGCTGGAGATTGTGCATTCAAAGACAGCAAGAAAACTATTTAATCAATGTAGACACTTATCCTAAAAGATGATGTTTAAGGTAAAAGAGAGA
The DNA here is from genome assembly GCF_902827175.1 of Gymnodraco acuticeps. Classification (NCBI taxonomy): domain Eukaryota; kingdom Metazoa; phylum Chordata; class Actinopteri; order Perciformes; family Bathydraconidae; genus Gymnodraco; species Gymnodraco acuticeps. Next base: position 1,026,186 of record NW_022990015.1, read on the forward strand.
AGCCAGAACGCTTAAAGTTTAGAAAAGAGGTCTTGGGGAGTCAGAGCTGGTCCTTGCTGAGTGGAGTAAGTACTGAGTGACGAGAGAAGCCTCAAGTTGGCCACTTGTCACAGTGTGACACTGATTCAGCCTAATGAGCGTAGCGCTGTCACCACACATCTGCCTCGCATTCACTTGTAGAATCTGGCAGACTCCAAACCTGCTGGAGTCACTGCTCGATGCTGGAACTCAAGACACCGACACCTTACTGCAGCAACCCTCATGCCAGATTTCAAGAAACCTAACAAAACAACTTGTGCTGGTACCACAGAATCAAACATAACAACAACACACACATATCTTACGCCTGACATGCTACACAGACATGACAAGAATTGTCTGAGTTTAAAAGCAGCAAAAAAGTTATATTGACTTGCTATAAAGATTTTTAGTTTAAATATAAAAATGTAACTTAATAAATACAGTGTATGTCTTGCTAAGAACACTTTTCAAACCGCTATCCCTAATGTATTCAAATAGTGTCTGGACTTAACACTTTTTATTTTAATTTAATAATATTTGTGTGGTAGCAAATTATATATTTTTTCTCTTATTTTTATGACTCAAATAACCGAAATTATCTTTGAGTATGACTCACAATTACATGACGGGTGCATTGTCTCTCATACTATACCCCATAGGTATCTTTATGATAACAAATGCTGCATTGTTCTTGACTCGCCGAATATGATTCTGCAGATTAAATGTAACAATAATGAAATTGGAGTGCATGTGGATGATATTGGCCTTTGTGTTGATCAGAAGAGACAACAAGACAAGGAGAAAGACTGTATGTCCTGTATGTGATGATGATTAGGTCTCTGATCTGCAGAAGACAGCGGTCCTCCCATCTGTCCTGACTCTGAAGGCGTCTGTGTAGACCGAGCAGCTACTCCAAAATTCCTCATGGGCATCCTCCTGGAAAATAGCACAAAGGTTTACTAAACATCATTGTGGCGGTGGCACCAATTATTGTTAATATACATCAAATAGCCGCAGCCGAGTCCAAGAAACAGACTGATCACTCCAATGACGGCAACTGTCAGTCTGCTCGCGAATGAAGAGAGCTGTTGAAATAATTAGTCCATGCCTTGTGAATAAAACAATAATACAACAGACGAGATGACATCCAAAATATGCACATTGCCTCAGATGACCTGAAAACCTGCCATGGCACGGATCGTGGAAAAAGGCCACATCTTCAAACAGTCAGCCGCTGGCCACCGATGAATACAGGCTTTGTTTAAGTGATACATGTACATGTGTGGGGGAAGTTTCATACACATTAGTGAGGAAAACCTTGAGGAAAAATGCAGCAATTGTTTGGCTCATGGGTTTTGATCTATGAACACTGCCTCTATGCAGTTATGAAGGTATTTGATAAGAATCTGCTGTAGTGTAAGTTTGCGTTTCAGGCTTCATTAGATTTGCTGTTTTTGGAGTTTTACCATCAGAATCAGAATCAGAAACAGGTTTGTTGCCATGTACTGTACTGAAGGTTAACCCAAACGAGGAACTTGACTTGGTGTTGTGGTGCATACATTAAAATAAAACAAAAATTAAACAATTTACCATATCACTTTTCAAAGATTTAAACATTACCTTTAACACCAAATCTAATCAGAGATAGTATAATATAAATACAGGTCATATACAGTATTTACAGTGAAATGTAAAAAATATATATGAATATACAAAAAATAAAAACAACTAGAGAAGTAAAGGAGGCCAAAGGTCGGAGCTTGGAAGGATTGTTTTACTGCAGATCCTGAAGATGGTGCTGCTTAGCTGCGTTTCTCAACTTATCCTTATGAAAATAATTTTAGCAGAAGTATACACTAGTGAGGTCTCCTGTCTGCTGGTTTCAGATCGTGTATCAGCCAAGTATCAGTTTTTCTTAAAGTCCGTTACCCTGTCACCAAATCCTCCCCAGCCGCAGGGGAGCTGTACTGAGGCTGACCTCTGACCTCTGATTCACCTATGGAAGGGAATGGGCTAATTGGCATGAGGGTCAATGTCCTTTTAATGACAAATGTATCTTAAACGTTTTATGCCAATCAAACTACCAAATAAAAGTATCTGTGTCTGCAATATATATTTTAGTTGTCAGTATAATAAAGACTAGGAATTGTTTGTGCTGTCTACAGTATCAGCCCTGTATTCATGTTTCAGTATTCATCGACACTGTACATGACATGTTTATGGGGATTACTTTTTTATTGTTTTCTGACATCAATATTTGCTTTTTTCAAACTAAATATTCCCAGTAGCTTTAGTTCTATGGATGTTTTGTAAATCAGGTGAAAAGGCTGAGCAAACAGCTGACTCTACCAAAATGCAAACAACAAATGTCTCGTGGTTTTGTCAATGGTGTGTTTCATTGCAGCAATGTTTTTTGTATTCAGTGCTCAGAAAGCAGAAGTAATACATGTTTTTATGGACACTGCGCACAGAAAGTAAGTGGCATGATTAGTCAAAACAAAGGCAATAACTATCCACTGCTCCATTTGTTGGAGTTTTTTTACTGCAGTGCAAAATCATTAAATAGAAATACCATGCTTTGGTTCCGAGCAGTAGTGACTTAAATGCTTTCTGTTAAAAACTGAGTCTTTAAATCTTGACGTGTGTTTCATTGTGCTGCATCGTTTTTTGTCTGAAGCTCCAACAAAGCTTTTCACTGTCACAATGTTTTTGATAAAATGCCCAAAACCCAGGAGCAACTTCTGAGGTACTACAAAAGATGCCTCTGGCACCGAGGATCAGACCACTAAAAGTCATTGAACTTAATCCTTTTTCAAGTTTTAACAATCAAGAATCCCTCAATGTGTGCAGGCCAATCAGAGCCTACCATCTGTGGGTGCTCTTGTGAGTTTTGTATGTGTGTGATGAGCCCATTAAACTGATGAGCGTGTGTACCATGAGACGTTCCTAAATGTGGGCAAAAGGCGGAATTCACAGCACGTTCAAGGGTGTGAAGTCATGAGCAGTTCAAACGGACAGCAGGCACAATGAGCTGGTGTGTGTTTTTCACAACCAGCTACAATAGTGTCAACACTGTGACATATTAGATTAGGAAAGACATACTATGAATGAAAGGGATTCTCTAAGAAGCTGTATAGACACCTGTGACAGCATGCTCCTTCACACGCACACATCCTATCAGTACAAGAACACTTTACTCCTCATATTGTGTTGCTAGGGCTTTACTCCTACACCAAATAAGACATGCAGAGTGAAGCAGTGTACTTATATCTGTGAGGCAACGGGTTTAAAAGTGTTAGCTGGTAAAACAACAAATAGCTAATCAGTGGTAAAGGTGACAAGCGTGAAGGAAAGTGTGAACGTAGTATCTTCACGCGAGCATGGTGGAGCAGGGCCTGAGCAGGGCAGGCAGCGGCTGAGGCATGAGGGGGGGGGGGGGGGGGGTATGGTGATGATGAGAACAGACACGAGCCACATGAGGCCCCCTGACAATGCAGGAGTCCCCTGCGGTATGTCCAGCAGTCTACTTACATCCACACACTGATGCATAAATACACACAAGCACGCAATTTTAACACGACTACGCTGACTGACTACAAATATTAAGAAAAAGTGTGACACGTAAATGAAACAAATTATACATTTATGAAACATTTTGTTCAAATACATTTTGTTCTTCGCTATGAACCGCTCAGTATTGTTTTTGTGATTCGCAATGATTGCACCCCCTCTAGTGTGTCATGTTTTATAGCAGTTTTGAAGCAGGAAAACTGCATTGAAACTGTATACACATAAACAGTGTTTTTTTCTTTACATGTGTATGTCAATGTGTAAAAATCATCTTTTACTTAAGTAGTTCTTCACCAGTACTCACCAACTTTGCTTTTATTTCTCTGGTGACTGGGTGGACAGCAGCACGGTGAAGCTGCTTTGATAAACTAGACTTCAATTTAAACTGTGTGGGGGAAGTTTCATACACAATTCATTTTGGCAGCAAATAACATCCCAAATTTGGTTAGGCATCGTTTGTGGAACCACGCTGGTTATTCCACACATGTTGTGGACACCAGAAGTCATTCCCAGTTTGCCTCACCAACACACCACTGGTCCCCCTCCACCATGAGGGTCCCTTTAAAACGATATGCCTTCTGGGGTGTTCTTTTATGGGCTGTAGTTGCACCATTGACTATTGTATAATTCTCTTCAAATCAGTTTGTTCCCCCCTCCTCCCCCCTTTTTTAAGCCCACCCCTGACTTAACAACCAGAAAAAGGTCACATTTCTGAGAAGTGACTTCCATGCATGTTCCATGCTGGGTCGTCACTTTCAATTTCCTAAGACCTTTCACGTCACACACCCATCGACCAAGAAAACTGAAAATGCACTAATGCACTCTTTTATTTGCACACTTATCATAGGTTTAGTAAGATTGTGTATGACTGTGAAACTAAATGAAATATGTCCTTAGCAGTACTTTTTACTGGATTACTTTTAAATATTAAATTGCTTATAAATAAAAAGGCAATATTGCAGTTTCAAGAACTCACTTTAACCTTAAACCATCACCAGGAACAGGTTTGGACATATATTTATTACGTTTAAGGTTATAGAAAATGTATTGATGTGGCTCTTAATAACATCAGTATGGGTTTACAATGCTTATTTTGAGTGGTGAAAGTAGAAAGGTCATACATGAGCAGAAGTGATCATCTCCTTCTTTCCATGTCCTCTCATGCTCCTGATGTGTTTAACACTGAGAGACCCTCAGGACACCTAGCAAGCGCTGAACATACGACTTGTCTTTTCCTTTTTCCAGCTCACCGTTCAGATGGTACGAGATGTTTAACTCCGCGCACAGAATTAATGGAGCATGAAATGTAGGCCTGAAGTGCAGCAGGCTCCTAACCTGCAGGTGACATTGTCTGCATGAAGCTCTTATTGTGACCTAAGTGAGCTGTATTATAACCGCCTTTGACTGGTGACAATTAGTGACCTTTTGCCTTTCCAGCAGCCATCCATTTCAATTACACCAACCTGGAGAGCTTTAGTGGGCGAGCAAGAAGAGAAACTGGAGCCAGTGTGGCTTTACTGTACCTCTTTAGCTAGTGTGGACACTTCATCTTAAAAGACATTAATGTAATTCAGCACACTGTTATCTTATGTGTGATATGAGTGACGTTTTTTGTAATAAGAATGGTTACAATGTTGAGCTCTTATTTTCTGTAATATGTTTGGAAGGTGGTACACATTCAGAGCAAATGATCTTCCCTATAAAATGTCAGATGATGAGCATTTCCTTTTTCCATCAGTGGCTATGACTGAAACACAAATGAATGAGTTTGAAGCACGGACTTTATTTATGAAGGTTTGAAGTAGAATTTGCAAACTAGGCTTTGATTGCTAAAGTGGAGATGCTGCACTTTTGCTAAAGCAATCTTACTTTGCCCGGTTTTTACCACCATAACTATTCTCAGAAATGTGTTTTTTCCTCAATTTGTTCATGTTTTAATCTTTTCAGGGGGTTGGTGGTTGAGATGTTCGAGATGTGAAATCTTCAAACTCTTAGTGAATCATCCACACATCACAGGAATGTGACGGTTTATTTTTTACGAGCACCAGCATTACTTCAGCTTCCTTCTGTATCTCCCATCAGCTCCACCTCAGGCCTGCCTGCCTTCACCTCAGCTTACAAACCTCAGAAGCAGGAACATTGTAAAACCTCACACACTATCACTTCATCTAACCTTTCTCAAAAATATGCTGCACCCACTGAAATCATGTGCACGGTTTTAATTAACCCCAGCCACTGTAAATATCACATTACAGAGGCTTTGACCAATGCATCTCACAGAGCAAATTAGACAGCAACTACATTGCAACAGATGCTTTATGCATGCAGAGAAACATTTAGAAAAACAGAACTTATTTAATCTATCACAATCTCTCTAACATACACACACACACACACACTCACACACTGGTTTTAACCACATTTTGGGCACTGGCAAGCCAATGTTCACAATCCTATAATAGGGACTCAACATTTGGGAATATTAAATGAGTATCCACAATGTTAACCATTACAAAAAAAGTTGATACTGAGTGACCGTTAGAGTTATTGTTTGTGTCCTCTAATGTCCTCTAAGTCACAAACGCATTTTTGTGTGAGAGCGCTTTTTTACATTGTGACTAGTGGCTTAGATCAGGGGTGGGGAACCTTTTTCCTCTCAAGGGCCATTTCAATTTTTACAACATCCTCCGAGGGCCGTACAAATTATTGAACTCAACCTCTGCTAAAAAAAACTAAAATCACAGCCCATTCATTTCGCCTTTCTTTCCTGCTGTGCAAAGAAAAATCAACCTCTTAATCCAGATATCTTTCTGTTTTATTTTCAAAGTTTTTATGTTATGCTTTGGAGAGTGTGTAAAAGGCATAAGGACCAACATTTTTAATATTGAAGTTAAAAGCATCAATCTGTGAGATCTATTGATACATCTCTCAACACCCATATGAAACAGAACTGTAAACAGATTTCCTTTATATTTAAAAAATCACTCCCCTTTTAAACTGTATTCTTGTTTATTAATACACTTTTTTTTTACTGTCATATAGTATTTTATACCAGTTTTTCATTTATTCTCTTGTTTTTATAACTATAATGATCAAGGTGTGCCTCAACCTCACTGAGCTGAGGTTATATCTCTCACAGGCTCCGCCCTCTACTGGACGCTATGGGTACTACCTTATCATGCAAGCATTCACCTACTGAGATTTCTATAGACGTAGCCGGCCTGAATGCTTGCGCATCTCACCGTATAAAACGAAGCCTCTCCTGAAACACTGAGCAAGAGACGTAAAAAGAGAAAGAGAAAGGTGCACCGGACCTGCCCGACATGCCCTGGCCTGATCGCGGGGGCTGATCCGCACTGCCTGTGCTTCCAGTGCCTGGGGCCGGACCACAGGCACAGGATGACGAGGTGCCATTCATGTTCACCCTCCCGAGGGGCCAGGGGGCCGCGTTCCCGGAGGGGGAGGAGGACGACGACGAGGACGCTTCGTTGTCCGGTACTTTCGGGTCCGGCTGCCAGGAGAAAATTGCCCACTCGCTGCCCCAGTTGTAGCTCCTGTAGAGGAGGTAGCTAGAGGGCATGCGCAGATAAACCGCAGGAAGTGCTATCAAAGCGCTATGCAGGTACAGGGGCATTATGGCCGGCGTATTACTGTCAGGGAACACACTACGCCTAGAGTAAAGACTCCGATTAATGCAGTTTATCGTGGTGGTAAAGGGGACATTATGACGGAGCGCGCGCTCACACAAGAGCGCGCGGCGGTGCGTTCAGGGACCTCAGTAAAACAGCGGCCTTTTCTGTGTCGACCCTCCATGGGCAGCACTTCCCTTAACGGGGAGTTTCGCGGCGGAACGGGTTACCAGGGAGTACCACCGCTTCACAGCTGGGGCCCCGCAGCTGAGGGCTTGTCCCCTAACACAATGTTATTTGGAATGGAAACTCAGCTGTGTGTAACAAAGTGGATGGACAGGACGCTGAAACGGGGTTATTCACTCCAGTTTTGCAGCATCCCACCTCCATTCAAAGGCATGCGAGAGGTACACCAATCCCAGGAGGGTTTCCTCTCGGCAGAGATTCAGGCCCTGGTGCAAAAACAGTCGGTGTCTGTTGTGCACCCTCAGCACAGAGAAAAGGGTATTTATTCTATGCACTTCCTGGTTCTCAGGAAGACAGGGGAATTCAGACCTATTCTAGATCTCCGCAGCCTGAATCGCCACATTTCCTGCAGGAAATTCCGCATGTTAACTATAAAACAGATACTGGGGCTAGTGCAACCGGGCGATTGGTTCACCACCATCGACCTGAAAGACACGTACATTCATGTGGAAATTGCTCCAGAGAGCACAGAACGTATCTGCGTTTTGCCTTCCAGGGGATAGCCTACGAGTACAACAGATTACCGTTCGGCTACTCCCTACTAGGGGTTTCACAACTACCAATATTTACTAGTCGACACGTTTTTCAAAATAGCAGTCGACTAGTCGACTAGTCGTTACGTCATAATAGAGACACACAAAGAGAGGTGTACAACTGTATTTTATATTGGAACTCATACAGTTACATTAAACACTGCATTTTAATTTGTGTTACATGGCTGAGTAAATAACAAACAGTAACTGGACTTAGTAAATAACAAACAGTAACTGGACTCACCAAAATCAACAGCAAAAAACTCTGTTTACTGAAATGCCACGTAAATCCAGTGCGCAACAGCGCATTGCGCAACACTTTACTCGCTGTCCTCCACGATAACGTCCACCTTTCCAAATGTTTGGTTTGCGTTGAGGAACACCAACGCATCGACATGTAACTAGGGAAGGAGGCTTGACCGCTTTCGGGTAACAGTGTTGCCTGCCAGGGAAAAAACCCTCTCACTCGGGGTGCCTGTGGCTGGAATAGCCAGGTAGCTCCTCGAAAGCTTGGCTAAACGGGGGACGCGGTGCACGTTTTCTGCCCACCACTCCAGTGGGTTATTCATTGTGGGGATATGCAGTGTCCGCTGGCAGTCATCCCGTAGCTCATCATCCGCATCACTGTAGACCCTTTTTTTTTTGTGCTGCTCGTCTGCCTCTGTCCTGTGCTGACGCCGGTCCGTTGCTCACTGGTGCTAGCATTACTGCTAGTGCTAGCTGTCGGCAGCGGGTGTCTCATCTTCAAATGGTTGCGCATAGCAGATGTATTTTAGTTGTACTTCAGTACAGCTGTACACAACTGACACTTCACTGTGGAGTTGGTTACATCTTTGTTGAAGTACTGACATACATAAGCATGTCGGACATGTTTTGGAGCATTTTGCAGCACCTCGTTTACCTCCATTTTTTTCACGACTAGTTGACTAGGGCCTACAGCGCCGACTAGTGGTAAAGGTAGTCGACTAGTCGATTAGTTGGTGAAACCCCTACTCCCTACCCACTCGCACGTTCAGCAAATGTGTGGCCACTGCGCTCCAGCCGCTGCGCGTCCATGGCATGAGAGTTTTATTTTACCTGGGCGACCTCATAGTCATGGCCAGGTCCAGGGAACCGGCAATGTTTTGCACAGCACAATTGATCCTACACCTAACCAAGTTGGGCTTTGCGATCAATTGGAAAAAGAGCAACCCCCATACCTCACCAACAGGCATTGTATTTGGGAGTGGTGCTCGATGCAGGCGCGCTGTGCGCCACCCTGTCAGGGAACAGACGTGCGTCCCTGCTTCGGGTGGAGGACAACCTCCGGTTCCGGGGTCCCCGGATCATCTCCGGAGGGGGTCTCCACTGGGACGGGTGACCTCCTACATCACAGTGTTCACAGAGAACAGGATGGGGAGGGACCTGCCTGAAGAGGGCTATAGGTGGGCGCTGGTCTCTAACAGAAACACGGCACAGCAACCTCCTAGAGCAGTAGTGTTGGTCCCAAGGCCCGGTTCCAGAACAAAATGACTCAAGGGTGCATCTGAGATTAGAGAGGGTGCAATGGTAAAGTGCTATTTTTACAAGTGTTGAGTGGACCTAACACCCTCTAGGGGGGTCCTCACCTCCTCTAGGGGGGTCCGGGGGCATGCTCCCCCGGGAAGATTTATTATTAAATACCGAAGTTAAAAGCATCAATCTGGTGCATTTTGAGAGCAACATTAAGAGATCTATGGATCTATGTGCTCTTTGCTTGATTCATGCCTTCCTAGTCCCTTATCACTAGCCTATAAGAGTATGGCGCAAGTTGTGGCATCTGACTTACTTGAACCGAAATGTCTACATGCATAGCAGAAGATGGCATCTTTTTTACATGAATATTCTAGCCAATCTCTTTGAAACCATGAGCTGCAAAATGAGCGCCTTACCCCACTGTACAGGCAAGTTGGGTACTTTTTTAAATATACCTGTGCAGGCTCTGTTTTGCCGAGGTCCTCTGGCACTTGCGGGCCGCTGAGGGGTGGCGGTGTTTGGGGCAACGAAGACGGCTGCGGCTGCTCCGCCTCCGTGGGCGAGGCGGGCAAAGCCGGCGAGTCGGGCATTAGTGTCCACGACAGTGGCCGCGGGTAACTTAATGTCCCCATGATCTGAACTGTTATTATCTGCAGTAGATGCAGTGTTACTGCTGGCGATAAGGGCTGGTTGTTTTAACCATTTTCTGAGTTCCATCACTGACTGCTGTGTAAGCACATTGCAGACTATGACGAACGCGCAGCGGCACAGGTCACGTGCACCTGACATAATAACGTTACTTACCATTTAAATTGACCAAATAAATGCAGCAGACAATGTTATTTAACCACAATTACAATTTATTTTATTTCAACTATATTCTTCTTCTTATTATTATTACTATTATTATTATTATTATTGTACATAATAATCACTTATTTTTTTCACTTTTCATTTTTCAAATGAGGGTGCATAACGACTCAACTGAGGGTGCAATGCACCCTTATGCACCCCCGTAGAACCGGGCCTGGTTGGTCCTCCAGCATTTCAAGCTCCTAATTCAGGGGAGACATCTGGTCATTCAAAGGCATGCGAGAGTTAAATCTATAATCCCAGGAGGAGATGGGTTTCCTCTCGGCAGAGATTCAGGCCCTGGTGCAAAAGCGACAACAGCACCACACAGTGGCATAGGCCTACATCAACAGGCAGGGCGGAGTCCGCTCCGACGCCTTGTTGACCACAGTGGAGGAACTGTGGTTGTGGGCTTCAGAGGTGGCGTTATCTCTGGGAGCCCTCCACATCCCGGGACTGGAGAACAGGGGGGCCGACCTCATGTCGAGGGGCGGCCCTCTGCAGGCGAGTGGGTGCTTCCCCCGGAGGTGGTGAAGCAGGTCTGGGCCCAGTTCGGGAGAGCAGAGGTGGACCTGTTCGCCAGCCGGCGCAACAGCCACTGTGCCCTGTGGTTCTCCATGGCTCTGAGCGACGACCTGCCCTTGGGGGTGGATGCCATGGCCAAGAAAGCTGCTCTACGCCTTTACACCGTTGTGTCTCATTGTTCCCCTGCGATATATATTGCGTTTTTTTAACCTGTTAAGCCCCAAGGTCCCGGCAGGTACTTTACTTTTTTTTTCACAACACTGTGTCTCAGGGGATCTTAATATTTAAGAACCTATTAATGTGTTATACCAGATTAACGGAAATAAAACTAAGCCTATATCAGCAAAACTAGGGGCTGAATCTAATCAGCCCTAACTATAAGCTTTATCAAAAAGGAAGGTCTTAAGCGCACTCTTAAAAACGGATAGGGTGTCTGCCGCCCGAACACAAACTGGAAGCTGATTCCACAAATTTGGAGCTTGATAAGAAAAGGCTCTGGCTCCCATTGTACTTTTAGAGACTCTAGGAACAACCAACAACCCTGCATTCTTGGAACGCAATGCCCTAATAGGACAGTAGGGTATAATGAGTTCTTTAAGGTAAGATGGCGCCTGCCCATTAAGGGCTTTCTAGGCGAGAAGAAGAATTTTAAATTCTATCCTGTGTTCTATAGGGAGCCAGTGTAAGGCAGCCAGAACAGGAGTAATGTGGTCCCTTTTCCTAACTCTGGTTAGTACACGAGCTGCAGCATTTTGAATCAGCTGAAGCGACTTGACTAACTTCTTGGTACACCCTGATAATAAAGAGTTACAATAATCCAGCCTTGAAGTAACAAATGAATGGACTAGTTTCTCTGCATCGTTTTGAGGCAAGATATGCCTGATTTTTGCAATGTTACATAGATGGAAGTAGGCGGTCCTTGAAATTGATTTTATGTGGGAGTTAAAGGATAAATCCTGATCAAATATAACACCAAGATTCCTTACAGTCTCACTGGAGGCCAAATTAATGCCATCCATAGTTAGTATATCTTTAGATAATTTGTTTCGTAGATTCTTCGGGCCATCAAAAAATGTATGGTCATCCACGTTTTTAAGTCCTTAAGGCAGTCTTGAATTTTATTTAGATGATTAATTTCATCAGGCTTGATTGATAAATATAGTTGAGTATCATCCGCATAACAATGAAAGTTTACAGAATGATTCCTTATAATATTGCCTAACGGAAGCATATATAATGTGAACAAAATAGGTCCGAGCACTGAACCCTGTGGCACTCCATGGCTAACTTTGGTTTGCGTGGAAGATTCATCGTTAACACGTACAAACTGAGAGCGTTCAGATAGATAGGACCTAAACCAGCCTAAAGCAGTTCCCTGTATGCCAACTAAGTGCTCTAGTCTTAATAGGATATCATGGTCGATAGTATCAAATGCAGCACTGAGATCGAGCAAGACAAGAATAGAGACAAGTCCCTTGTCTGAGGCTATTAGAATGTCATTTGTGACTTTAACCAGAGCTGTCTCTGTGCTATGATGTGTTCTAAAGCCAGACTGAAAATCTTCAAATAAATCATTGTTTTTTAAGTAATCACACAGCTGTTTTGCGACTGCTTTCTCAAGAATTTTTGAGAGGAACGGAAGATTAGAAATAGGTCTATAATTGGCTAAAACCTCTGGATCGAGGTTGTGCTTTTTAAGAAGCGGTTTTATCACTGCTACTTTGAATGATTGTGGAACATAGCCTGATAATAAAGACATATTCATAATATTTAATAAAGAAGTGCTAATTAATGGAAACACTTCCTTCAACAGCTTAGTTGGAATTGGGTCTAACATGCACGTTGATGGTTTAGAAGAGAGAATCATTTAATTTAATTGTTCAAGGTTAATGGCTGAAAAGCATTCTAGTTTACTATCTAGTGTAATATTAGAACTTACGTTTCCGGGAGCTGTTGATAACACTATACTGGTCAAAGGCAAGAGGTCATTAATTTTTTTCTAAGAGTAACAATTTTATCATTAAAAAAGCACATAAAATCATTACTACTGAGTGCTATGGGAATAGAAGGCTCAATCGAGCTGTGGCTTTCTGTCAGCCTGGCTACAGTGCTGAAAAGAAATCTTGCATTATTCTTATTCTCATCTATTAATGAAGAGTAGTAGGCTGCTCTCGCTTTACGCAGTGCTTTCTTATATTCATTGAGAGTAATATGCCAAATTAAACGAGATTCTTCAAGTTTAGTGGAACGCCATATCCTTTCAAGTTGTCTCGACTTTTGCTTTATTTTGCGGGTTTCAGCATTATGCCATGGAGCTAATCTATGTTGTTTTATTTTCTTCTTTTTCAAAGGAGCAACAGAGTCTAATTTTATTCGCAGCGCATCTGTAGCACTATCAACAACATGATCAATTTGGGGTGGTGTACATTTTGTATAAGTTTCCTCCCTTACATGCAGACATGCTATCGAGTTAAGTATTGGTGGAATCTCTTCCTTAAATTTGGCTATAGCACTAACAGATAGGTTTCTGCTGCAGGACCTTTTGACTAATGCTTTGTAGTCTAGTAACAGTACTTCAAAAGTTAATAAGAAATGGTCGGATAAAGCAGGATTATGCGGTTCGACTAATAGTTGCTCAATTTCAATACCATAAGTCAGAACAAGGTCGAGAGTGTGATTATAGCAGTGGGTTGATTTATTTACACTCTGACAGAAACCAACAGAATCTAATAGTAACAGTAAGGCTATTTTTATCATCGTCAACATGAATATTAAAGTCACCTAAGATAATTACTTTATCTGTTTTAAGTAACCAAAGTTGATAAAAACTCAGAGAATTCTGATAATAATTCTGAATAAGAACCTGATGCACGGTACACTGTAACAAATAAGATTGGCTGCAAAGTTTTCCAGGTTGGATGCGTAAGACTAAAAATGAGGCTTTCAAAGGAGGTATAATTTAATTTTGGTTTAGTATTGATAAGTAAACTTGAGTCAAAGATTGCTGCAACTCCACCTCCTCGGCCCGTGCCTCGGGCAATATGAGTATTGACCTATGGATCAACCAATTCAGCCACGTTTTTTCTCGTTTTAATGCTATTGAACACGTCTTTTGATCAGATTGACAGCTACGGTGAGACAATCTCCAGTAAAAGGTACATGTTGTGATGTCTGTGTTTGCTTCCCCTGTCGCGAGATTGGATCACTTAGATACTATACTTAAATAATCTTTGGAGTCTCAGCTTTAATCGGATAAATTGTGTGCAGTTTTGATAAGTAATAAGGGTATCTTTATTTTGAATTCTGTGCTAAAGTGCGAGAGCATTTTTTTTTTAAATGAATAAAACTGCACATCCCTGCGGTGTGAATATCGCGCATGCGCATATCGCGGTTATCGCCATGACACGGTATATCGTTCAGCCCTATTTGATACTAAAATCTAATGTGTTAAATTGTTAAGAATAAATAATGAAAACAATAAAATGGCATGAAGACATGCATAGGAAGACACAAGAATACATACTGTTCTTTGAGATACTGTATGCAAACTGCATTTTCTGATATTATATTATATTTATTTAGTTAACCTGCAGTGCTACATGCTTTAACAACTGAAGGGTATATTTATCAATGAACAGCTAGTCTACTATGCAGTGCATCAACTTACTGCTGGGGTTCAGGATGAGCAACTTTTTTTATAAAGACATGTGATGTCAGAAAGAAGAGGTGGGATTTGAACACGGCATTGAACATTTTCAAAAGGTATATAAAGTCTTGAAGCTCAATTCACAACCACAACACTTAGTAAAAACAGCACAAGTTTGGAACCCTATCTCTTGTTGTAAGTATACAATGCTGATTTTCATCTATAGCTCAGTGGTATTGTTTTCCTCTGCTAATGCATCTTGTTTTTCGGCCTATAATAATTTATTCTTTTTTATTTTTTTATTCACTTTTCTCAAAATGACAGGTAAGATGGCAGTTGGAAATATCACCCTGAACTCGGCAGAAAACTCTCCAAACGAGAGCAGCTGCGATGTTTTCATCTACCAGAGAGCTGCTGTGGTCCTCTTCCCTATTTTCTACTCTGTGGTTTTCATTGTCAGTGCGTGTGGCAACAGCTTGGTTCTCTACGTGATCTGCCAGAGGAAGCAGAAGTTTAATTCTACGTCAATCTATCTGGTCAACCTTGCACTATCTGACACCCTGTTCACACTGGCGCTGCCCGGTAGAATTATTTACTACATCCGCCATTTTGACTGGCCCTTCGGTGACCTTCTCTGCAGACTGACCACACTACTCTTCTTCGCAAATACGTATGCAGGTAATATTAGTGCTTCTGTTGACAATACACCACTATATACATTAGTATGATTTTACATATGTCTACATGTATGCAACCATAACATTATGTTCAGGTTCAGATAACTTTATTATTCTATTATAAACTTTCTGTGTGAAAAATGTGTATTTTCAAGAAAACAGTCAGAGCTCAAGAGGCCAATTATGCTGGTTTCCAACCCTCATACACTCCAAGAATATGAAGTATAAAGATATTGTTGACTAAAAGTATCAAAATGTGAGTGAGTGACCCATTCCAAGATTCAAGATTCAAGGCTTTTATTGTCATTTGTGCATATCTACAGTGTAGTTATGACAAGCTCACAGACTCCTCCAACAGTGCAACACAATACAACAGATAATAGCGCAAGTAAATAAAATAAAATACATTATTTGACCCAAATACATGATCTCCACCCTTGTTTGTAATCTGCAAAAGTGTTCCTTTGTTTTGCCGCTCTGTCAGCATGTGTTAAACTGTATTTTACATCCATTGTTTTTCCACCAGGTATTGGCTTCATGACCTGCATCAGTCTGGATCGATACCTGGCCATGGTGCACCCCCAGCGGCTGCCGTGTCTGCGGAGTGTGAAGGTTGTTCGCAGGGTCTCCTGTCTGGTCTGGGCTCTGGTGTTCCTGGAGGTAGCTCCTCTGATGTTCCGCAGTATGCTTCGTGAGCACCAAGGAAGACAAACCTGTATGGAGTACTTCAACTTCGAGGGCTCCCGCTTCACCCCGTACCTCCTGATCCTGGCCTGCACCATCTCCTTCTGCTGTCCCCTCATCATCATCATGGCCTGCTACGCTAAGATCAACCTGAAGCTACGAGCTGCAGCAAAGCACAACTCTGTAACCAGTCGATCGAAGAGGAATCACAGGGCCAACACCATTATCCTCCTCATCCTCCTCACCTTCATCATATGCTTCAGCCCTTACCACCTCAACGTTATGCAGTTCATGTCTCGAAAGATACACCACCAGGCGACCTGCGAGGAGCTGAGGGCCTTTAAGGTGTCCTTACAGGTAGGAACTGTGGTTGTTAGTTTGTTTGAATTCAAATATCAATGTTCCTTTTCATAATCCATCTTCTCCCTGCAGATCACAGTTTCGCTCATGAACTTCAACTGCTGTTTGGACCCAATCATCTACTTCTTTGCCATTAAGACCTACAAGAAGCGAGTGCTAAGCCTGTTTAAGGACTATCTGTATACTTCCGGTGCCTCCACCAAAATGACAGCTGAGAACAGCAGTAGTAACACCTGAGAGAAACCACAGGAGGCATACAACCAGAGCCACAGAGAAGACCTAGTTTAGCCTATTTTAGTCTCTCACTTTGACTAAGAAGTCTTTATGTGGGTTATTGTGGCAATTGTGCATGTGGAGTAAAGGTGCGATATAATGCAGAAGAAATACAGTTTGCAGGGAAAACAAATACTTGTTAACCCTTCTGAATTGTTAAAGGGTTGATCACAGTCATGTATATTTGAGACAACTGCATTAAATTATGTGTTCTTTATACATATTATTTTTATAACATGATGATATCTCATGTTTATCATTGCCTTTCTTCTTAATATGTGTGTGCCCTTCAGTATTAGTAATGTAAAAATATATTTGTTGTGTACTTTTTCTGATTATGTATGTGTACAGCGTGAAAGAAATGTCGTAAACTAGACAAATAAGCTATGCCTTTTACTCATCTCTGCAGAAAACCTTTTGTGGTGATTAATATAGCACAACGGAAACTCTCACTTCCTTCATGTAGGGAGAAATGGACCAAGTCATGTGGCAAAAAAAATAAAAAAACAATATAATCTAGTAGTGTGTGTGATTGGTTGTAATGATAAAAATTGTGAAACTGTGATGTGTGCGATCAAAGTGTGTTTCACATATTATCCATAGTATATGATATGCAAGAATTTTGGTTAGGCCAAAATGAGAACATGTCACATATCTCTCTTTATCCCACATACCCACATCTGAGTTTTGTGTGGGAGTGCGTAGATAAACTTTTCACCACTTCCTCACCCACCTTTCCTGCTCCCCCTCACATGACTCCCACTCCCCTTTACATTACAGCTGGGTCCCACAAACTGTGTGTGTGTGTGTGTGTGTGTCTTACAAATTTGAGCAGGTGCACGCTGCCTGTTTAGAGTGCAGTGCCGTATTTAAATATAACCTTTAACATTTCCTGTGTTTTTGGAAAAGCTGCCATATGGTTTTGCATAGATAGCAATGTGCACAAGTATCCTCATGAGGGATTGTTCAACTAGTTTGAACGATTCCTGATGTGTTTCATTATTGTTGTAAAACACAACAAGATATACAAAACATTCATTAGGGGTCTCTGAAAGTCAGATATTAAGTCAGTAAGAGATCAAATGTGCATTAGAAAAGAAAGGTGTCACCACTGGGAGAAAGTGACCCCTCTTGTATTGCATTTACTCATTTCATGTTGTTAATGTCAACGTATAGGATAGAGCAGTTTTTTGTTGTTGTTGTATTTCATATTCCAGAAACACTGTAATGAATCAGGAGGAACTAAGCCAGACATTAGCAGTGATTAAAACGTCATACTGTAGTTTCCATTACCACTTTTGTTTTGTTTTTTATGGATAGATAAAGAGCTAAAAAGCAGAAGCAATCGTACAAGGTTTGACTTAGGGTTGGGTTTTCACAACTTCACACTAACCTTCAGTTCAAGATATTATCTGTGATTCAAAAAATGTTTTGCAAATGATTTACAAACTACTTCATTCATTGCTCTACACTCAGTATTACTGGATATATGTATCACATTCATATGGTACTTAAACCTGATTCACACCTGATCGCCAAATCAGAAAGGTAGGAATAATGTTTTTAATTTGGGACAGTGCAATATTTCACATTAAAGATGTTCAAATGGACCACACACCCTACCCCATCATATAGTAAACCTGCTTGAAAGTAAGACATCTAAGAAAAGTGATTCTGTTTTGCTATTTGTTTGGTGCTGTAGTTTTGATTTATAGTCACATTTTATTTCAGATGATAACCTTAGACTTGTATTCTATAGAATCTGTTTGAATGTAATGTTTTTAACTGCATTTGAAGCCGGGTAGCAGTCAAATAACGTCAATTAGGATTAAAAAAATGTCTGCAACAATGTAAAGAGTAGTAAATACATTGGTGTGATTTACTGAATTAAATCCACAGTACTCAGAGGACAAGTATAAACCTTTGACCTAGACCCACTGCTCCTTAAACCCACTGTTTATAAGCTGAACCTCAACATCTGCAGTACTCTTTCCCTGCCAGAAGAGAGCAGCATTAGTCCAAGAAGAAGGGCCTTGTTTTAGAAAATAACTTTAACAGTTTTGTGTTGTGTGGACAATTTTGGACATGTGGTATTTTTCATCAACACAAAAAAATATGCTCTTCAAAATTGTAGTTTGTCTGAATTTTCAAAGACATTTTTGATTTGATAAACTGTTTTGAACAAGTTCTTGTGGCACAGCAGAAGTAATGGCCTCTTGAGTACGCAAAGTATAAAGCCACAACATGAGCATTACAACACGTCCTCTGCTGTAACAGGCTCTGTTTGTAACTGATCCACAGTGGAAAGGTCACTGCAGTCACATGACGCCTATAATTCAGATAAAAACGTTTTTAACAGCGTTTTTAGAACTGTACTACAGCACATTTGATTTCCTATTAAACTGTGTCCATAGGGCTAATGTACTCTACATTTTAAATACTTTTGAAGGTGTTTTGGGTGGTCAAAACAAAGTAGAGTAGTAGAGCCAACACCACAAAATGTGTCACTATCCTACTAACTTTGACCTTTCTATATGTTGCATGCACATGCTTTATCATTGCCACATGCATCGGTCAAAATGTTGAACAACCTTTGTTGCAGAAGTGAAAACACAGTCAAATACAAATAGTATTATATAAACAAAGGTTATTTACTCAAATTAGATGCAGAAGCACTCCAGTAAATGTGTTAAAGATGTAACTAACTTTGAGGGTTGAAAACAACCAACAAATATATGTTTTAGGATTCATTGACTGGTACATTTAAATATTATGAATAAAATATCACACTAGTGATGTGAAATGTCATCAGTTGGCCAAGTAATTATTTTGTTTCTGATGAAAAAGAACAGCAACAGCAGTTTCCTGTAGAAAAATGTTGCAATCACATCTCAACCACGTGTTGAACAACAGCGGAGAGGCGTTCTATCACACCGTATACACACTTCAACATCATCAGAATGAATGCAAGTGTGCCCCATGTATACAAGCAATGGGGCAGTGTGAACACAGTAGTCTTTAAACATGTTAGACATGTGCTATTTTAAAACATTAAAGGGTACTATTACTCATAATCTTTTTAGGTGTGGAGTCTTCAATTTAGATTGTTAGCTGTTAAATACACATATTGTTATCTTGATAGCACAGAACAAAGGCATTTCTGAGATGTATTCACTCTGGCCAAACAGTATCACACAGCGATCTAACATGGTAAAGGCTGTAACATTATATAAAATAATCTGTTAACACACAGAAAAAAGAAACATTACGATAGGGGAATGCTTTAACGATAACATGACATCCTTCTCCTGTTGTATAAACTCCTGCAGAGCAACATATACATTGGAGCATCCATGAGAGATAACGGTTTATTTCGACAGATACAGCTTCATAGGAAATCCTTTTAGAAGTTTCTGTCTGAAAACGTCCTTAATTGTGCGCAGGATGTTCACAACACTGATTCTCATCAAATTCCGGTCTGACCTTTTCTGAACTATGTTTTTCTGCATTTAATCATGGCCCAAATCATTGCTTCATGTCTCCATTTGAAAGTAAGGTCCCAATAAATAAACAGTTAACTTGTAAAAAACCACTGTAAAAGTGGCTTTTCTTCTGGGATTCAGTTCCATTGTTCTCTATGAATAGCCACGGCGGAGCATGGTGTGCGTTGTCTGTCAGTGACGGGTGTGCACGGCCGTCTGATGCCCGGTGAGTCAGACCCACAAGGCTGGGCCATGAGGAAGTTTAACTGCTTCCTCTGCCTCGCCGCCGGACTTGTTTTGAACAAAGGAAGGTTGTGGTCAATACAAACTGAATATGATTCTTGTAGATGGGCAGTAGTGTAAAGTCACTAAGTAGATTTACTCAAGTACTGTACTTAAGTACACCTTTAAGGGACTTACTTGAGTATTTCAACTTTTTTAATCTTCTACTCCACTACAATTCAGAGGTAGCTTGTGTACTGTTACTCCACTACATCATTTAATAGCTTTCAGATTTGGATTAATGATGTGAAATATAAACATCACTTAAATTAGATTTTAGTTACACCTGGAGTAAATTAACAAGCTACCCTTAAGTATACAAATAAATGAAAACTAGCTGCACCTTTACCAGCTTTGATAAACACACTAACGAGTCAATATTTATAGTCAATATATAATACATTATTCTGAAATGGGCCAATCCGAATAATGAGTCATTTTACTTTTGGGACTTAAAGTATATTTTGATGCTAATACTTTTGTACTTTTACTTGAGTAACATTTGATTGTAGGACTTTGTATGACTTCTTGGTTGAAAGCCTGTCTTCAATTATTTTACAACTTTTATTTTTAACATAGTCTACCTACACTCTGGCACTTCTACTTTTAATTAAGTAAAACATCTCTGGATATAGGCTATTGTATTTAGATCCAGCGGCATTTAACTATGAGCTTAATTATTTACATACCCCATATAGAAGTCAAACCAAAACTAGTTTAGCTTTTTTGTGTTTTGCACTGTAGTACTTTTTCTGTGCAGGTGATATAAAGTACAAAGCAAAAGGCATGTGACTTAATAGAGCAAATCTGGGGTTGAATAAAAAAGCTGTGCCATGGTAGAGAGCGGTACACAGAAGGGCGGGTGTAATTCAAAGATGTGAAACCACAGGATTTCAGTTAAAAAATGTGATTCAAGTGAGCGCTTAGGCTTCTTTTGGGGCAGAGTTACACTAAATAACATATTTTCTTATAAATTGCTTATTCTCTTCACTTCTTTTCAGCTTGACCGCATCTAACATTTGAAATGGTCTATGATCTCTCACTCAAAAGCATATTTGTGTTTCGAAAGTGTGCTCTAACTCCTACACCTCCTCCTACAAAAGTATTTGCTTGTTTGTTGAGGCTTTTTGACTGAGGCATCGATGTGCTTTCACCACAGGAAGTCCCTGGTGATTCTGAGCAGGAAGATCTCCTCACACCTGCAATCAGTCCTGATACATGACACTTTTACTTGAAAGCATTTCTTCAATTATTTTACAATTTTCAAAAGAAACTATTATTTTACACAATATGAGTCGTAGGTCTTCTTTTCTGAAAGTCATTCTGAGCTCAACAACATCAAAACAAAGAAAAGTGCGTCTAGAGATAAGAGGAAGTTCTTCATTTCGCTGTCACACATTTACGTGAGAAAGATTCTACATTTGAAATGTTATCAGAGAATTGCTCTTTCTATCAAGAAAGCAAAGTGTCTTACAAAAACAATTCTGACGATCAGATTTGAGAAGCCACATCCTCCAAGCGATTAACAGATGGGATGATGGGTACTTTCACAAAATAGGCCACAGATGGCACAAACTCCACAGCTTAATCAATCACAAAGACCAATATGAAACTAAAAACACCTCATTGTAGTGTCACATGTCATTTTGAGAGCACACTGTTGTTGTTTCCAAAGTGTGTACTGGGAAGAGGTTTTGCAAAAGTAAGAGAGGCACACACACATTGGCAGAGAGAGAGAGAGAGAGAGAGAGAGAGAGAGAGAGAGAGAGAGAGAGAGAGAGAGAGAGAGAGAGAGTTACAACACATGAACACAAAACAAAACAGTCAGACGAATACAGCGGTGGTAAAACACAAATGAAATGGCACATTATCCAGTCAATATGAAAATAAAAGAAACTATTATAAAACATTAAAAACTGGCAATTTTAAACGACTTCGATTATGGGATATAAGAGCAATCACATCGACCAATGGTTTCTGTCCTTAAGGATGTTTATAGTCACATGTCATTTTGAGAGCACACTGTTGTTGTTTCAAAAGTGGGTACTGAGAAAAGGTTTTGCAAAAGTAAGAGAGGCACACACACATTGGCAGAGAGAGAGAGATACACAGAGAGAGAGAGAGAGAGAGAGAGAGAGAGAGAGAGAGAGAGAGAGAGAGAGAGAGAGAGCGAGAGAGAGAGAGAGAGAGAGAGAGAGAGAGAGAGAGAGAGAGAGAGAGAGAGAGAGCGAGAGAGAGAGAGAGAGCTACAACAGGATATTTTGTCACTATGGTTACTGGCAGCAGATACGGATCTTGATTTCTGTGTGTCATGCTGCTCTCATTTAGGACAGAGCGGTTGTAGTGTTGTCAGGACAGTCCTTATAATTATTGGGTGTCTTCTGGATCAATGTAACTTCATCATACCTGCCGTGAAATATATTCAATCTGTGAGGTAAGTTTACTTTTTCAAACTTTCTTTAGGGTTAAGTTGAATCATTCATGGTAACTTAAACTAACATTCAAAATGTGTGTAATTTACACACATAATTGTATCAGTTTGCAGTTTAGCTTGTAATTGATGTTGTTGAAAATGTGGTGTAATTCCACAAAAACATATGCAAAAGTCTTAAATCTAATTACAAATCAATGTATAAACTATGTCCTCTATCATTTAAATATAATAAATATTGAATTATGAGAAACTGTGGTCTTCTATGAGGCACATTTACTGTTCAAAATACCGCAATCAAACACAGTCACAACACCAACAGTTAGAAGTGAACCACATTCACAAAAGTTCAGGTGTAAAAAAGTATATTCTTGACATAAAACACTGATTGATTTGCCAAACTTCAAAACTTAGATCAATTTGATATGAAAGGCGTTTTGCAAAAATGTCTTTTTTTCCGCAATACCCCTTGACTTGAGTTAATAAGCCAGGAAACGAGTGTATCGCACCATGTGCTCGAGCAGATAGCCACAGTCTGAACGGGTTATCATTTTGGCTCCAACAATATGACTTTCCAAAATGCCTTCCATTCTCAGGCAGAGCACCCTGGGGAGCTGACTTCCTCATAGACAAGCCCATCTTTCAACACCCTTTTTTGTTTTTGTGTTTTTGGAGTGTAAGTGCGAGTGCTGCAGCTGTATTCACTAATCACAGTTAAGTTGTGGTATTGTTCCCAGACTTCCTTCATGTCACTTTTAGCTACACAAGGCATGACAAACCCCCAGCTATGTCCTGTGAGTCAATTACACGCATGACTGGCTGAATGGGCTAATTTGTAAGACAAGGACAGTTACTGTTTATCTGAACCCTTTCTTGCCTTCTTCATGCGTAAACAGGATGGAAATGTATCCAGAATGTTCTCTTTCATGCTCTGTCTTCCTATAGTATGTTAAACCGCAAACATATTGCCCAATCATTGCTAAATTCATCAATACGTTTAAAAAAAGTTGATCAGTTGATCATCAAAACTAGAACAGACTATGTCTTATTTGAACTTTGAACTTTTGTTTTAAGAAATGTGAAGGCTTGATTGTGCAAATTCATGGTGAGTAAAACTGAGGCAAAAGTGAAGTGTGGTGTCTGCTGGGCTTTGCTCCAAAATAACCACAAGGTGGCATTACACACCGCAGAAAGTAAACATTTCTATTTCACAGGAAACTCAAAGAAGTTCAATGAAACTATTTGCAACCTAAACCGTTATATAATGGTAAAAGGAAGTCATTTTATCCGTGTAGTCATTATTTCTTCATTAAAGCCTTAATATATGATGAAGTCAAAATTCCATAAAAAAACAGATATTTATTATTAGAGGCAGACATTTACAGATTATGTTTTTCTTTTACATTTTCTCTAATTAAACTGCCAAAAAGTGCCAAGTTTAAAGAAAACTACTGTAATTAATATGAAGTATTATATGTTTCATCCCTTTTGAAAGGAAAGTCTTGCTATTGTTTTATTAAGCAAGAGTTTAATTTCAACCAAGGCATATACTCAGTGTATCATTGCTTTTTCACTTCTGACTTTGTTTCCTCTTAATACACATTTACTGTAAAATAGGAAAAGAAAGGGAAATAAAAACCTGTCTTAACATTTTGAATTTCTCTGTTTGCAGTTACTGGTTCCTTAAATATCAAGATGGGTTCTACAGCTGCCCCGGTGATATTTACGGTCTCAACCACCAACAATGACTCTAATAAAACGACCTGCAACACCCTCTACGCCCACCGGGACTACGCCAGGGTCCTCATGCCACTTTTCTATTTCATTGTGTTTGTCGTGGGGCTGCTTGGTAACTGCCTCGCCCTGCATGTCATCCGTCCCAATTTGAAGAAGATTAACTCCACCACCCTGTACTCCCTCAACCTGGTCGTCTCGGACATCCTCTTTACCCTCTCTCTGCCTTTGAGGATGGTCTACTACGCCATGGGCTTCCACTGGCCTTTGGGCGAGGTGCTGTGCAAGATCTCCGGAATCATCTTCTACATCAACACCTACGCCGGGGTCAACTTCATGACCTGTCTCAGTGTGGACCGGTTTATCGCTGTGGTCCTGCCTCTGCGTTTCGCACGACTCAGGAAGGTCAGTAATGTGCGCTACATCTGTGTTGGGGTGTGGCTGCTGGTCCTGGCACAGACCCTCCCCCTGGTGGGCATGCCCATGACCAACAAAGAACCTGAAGGCTTCATCACCTGTATGGAATACCCCAACTTTGAGAAGGTCGACCACATCGCAACTATCCTGCTTGGTGCTGTCTTCCTTGGTTTTGTCCTGCCTGTGTCGACCATTCTCATATGTTACTCTGTGTTGTGCTCCAAACTCCACTTTTCAGCCAAGTCCAACCATTTGACGGGAAAGTCTGGCCGGAGCCAAAAGGCCATTGGTGTGATCTGCTGCGTTTCCGTAGTGTTTATTATTTGTTACAGCCCCTACCACATCGACATCCTACAGTACATGATCCGCAAATTAGTGTCTAGCCCTGATTGCGCCGATCTCACAGCCTTTCAGATATCGCTGCACATAACTGTGTGTCTGATGAACCTCAACTCCTGTTTGGATCCGTTTATCTACTTCTTTGCCTGTAAGGGCTACAAGAGGAAACTTCGTAAGCTGCTGAGGCTTCAGGTCAGCATGTCCTTCTCCAGTGCAGTGAGGACGTCGCCTGAAGGCTCCTCCAAGGACATTGTTGAGGGCAACAAGATCCCACTCAACAGCTCTATAGTAGGTTCAACCAGTGAAAGACTAACAGAGAGGAGATTCCGCCAGGAAGAGTAAATGAGAAAACTGGCACCAGTAACTCAAGATGAAAGGACTGTTTACGCATGGGTCTGCTTTAATCCGAACCAGTCTAATAGAGTTTGAACATTGAAATGGACTGCCTTCAGGGACTCCAAGCAGCTATACTTAGCACCTGGAACCATACAAAACAAAGCTCTTTTGGATGAGACTTGTGTCCATCAGAAAAGGTTTATAAAGGAACATGGACCAAATGAATCAACATTTTTTGAACAGAAATTCATCACTTCCTGTATTTGTGAATTTATCCGAAAAGCAAAGATAACAAACTGCAGCTAAGGAAATATTTAATTAAGCATGCTTCTCTCCTGCCCGTAGACTGGGCGTTCATGAGGAAGAACATGTTGGAAGTGGACAGTCGATCCGATACAGTCATAGCCTTATTCAAATGTCTATTGACTGAAAAATGTTGTCAAAGCTAGCCTCATGTACAGTATGTGAAGAGTAAAGCAGGATACTCATCTGAAAATTACTTTTTGAAAGAAAAGAAAGTAATATTTGCAACCGGAAAGTGACCTCACGTCTGATCACATCCTCATTGTGTTACTTTAATGAACTGAGATGTAAAGGCAGAAGTAGTTTTCATTCCCAAATGAATCAAAATCTCAGGTTATTTGCCTCAAGCTTCATTTCTGCAAACTGTTGTAATGTCTCAGGAAACGATACACTGTGCAATTGTCTTGCAAAGGAATATACATGTATTGGTTTGAAAAGCACCACATATGTTTCAGTTTTAACATGACCATAGTTGTTCTTGTGGTTAAAGTGTTTGTAGTATATATTGTCATTTAATTCAAAGGGGCCCTGTGAGGTTTTGCTTCTACAGAAGATGTGTTTACTTCCAGTGTATTCCCTGCAATGTGTGTTTCATTTAGGTCTAACAAATGTTTTGAGTGCATTTCATTCCTCATTAAACATTTGCAAAGCCATTTTTTCTGTATTCTCAATCCAGCATTGTTTACAATCAGCTGCACTTTGTTGAGAAGGAACCTGCTTGTCTTTGTTTGATCTGATCTAACTCCTGTCTTACGTGTATAGGATGAAATATGTTTTAGTCATATCATTGCTTAAGAAGACCAAATCAACATGCTACTAGTGAAACATTGAATGTTCCCATAATTCACTGAAAAGGTCATGTCATGAGATCAGACGGGTTAACCTAGGTTTGGTTGTGAAGGGAGTTCCTCAAGCATCCATTTTGGAGAACTTAATTTAATCTCAACTCTACTGTCATTCATGTAGATGCCACCAATACTCTATTAACATTTGTGTAACATGGCAGCTGTGAGTTAAAAAGATAACTTATATGTCTAACTTTAAGTCATACAAACTCTTGTTTGAAACCTACTATGCTATGCAAAGCCTATAAGCAGTAGAAACAAAGTAATTGTCCAAAGACATCCTGAGATAGGATGTTTCTGCCAACAATTGCTTATTTCTCTCTTCAATACAACTGGGCAACTATAGTATGGACAATCTGCTGTTAAGGTATAGGCGGTAGACCATGTTGATGGCACACATCTATGGTCAGGTTAGGATACTAAAACAGTTGGTTTGTGGTTGACAGCAGTATGTGGTAATGGTTTTATTGAAGTACAAATTATGTGTTACAAGTTGTTTCAACACCCCAACTACATTACTTAAACATTACGCAAAGGCTACACTGCTTCCTGTACTGTTATTGAAGTGTATCATGAGATATAAATAATGCACTTCAGTCATCCAATGAATAAGAGTATGAATACAATTCATGCAGAAAAAGCGTGTTGGTGTAGCATAGCAGCGTAATTACAGTACCAACAGTTTATAGGGTGCTTAATAAGTTGTGTCAATGTACTGTATAACACTTAGAGATACAGTATGTGTAAGTGTTTCTATCTACTTTCTGATTCATATTTGTTTCCCTCTGTCTTTAGATGTGGGTGCATATAGTTATTATTCTTAGATTGTGCCTGAATAGATTATATAGTTCTATAAGGTTGAATTATATTGATGCTTTTAATACTTTGTATGTTAAATTAGTACTTTGAAAGAGGTTAGTCTGAGCTATTTAATTTTAAAGACTACTTTCGTGGATGATCACACTCAATTCAAAATAGAAACTGTATTCATCACAACCTTCATGTCTTCATGTGTGATCACGTGTGGTGCTTTCGGAAGGCCTCGACAGCAGATGGCACGGAAACAAGTCACAGGTGACAAAACAAGGAGCACTGGAGAAAAGTGCATTTCATCATGTTGACGGTACAACTGCATCAGTCGCATCAGTCACTGCCAAGGCTCCAACAAAATCACTGATCCAAATGTGTTTATAATGAACTAAATAGAATACAGTATTTCGTGTTTGTAAAAGTTGAAATTTAAATAATTCATCCTAATGTCGATTTTCTTTCATAACAATGTCATGACAAGAGGGTTTTTACTCAAATGTAGTTCTCAATTCCAGGAGCAGCTAAACAAAAATATAGGCTTTAATATACATTTCTTCATTTTACTTTACAGAAATGTGTCCCTTGCTGATAGTCTATCCACTTGTTTAGCAATGAACACTGTTTTTCACACATATAATTGCCATCTGCTTCATGGCTCCCTTTTCTTCTATCGCCTGAATTCTTTCGGGGATTAAAGGGATGGGCTGGAAGCATCAGATCATTTACAGTTACACAATTAAATGTATCTAAAGATCTGAAACATCGCCAGAAAATCAGGTAAAGATTGTGAAGTGAAGTTTTGATACCACTCTGCATTTATTTTGACTTAGTAAAGTCCTTTCTCCCTTAAAATTCACTTTTTCAGATTTGTACTTCTGTCAGTTTGACGGCAGGGAAAATGTCTCTGCTCACCTTAAAAAATACATTAAGATGCTTTAATAGTTGATTATGTATCTTATGTAAATGTGATGTGTGAAACTAGCTTTCAGCGAACATACAGTATATTGAGAATTGACTTTTCAGGGAAATAGGAGATGTCTTGTGTCCATTTTTTTTATTAACTGTTGGGGAAATATTTTCCAACTTTGACCCAGTTTATCAGTTCATTCTGTCCTGACTGAGCACACGCACCTGTAACCTTGGCTGCTGTGCTCTCAGTGTTTTGTCTCCCTGTTCCTGCCTGCTGGCGTCAGCTGATAGAGGTGTTATCATTCTATCTTGTTATGCAGCATGTTGATTATTCTCTCTAAACTAGCTAAATACACGGGTCTGGGGTAGAGTTCTTCAGAATTGACGTGGCAACTCTACCGTGAAGTCAGAACCTCTGACTCTTGGACTTGTTTTGTGAATCCTCCGGCCGAAGCTCCTAAATAAACCATCAGTGTTTGACATCAAAGCTCCAGCTCTCCCCGTGTCTCCTCCCTGAGTCGGTGACTCCACTGCATTGCTACACAGAAGTTTCCCCCACATTAACAATATTTACAGTCAATTTTGAGGAAGAAGAAGTAGAAGTATTTCTTACTTAAACATTTTTTGTAGAAATGCTATATCACACACATACTATTCTTGAAGGAAAAGTATTTTGTTATCTTTTGAAATTTTTTCTTAAAGAGTCTTAAACTTCCCTTAGCAACTCAGTCATGGACAGATAGAAAAAGACAAGATTGGTGTTGTTGTTGAAAAGGAGACATACTGTAACAGGAAAACAAAAATGTGATAGGATAACATTTAAATATTTCAGACTATAAAACAGAAAAGTGATTTTTAAATGTCAAGTAGGAATTTGGATTCTGCTAAATCCCCTTCTGGATGATTGCTACAATTGAAATATTATCTAATACGTTATATTATAGAAGTTTATTTTAGTTGCGTGAAAAACAGATTATTTTTAGACACAATCAATGATGAGGCACAGACACGTAAAACCCTGAAGTCTGACAATTGTGTAGTGATTTGTGTTGGCCTCTAGAGGACAGTGTGAATCAGGGTAAAGCAGTGACAGCTAGGGAAGTTGAACAGGAACTCACAGGCACCTTATACCAAATCAAAATATTGACAGGTGTAACAAGGGTTCATCTTTGTTTGTTTGATAAACAAGAATGGCAGAGTAATAAAATGATTTAGGGGAAGTACAACAAAAGTGAAGATAGATTGCTGTAAGACAAATGCACGTATTAATGTATGTACTGTGAAAAAGGTGAGTAATAAAGCCCAATGATTTATAATGTACGGTTTACAGAGGCAACCAGATGACAAATATCAAAGAGAGGAAAACATCACACAGACTGTTGTCATAACAACATATTGCAATGAACACAAAGTACCATCTGCTATGAGATTGTTAAGACACATCGAGAGGACAAGCCGATAGATCATTATTTCCAGCGAATAGGAATTAGGCTGAATGAGCAGATTTCATATTATCAAAAATAATGTAGTGGATGTCGAAAGAAGTTTAGCAACAAACTGCATCATTCAAATAAAATGTGTGACAAATCGATATAACCTTTTGTGGAAGGAAAGCGTAGGGCAGTCAAATGAAACGAAGGAGGAAATGATCTAAATCGTGGGATTGTGTGATTTACTCTTTGTTTCATACAAGAATGGAAAGTACCAGTTAGGAGATAAGGGGAAGAAGTTTTCATTGCACAACGTTCTTTGAGCCAAATGTCCTAATTCATAGTTGTTACCAGCTCACACACACATTAATCACACACATGAATCTGTATTCAATCCAGGTCCAGACTGACCTTGAGCTTTTCACCTGAGGTATGCGCTTTGCATCCATTAAGTCGACGTGGTGTAAAACCATCTCACAGCATCAGCGTGAAGTGTCTATTACCACCGTCTTATTTCCTGTTTATATGGCAACTGCCTCAACATCCTGTTTTTAATTACTTCTCTCCAGCAGCAGATGCTTCTCACAGCAACCTGCTGTGGATTACTCCCCTGAGAACTAATGTGCTGTGACAGACCCCACTTTTCCAATCAATAACTCGCCCTAAATCTGCCATCTCTCTGCCTGCCAAACACACTCCCACTTCTAATGGCACATCATTTTCTTTAAGGGGGTGTAATTGCAGACTGTGGAAAGCTGTAGCCCTTTGTGTTCCAACTACGCAGATACAGTACTGTAAAGGAATCTAAAGTACAGAAGCTACAGCACACAGGAAGTGATGGGGGGCTTTACACTGTGCTCAGTCTCGCCACCATTTCCATCACATTACCCTTTGAGAAAGCATTCACTTCCCTGTTTTGGCTGAGTGCTCAGATAAATCGCTGTGCCGCTTCATAAACCTGTTGGCGCAAGCTTGTCAAGATGTTTGTGTGATTTCTGCGGTAAGTGCAGTCTTTTATTGTTCAGGCAAGGCTACCTGATCTGTTTGACCTTTAAAATGGACACACATGTTTGACAGTCACTTTCTGTTTGTGTGTGTGAGTGCTTTGGTGCTGAGTAAAGGGACAAACGTATTTGAATTACTCTATTTGTTTTATTCATGTCTTAATAAGAATTGTTTCCTTATTTAAAATGATATCACACAATTCGCAGATAGATAGTAAAGTATAGTAAACAATCGTTAACTGTACACATTTTAAATCAAGAAACAGTATTTACTTTCCCTTCCACATTTTCCCCCTGAACACAGATTATAGTAAATCAATTCTTTATACAGTATAATGTGTATTTCGTTATTTATTGGCTTTTAAATATTTGTTTCTCTATTCATTTTTGTATTAACCACACATCTAGACATACACGGTCTGTTTCTCTTCCTCTCTCTCGCAGTTCAGCTGCTCAGCTTTTAATAAATACGTATTTAAATGATCAAGCATCATGTTGTGTAAAACACAATAATGTATAGCAGTTACTCCATTCTTGTGTATTCACATATTTATTTGGTTTATGTGTTAGTTTATTCATATACTTTTTAATTAACCACACATCTAGACATACATGGTCTGTTTCTCTTCCTCTCTCTTTCAAAATGCAGCTGTACAGCTTCTAAAAATAAGTATTTAAATGATCAAGCAGCAGGTTCTACAAGCTATAAAACCCAGATCTGCACAGAAGCCGCCTCTGGCTAACTCACCTGCAGAGTTTCTTCCGGAAACATCGGTTTTTTTTTTACACGTTTTTTCTCTTATCTTTTCCCTGTACTCATGTTGAAAGGAAAATCACTCTTTTATGGAATTTGTGTTTTATTTTGTATTGGTTGTTTTTTTCATAGATTTCCAACTCAAGTGGACTTGTGAGGGATAACTTCTACAATATGTTCAAAAGTAAGTTGCACTACTTGCCCCTCTGATCTTTTTAAACTAGGTGTATTACTTTATGTAAAGACACCACGTATAGCCAATATATCACTTTTACCTCCTGAAGACCTCGCTAGAAGCACATGACCTTTCAACAGAAGTGAATTAACAGGACTTCAGCTCCAATCATGACAACAAATTGGCTTTAAAGAGCAAAAAAATATGATGAATGGATTACTCAATAGAAATAAACACCAATTTATTGCTGTTTTGTGCAAGTTTCAGGATGGAGCTGGATCTAAACTCCTCCAACATGTCCGTGGAGTCTGTTCGGCCGGAGCAGGGACCGGTGGAGTACCGCATGGCAGGCCTGGTCTTCTACTGCATCGTCTTCATCATAGGATTCACAGTGAATATCACTGCTTTATGGGTGTTTTCTCTCACCACCAAGAAGAAGACCTCTGTCACTGTCTACATGATAAACGTGGCGCTGGTGGACCTCACCTTCATCCTGCTGCTACCCTTCAGAATAGTCTACCACTATTACGACTATTGGCCCTTTGGAGACGTTTTCTGCAGAATCAGTGCCGCTCTGACCATCTTCTACCCCTGCATGGCTCTGTGGCTCTTTGCTCTGATCAGTTCTGACCGCTACATGGCCATTATTCAGCCGAAGCACAGCAAAGAGCTGAGGAACATCCCAAAGGCCGTGGTGGGGAGTCTTGGGGTGTGGCTCATGACTCTGGGCAGCACCGTCCCCCTGATCTTCTCTGAGGACGATCCAGACAGCGTCTCCAACTACACCACCTGCATCAAAATGCAAGACATCATCTACATGCGCCGCGACAACCCCGTCAACTTCGTACGACTCCTGTTCTTCTTCCTGGTTCCCATATGTATAATGATTGTCTGCTATATTGTCATTGTGGATAATCTGAATCACGGCCGCACCTCTAAACTCAAACCTAAAGTCAAGCAGAAATCAATCCGGATTATCATGACACTCATTGTCCAAGTGTTGGTGTGTTTTGTGCCCTTCCATGTGTGTTTGGTGCTCCGTTTAGCGGGGACGGGCCAAGATGGCGGGTTTAGCACATGGGCTGTCTTCACCACATTCCTGATGAACATGAGCACAGTGTTAGACATCATTTTGTTCTACATTGTCTCCAAGCAGTTCCAGGACAGGGTGATCAGCGTGATTCTGTACAGGAACTATCTGCGGAGTGTGAGACGGAAAAGCAGGCACACGGGCAGCGTCCGATCAATGAGCAACTTGACCAGCGCAATGATTTGACGCGAGCATCACACTTTCATGTCAAAAAACAAACTGTTATCTACTGTGCTTGCTTCGGCGCAATGTAACACTGAATGCTTCAATCTGTACATAGTTCATTATCGAGAGGATCAGAACTTGCAATTAATTTCCAAAGTGTAATTTACACTCACAGTATGGGAGCGAGTGCTGCTGTTGTGGCAAAAAACATCTGTGTTCAGAGCTGATTGACTCACCCATGAGACGTTTTTTTTTGTGAATCTTTGCTCTGGCAGACAAAGCACGAGTGTCTGTGGCTCAGGTGTTATACATGCAGGTGAAAATAAAGCTCATAATCATTAAAACATAGCCCACAGTATCACAGTGTTTGCTTTGTTATTTTGCATCAACTATTCTCAGCCATGTGAATCAAGAACAATGAATGACCTGGCTGCCTCCACGGGGGGAAACTAACAGGAAACAATAGTGGGTTGTTAAAGGTTGCTGCTTTTTGTTTGTGGTGGCTGCACCATTTTTGGAACGTTGCCTCTCAGTGTTGCATCGTGGTTTAAATATAACCATCAATGCTGCATTCATTTCTTAACCAGTGTCACTTCATTGTTTCATATTTGTGGAGTCTGAGTTACCATTTGATTCAAGACATCGTTTTAACACAAACCACAAACCAATCGTCCTGGAAGATGCTGTTAATATATCGACCAGGTGAGGGCAGCATGGCACAGCTATCCTATCTGCCTGAAAGAGAAGGAAAAACTGCTTTCTTTACTTTTAAATTGAAAAGTGTAAGGTTCTTGATTCTCTGCTATAGAGTTATTTATACTTGTAAAGATATCTTTGAACTTGAACTGTTTTGTATTTGTATTTTTTAAAATCTCAATTGGCTTTATAAAATAACCATTCCACTTCATCAGAAGAGAAGTTGTTAACTCGTGACAGCTTCCTCAACGGGGAGTCGGACTAAAGTGTGTTTATGGTGCAATAGGAATCGTATTGATTCGATGTTAAATGATTTAGCCACTTGAAGTGCATTTACAGTAACATCCTCACGAGATGTCAGCTAGGCTATTTAGCAGATTTAAAGCAACCTTAACCTTAAAAAGAGAAAATATTTTCTGCACATAGAGTCTTTATGTCAGGTCTCTGCTGTAAGCAAAACGATGTAGAACATGCATTGTGTCCACGATGTATACCTAAAATGACTGAAAAGTGAGGATTTAAAAAGGTATTAAATGTGTGATGGTTCTATCTCTATGGAAAGACTGTGTCATTGAAATGAAGGAAACACTCATCTTGAGCAAGATGGTTTGATAGGTGTCCTGCACAAACAGCAAAGAATTGATTTGGTGTTGCCAATTGTTAGAATAATCTAGTTAGTGTGTGTGTCACACCAACACAGCCCTAACTGGATTAGACAGTGAGTCAGTGTGGCTGAGTAACTATGTAGTGTCTCATACAATTAGACAGTCTGGGCGTCCTGCGGTGTGACCACATGTACCATAGCATAGTAGTGTATTGCTGATCGATTGCCAACAAACTAAATACATTGTGATATACTGTCAAATTGAGATTGTGTTTTCTTTTTCAAGCCCCGTTTAATTTAGGTAAGTAAATATAATACGGTGGTAAGCGAAAAAACTGCACTCAGAGTCCATGTGGTGCTCGGTTGGTTTGTACAGTGGGATAAAGATGGACTAGATTTACACTGTGCTTAACAAGAGGAGGCAGGTTACAAGATTTCCATCTCACATGGAATTCTGGGAACTGCAGTTCATCACATGATGATAGGTTTATTGGCCGGTGGACTACAAGTGAATTTATAACCAAGAGGTCAAAGGTCAAATGAAACATCAGAGGGTCGTCTATCTGTCCCACCTGTTAGACATCAAAGGAAAACCAGTCACGCTGCTCACAGCAACTGGCATTTAAAACAATTAAGTTTCCTGTCAAGTCCCTGTGATGAATTATCCGGAAGCTTTACCCGCTGTAATTCTAAATCTTCCCAACAAGTGCCTTTGTTGTAGAGAAATTAATGAAAACAAGATTGTCTTTCATAGGAGCTGATCTAACAGCGCGACAGCCAGCTGCTCTTCTTTGGGAATAAAAACAGTCAGCATTAAACACAGCTCGCACAATATACTTTTTTTTTCTTCTACCACTCGTGTGGAAAACAAATCAGGCGGCGAGCGCAGTGGCCATCTGTTTTGTTATTTGATATGTGTGAATACATGTTGTAATGACTTTGTTTGTGAATCACTCTGCGCGGCAGAACACACGAGAGCTCTCGAAGTGCTGGAGTGTTCAAAGCTAATCATATAATTGGACACAATAGTCGATGACAAATGGAGACGCTTGGAGCCAGCCAGCTGGGGAAGTGAATATGTAATCATTGTAAAATCATATCATTTTTGCATATTTGAAGACAGCTTAATAGAGTTTGCGTGTCAGCACACCATCAAATGATGATGAGAGACAGTGTGGCTGTATTTGTTTTTCTATAGAGCGCTTGGTTGAATTACTCATCTTTTTTACAATTAAAGTGTTGCACAAGAGTTTGTGTCTTACAAGTTTGTTTTTGTTCATTGCAATTTTGAATGTGGAAGCAGATTTCAGACAAATTACCCCTGTGAATATAAAAAAAGAAATATGGTACATCAGTGCCAACTGCCTTCACCAGGGGTAATTCTGCACTTTGCCAGGAGCTATGTGTAAATACTGTTTTGAAAGAATGGAAATGCAGGTAATATTGTACCTGTACAGCACACGATTTTCCATCGACAGCACTCGAAACCTTATTAGAAAACAAAGTCGTAAAGGTTAGATCAAGTGAATGGATACATGGGTGAAATAACATCTAAAACTGGTTAAAATATTAGGCGTAAACAATGTAATAGTTTGTGAAAGTATTGGATCATTTGTTGAAATGTCCAACTGATGCCACCCCAAGTTCTGGTACAACAAATTCAATCTTGACCAAACCAACCTAAACATTAAAATGGAAATGTTATTAGTTAAATCATTATAAAAATATCATGTTATAGAATTAATAGTCTTAATTAAAATCCAACTTCAAAGCAATTAAAACGAAAAAAAATTGAACATGATGGATGGTGCTAATGGATTTGAGTAAAGGCCTGTGGGGGTGCGTCAGAGAAAAAAGGTTTTAAAAGCCTATTTATGACTATAACATATCAGAAATGGTTCAAAGCCATCATAATATCTGCATATGATCTCATTTATCACATACTTTTTTACTTGCTGTGTTGTTGTTTTTGACAAAACAGAATATGTTGCAGTTTGGTTTTGAAGCACTGTTCCGTACACTTTTACTATACCATTAGTCTTCATATTGTTTCCATTAGAGAGCGAGAGGACATGAAAGAGAGCCCATAACGTTATATAGATACTGTACATATCCAGCCTCGCCTGGGCCTCCTCGTCTACTGTACGGCATTAGCAGCAAGCAGCTGCCTGCGTTTACATCATTTAGCGTTTCTCTCAGGGCACTTTAATACACTCTCCCCTGGTAAACTTTACAATAGGATGTAGAAGGATACTTCTAGACTGCCATAGGAAATGAGAGGCACATGTGTGTGGATGTAGCGGTGCAACAGTGGGTTCCCCCCTGTGATGCTGAGCTTAAGGGCGGCGCAATAAGACTAATGGATTCCTTTCGCGGACAAAACTAGGTTAAGCATGTGAGCTATTGTTCTTATCACCAATGATAACTTGAACAGTAGGAACGGTGTGAGGTATTCATTCTGTACACAGGATGGCTCTGCAGTAATATTTTCCTTTGGCAATGGCAATCTACTCCTGGATTGTCTTTAGTCACCATTAAAAGGAGATCATCTACTGCAAGAGTTTCAAATGCTGCTAAACTGACTCCAATTGACCCTGCCGTTAGCAGAGAACAGAAGAAGAGGAAATGTTTGGCCTTGATTACAGCTGTGTGTCTATTTTAGCAGATTGTTCTGTTGCTGATTCACACACAGACAGCCACCATTAGCACGTATAAATAATGTAAGGCCCTCATCTCTCTTTTTTTTCCAACTCTCTACTCAGCTAAGTGCCTGCATGGAAACCTTGGCCTCCTCCTTGTCAGGTTCTCCATAGATTAGTATACGATTTATTTTAAGTCTGTACAAAGCAGCATGTTCTTGACAAGTGTTCCGTTCAATGCATGTGGGAATGTTTTTAATTGTATCATGTGAAGTGGAATAGGAGCTCCGGTGGGGACTGTGTCAGATTGTGTTAATATTTAATCCGGTCTCACTTCAGTTTCCTCATGATCCATGGTATCGTAAGAGCAGAATAGGAAAGCAACATTACGGGATGGATAAAGAGACACGAGTTAAGACATTGTAGCTCCAGGACGCTGTCTCAGTCAGGATGCAGCGTTGTGAAAAGCTTGTGAAGACACCATTACAAGACTCTTCTCCGCCGAGGCCTGGGCCATTGTGCCCCGAACAGGGAGTGATATTACGAGGGCTAATGCTAATGCACTCACTTCAGCTGATGTGCATCTAAAGAGAGCTGACAGACAAATTGAATGTAAAAGCAGGTAGAGAGGAAGCGTTGTGTGTGTGTGTGTGCCTGGGCAGACACAGTGTGAACCTGTGGTGTGTGTTTGTGTGTGAGAGAGAGAGGGAAGGAGGGAGAGAAGGAGTGCAGAGCGAGAGAGGCCTTTCACTTCCTCTGTGTGCACATCACGTCTCCTCTCCCTGAGCTCAATTACAGGATTGATACTCAGAGAGGAAACTTCATCATGTCATACAGATGTCTTCACTGGGAGAAAGAGGGAGACGATGCATGTTGTCATTTAACGTGACATGGTCTGTGCTCATTCAAAACAAACAGAATGAGAAACAGTCCGACTATAGATTTCATTATAGGCTAATAATAAATGGGGAGCACCAGTAAAGAGTGGGAACTCGCTGGAGGAGGAACGGCAAATACTTACTGACAGAAGAGCGAACTGGAGGCGGCCATGCCTGTTGGATGGAGAATTTAACAATTCTGCTGAGTGAATTAATCTAAAACAATAACTTGTAAACAATAATACTCTTTCAGTGAGCCATTCAGCTCCATCACAGTAAACATTTTTTACAACCCAGACAGCTCTATAAAGTGCTTTAGGCATCATTGGGCACGACCGTCATTAGTCAGTGCCTGTGTGTAAATCTGAATAAAACCACTGTGTCGGTGGTGGTGCTGCGCAGACACAAGCCCATATCTATTTTACAGTGTTTCATTTCAAACGTGACACAAGCAGAGAACACACTCCACAACAATGGCCGTGTTTTGCTTTAATTTGATTAGGTTTTGTCTCAGCAAATGCCAAGTCCTGTTTTGCCTCAAGAACATATCTCTTAATCACGTTCCATCCAAGCTGTCTTTCAGCCGTGGCTCACACCCAACTTTATTTCGCTGAAAGGTAGGGGGAAAAAAGCACACAGGCACACACACACACACACACACACACACACACACACACACACACACACACACACACACACACACACACACACACACACACACACACACACACACACACACACACACACACACACACACACACACACTACAAGGGGGAATACAATGACAAAAGCCTAGCTCTCATCTCTGTCACATAAAGTGATGTTTTGTGTTTAGCTGTGTGCGACTGAGGTGCGGGCGTGTGTGTGTGTGTGTGTGTGTGTGTGTGTGTCTGTCTGCAGGGCTCAGATCCATGTTGTTTGGTTTGTTTCTCCATTAAGAGAGCTGTAAAGGAGAGGGAACAGATGGCTGCTGGCCCGCTCTGTCCTGCATCCTCTCACAACTGCCACACTTCCTGTGCGTCCATTAATCTTCTCTCACTACTCCTGCAGCACAACTTTATTAAAACAACTCAGGAGAGAGCGAACAACAAGCCTGCGCAGCTGTCAGGAGCAAAAGACAGAACCATTCGTCCACAGAAGAACGGCCTCGGATTTCTAGACGCATCTGTAAAACAGCTCGAGTAGAAGCTGCTTGGCTTTGAAGCAGGCTCTGCAAGGCGCTCGCTGCAGTGGAGACACAATAAATGCTCATTACAACGCAGCTGGAACTGCTGTTGTTGCGTAGTTCATAGGCATAGTTTGTCAAACTTAAACATGTGAGGCCCTTGCTCTCTGTCTGGGAAGGACTACTGTTTCCTTCTGCTCTGAGAACATGTGGGAAATCCTCGGTAATAGTAAAGCTTTGCCTGAGTGATGAAAACCTCATAAAAACTAAATCTACAAATCTAATAAACAAACTGCTAAGATTATCACTTCTAAATGTGGTGTTTGTTTGTTTTAAAAAGATAATAAAATGGTTCTCTTGGCTAATTAGTGTTGACACGTTGAAGGGAAATCAGAGTTGCATTTCCACACCACATAAAGTGAGAGAAAAATACCTGATGCCTAAAGACCTACATTTGTTTCCCTTTCTGATGGTTCTCACAGGAGGACATATATTAGTATTTAGTCGGCCTGTGCACATTTACACGTAGCATGCTGTCATGACAAACATTCTGGGAACGTAGCTCTATTTGGCCCTGCACTCTGTGTCCGTAGCAGTCAGCGGGTAAATTGAAAAATCAATTCCAATTTAAATTATTGGAATAAAGAACTCC
Source organism: Gymnodraco acuticeps (assembly GCF_902827175.1). Taxonomy (NCBI): domain Eukaryota; kingdom Metazoa; phylum Chordata; class Actinopteri; order Perciformes; family Bathydraconidae; genus Gymnodraco; species Gymnodraco acuticeps. The sequence continues at coordinate 1,065,836 of NW_022990015.1, forward strand.
AGGAGCTGGAGATAAAAAAAAAGCAGAGGAGAAAAAACTCTCTTCTTCAAGATCCCCTTTAATTGGAAAGTCATTTCTTCAGGGTATTCTAATGGTTCTGAGGGAAGATTGCAAAATAAAGTTGATGAGCTGGGGGGAGGTTAATAGCGCGCGCTTGTGTTTGTGTGTGTTCGACTGACCCTGTGTGTTTTCTTTGCTTTGCCACGCAGTGTTCAGTCTTCCCCTCCCTTATGACAGAGGCACCAAATGAAGACTAATCCAGTGGGCTCACACACACTCAGACACACACTCCCTCACGCCTGTGGTCACTTGTCTCATCCATCTGCTATCTGGGGGAGTGTCGGGGGCTCTTGGGTCAAACTAAATTAACCATCCCTCTCTCACAATTGTAAAAATGTAATTGACTTAATATAACCAACCCTGGTGATTTGGATACTCCTGTGCTGTGAGTAATTGTGTGAAAGCTTACAGACGCCACTTCAGATTTGGAGCATCTTCAAAGTCTAATATTGTATTGATGTATCGTGACAAAGTGGGTTTGCGGTGGAAGCTAATTTAGAAAAATGACAACAAGACTATTGTGAGAGTAATGTAAGTTATTGAAAATGTAGATACCCTTTGTATTTGGCATTCATGTAGTGCAGTGGTCCCCAAACTAAGGCCCGCGGGCCGGGTACGGCCCGCCTCCACATTTGGCCCGGCCCCCTGAACAATACCAGAGACGCATTATGATTTATTTATTTATTTATTTTTTTTAAATTTAAAAAAAAAAAATGTTCAGTCTGGCCACGCGAATCCTAGACTAGCCCCTGTCAAAATGTTGTGACCTGCTCTATCTAAATCAGTCGCATTGACCCGAAGACACCTTTTGAGTTGTATACACTGTTGGAAAGAGGATATTCCTAGCTTTCTAATGATATCAGGATTGTTTTTGTACTTCAAATATTAAGCGAAATATGTCACATTATATAATGACTGTCACCGAGTCATCATTTTGAGAAAAAGGCCTTCAAAGTTGTCTCTTCTCTGGAATCCATCGATCTGATTGATTATTAGCGGAGCAAATGATCAAAATACTACCGAGGGAAGATATTTTTGTTTGGAGGGGAAGCTCGCGAGTGTGTGTGTATACGTGTGCGTGTGAGTGTGTGTGCTTGTGTAATTTTGCGTTTGTGTGTATTGTGTTTGTTTCCCGGGGAAAACAATCACGAGAAACACCGGCTGTTGTTATGCCTGCTGTGACGTCAAGTTACTCCGTTCTCCGCTTGTAATTATACCGAAGCTTCAAAGTTGCATTTATCATCTGAATTTGCCGAAACAAGTGTAATATTCTGAAAGCCAAGACTTTGTTTAATTTAAATCAGATGAAAACAAACTGTAACGGACCCTGCAGTGTTATCTATGATTACTATACTCTTACATTCATAATTTCAGCGGAGTGAGGGGGGGGGGGGGGGGGGGGGGGCGGCGCTGCGGAAGAGCAGATTGCGAGTGAGAAATAAATAGGAAATAAAAGTTTCATATTCTGAAAGCCAAGACTTTGTTCGTTTAAAATCAAACAAAACACCCGAACCCCGAAAAAATAGTTTTTTTTACGTAAATCCACGTTTATTTTGAGAGATTCTGCTCTGACAACTAAGCTAAACTTTTACCTGTTAAGATTGTGCACTGCACAACAGAAAGTTACAGTAATTTTCAATGGACTTTTTTTCTGTGAAGAACCCAGAGAGGGTTATTTGGTTATTATTTATTTTATAAATAGTGTTATTTATTTCATTAATAGTGTTATTATTTATTTCCTGACTTTTTTTTCTGTGAAGATCCCAGAAAGGGTTATTAATATTTGGTTATGTGTGGCTTTCTAGAAAACAATAAATGTTTACGTTTAGACACCCATGCGATCGTCACACTTTTTCTGTTACAAACTGACCCGGCCCCCATCAGAGAAGGGAAAAGTTATGTGGCCCTCACAGGAAAAAGTTTGGGGACCCCTGATGTAGTGGATCAACTCTCTTTATTGATATTCACTGTGATGACACAGTCATTTATACAAATGTATTTATTCTGAGGTATGGAGGGTAGGAACAACTTAAAGTGGCAATAATAAATACATTTATAATATCAATGGATTGTATGAGTATCATGTTTGGGTTTTTACTCTTTTGGTTATTTCCAACCATTCTTATCAGTTTGCAACAACAGGCTTTTAGCAAAGAAGATAGAAAAACACATTGTTCACTACCAACTTAGCATCCAAACAGCTTAACCTTAAGCAGCTAAAAAGACAGATATTTCCATCAGGAGCTGATGAGGACCATAGAGGTGAGGTCCAAAAACGGAGCAAAGATAATATTGGACCATGGTTTAGTGCTAGGCAGACTTAACCATTGACAAGTCACAACTGAGCTAACGTTAGCGTGCTTAACACGTTAGCTCTGCTAAAAAAAAAAAAGTTCCGCTGTAAAATAAACCACGGATAAAACAAGTTTACATGTATTAAAACATTTACCACAATTTATATTATGTATGCTAATGTTACCAAGTGTAAACCAAGCTAGCGAAGGTCAAGTTAAAGTTTTTCAAACTACAGATATCATCTGCCTGATAAACAGTCAACATAGAAACACACATTATCTCATGGAAAGAAAAGTAGGCTACAGCAAAATCATGTTATTGTTATTTTTAACTTACCAGAATTGAAGATGAGAGTAACATCCACGTCACTTCCGGGCGAAAATTACGGCCCCGCCCACTTTGGGGGAAAAACAACCATAGATATATAGGGCCCTTCTCACTTCTCTTATTTTTCATTTCCTCGCTCCTCGGTCTCGGTTTCACCGGAAGTTGATTTGTCTGCGCCATCTTGAGTAGCGTCCCAATGGCCTTATTTTTGCCGGAGGACCGAGGAGCAAGGAGCGAGGAGCGATAATGGAGGAGCTATAACCGAGGAACCACCAGACCATCCTTCGATGAAATCCTCAGACACTCGCCCCGCCCCCTTACTGTGTATCGCTCACTGATTGGACGATGCAGTGCATGCACTGATCTGATGCTTCTTAACATGAGAGCAGTTTCCCAGCGGAGTGAAGAAAATACATGAACCTCACGGGAGTCACTCCTCAGTTTATACCGTGTTTTGTTTCAATTAATGTATCATTTAGTTACAAATATGTGATTTATCTGAACAACAAAGTGGTAAAAAATCATTTTCTTCATTTATTGGAAACATTTTCATGATCGCTTTTTTCAATACATTTTAAGAATGGCGTTTATCTTTTTTGAGAATGAGTTCTTATTTTATTTAATGTATTTGGGTCTACAACAGATGATACAAATGTTTGTGTCAGTAAATGTGAGGCGGGGGTGTGTGTGAAAATAACGGGGACAGAGCTGCTGTCAGACGATCAGCTGTGCAGCGTCATCACAAACGGTCGTCGCTTCACGTGACGCTCCGGAGGAAAGGACGTCCCATTGCTCTTAAAACTAATTTCCCTGCTTCTCGTGGTTTCTTTGCATCCCTCCATGCTTCCCTGGTGAGAGGGACTAGTCACAGGGAAACGACGCAAGTGAGGGACGCAAGGAATCCATTTAACCGAAGTGAGAAGGACCCATATAAACAGAGATGCAAGTGAGGGACGCAAGGAATCCATTTAACCGAAGTGAGAAGTCGGTTAAATGAAATCCTTGCTTCCCTCACTTGCGTCGTTTCCCTGCGACTAGTCCCTCTCACCAGGGAAGCATGGAGGGACGCAAGGAAACCACGAGAAGCAGGGAAATGAGTTTTAAGAGCAATGGGACATCCTTTCCTCTGGAGCGTCACGTGAAGCGACGTCCGTTTGTGATGACGCTGCACAGCTGTTGGTCTGACAGCAGCCAGCTCTGTCCCCGTTATTTCCACACACACCCCCGCCTCTGTTAGTACACATTTACTGACACAAACATTTGTATCATCTGTTGCAGACCCCAATAAATAAAATAAAATAAGAACTCATTCTCAAAAAAGATAAACGCCATTCTTAAAATGTATAAACGAACAATAGTTTGATTAATATTGATTAGAGTGCACAATAGAAATAAAATAATTGAGAGAAGAAAAAGAGATATATTATCTATCAAAACCCAGTTAGATTAACATTCATTGGATTGCACACTTTGTTTGTTTGTGTGGATATGTAGCACATTGACATTTTAATAGCACTTAATGACTGACTGAATGGAAATGACGATAAATGAAAATGTAAAACGAAAAAAGCGATCATGAAAATGTTTCCAACAAATGAATAAAATGATTTTTGACCACTTTGTTGTTCAGATATATCACATATTTGCAACTAAATGATACATTCATTGAAACAAAACACAGTATAAACTGAGGAGTGACTCTCGTGAGTTTCATTTATTTTATTCACTCCGCTGGGAAACTGCTCTCATGTCAAGAAGCATGAGATCAGTGCATGCACTGCATCGTCCAATCAGTGAGCGATACACAGTAAGGGGGCGGGGCGAGTATCTGAGGATTTCATCGGAGGATGGTCTGGTGGGTCCTCGATTATCGCTCCTCGATCCTCCGGCAGAAATAAGAGCCATGGGACGGTACTCAAGATGGCGCAGACAAATCAACTACCGGTGAGACCGAGGACCGAGGAGCGAGGAAATGAAAATAGTCGACCTGAGACAGGGCCTGTATGATAGGAAAGGAGGTTTCAAACTTCCTTTATAACCTCCTTTAGCTTAGGAACCACTGGACCTCCCTCACCGAGAGGAGAGGAGAAAATGCTGCCCCACAATGCCTTGCGGCCGCAGCATTTGCCGTCACACAACAGTCGGCCGTTCACGGAAACAACCGATTATGACCGAGACATTATATCATGGTTACGGTGCTTATTAAGCATTTTAAAACGTATGTGGTAAGTTGCCAAAGTGCCTTGTTTTGAACGTTCATCAGTATTATAATCAAAAAGAGAAATATGAACGTTAGTTTTGACTGAAATTATCAAATAAAGTCAGCATTTCACAGTGTTTACTGAGCTGTGTGGGGTATTTTCATAGTTCATACAATCATAGGCTACGTATTGGGATCATTTGTATTAATGTGGACCGGAGGGAGAGGGTGACAACGAGCATAAGTTTCACTTTCCTTTTTTATTTAAATTCCAACTTTGGTCATGAAGAATATGTTTCTCTGTTGTCCACGTTCATAAAGCATAACACAACTGCATCAGAGCACGGTGCAGAGTCTCTAGATGAGTTTACAGTAGTCCGTCGTTCTTTTTAAACATCCATGTTGTAGTCCGCTGTATGGAAAACTGTAGTTTCCCCACAGCAGCAGACGCACATTTATGACGTCCGCTGGCGCATGATAAACACGTCGGATAGTGAAAGTGCAGTCGGATTCTCTAAAGTACCACAGTCTCTTCTCCTAAATCCTTTTGAATGATCCTATCCACTATTCATTAACCCCGTGACGTTTAACTCAGAGTTCAAGGAATAGACGATAGGGTTAGAATTTAGGAGCTGATTTTTGGATTATCCGACCGCAACCCAAGATAGACGTCACTACTGTCTTGTCAACAAAAGGATTGACTACCCTCACTATCACCACAATGAAACACGTCCAGAAGAATGTCATGCAAAGCTGCCTTCCTTTCTCTCTGAACTGCCTGGTCTTTTCAATGTTTAATGTCAACCATTTGTAGAAAAGATCGCCGATGCTAGCTAGCGTTAGCATTTCTCCCCCGGGCTTAAATTGTGTATTATAGAATGATCACACCGGTGACAGTACTCTTCAAAGGGTTCACGAAATATGACTACTACTCTTACTGTTTAACATTTTGGGTTACTTAATGTTACTTCATATTAAGGCTAATAAAAATGACACGGCTGTAATGCTAACTAACGTGCTAGCTACTAGCTAGGTAGCTAACTTGATCCAGCCACTCCTGGGGCATCATTTATAACGCCGTGCGTAGGATTCACGTGGGAAGGTTGCTTACGTAGTAGAAATCCAAAAAATAGGTAGGCTACAGACATTTTCCGATTCACCAAACAGTGCGTACCGGCGAGGAAAGTGCGTACAGCACTTCCTACGCCGGTTTCCCTTTATAAATCACAACCAACTCGAAATGCGGTGCAGCTTTTGCGGACTTCACGTAACGCCCATATTTGCCTATAAATAGTCAAAGAAACGCCCATTCATTCATTCATTCTGACTGACTTTATGAAGAAGATAGCAGGAAATGTCGACAGAACAGCTAAAAAAGACATCTCACACCGTGTCAGATTTAGGTTATTTTGGGGAGGTCGAGATAAATCATATTGTTTGGTGGATGCAGTTTGAACCAGAGTAGCAGCATGGAGGTCGGATCGTCACCAAAATAAATAAATGGCCCGAAAAGGGTTAATGACAAAAACAATACACATAGCCTTCCTCAGGCAGTGTGTTTGCACCGGGGACAGGAGACACCCCCTTGAGAGACTGTAAAAATGATCGGGGAATCCCTCCGGTGTGGAGTCATGACGACTGGATCTGAATTATGTTTTTGTATTTGGTGGTTTGTGTTCCAGCTGTCGATCAGCTGTGCGCAGCGTCTCCACTGCAGCCTGTGCGTCTCAACCCCCCCGCAGCAACCCTATATCCACCAGTTAAAGGAAATACAACTAATGTGTTGTGTTATATTAGCTGTACAATTTACCACATATGGTGTTCTTAGTATCCATACCTCCTGTGTTTTACGAGCGACTTATCAAGTCTTGGCAAACGGCATAAAACACGATTAAACATGATAGTGTGGTGACACGTTATTGGACATAATTCACCTTGCTTATTGTGTTGCCACACGGACCCTTTAGTCGGGAACACCTGTAGCTTTAGCTGCCATTCCTGCTAGCTCATCAGGCAGAGCAGTGCATGTGTTAACCTCTCTGAAAGTAATGGATAATAAAGATTGGAACTCCATTCTTAATACACCGCCTCCGACTCCCTTTTCACGGCACTACACTGGTGACCCTGACATTTCCGAGAAAGTTTCCGGAAAATTAACGAACATGGCTGAGCGCGATGTTTTCATAAAGCTGCCGGAATTCTGGGAGCACGCCGCGGAGGCATGGTTCGCACACGTGGAGGCACATTTCGCCTGCCGACAGGTCCGTGATACTCTTAAATACTACCATGTGGTAGCAGCGCTGGGGAGCTCCACGTCGTCCAGGTTGGTGGGATTCATCGCAGCCCCCCCACATCATGGCAAATATGAGGCGATTAAAGCCCTTCTCCTTAAGACATTTAGCTTATCTGCTAAGAAGAGGGCCCGCCAGATACTTGACATCCAAGGCCTAGGAGACAGCAAGCCATCCCAGCTAATGGAGAAAATGCTAAATCTGCTAGGGGGGGAAGATCCCCGGATTTTATTCACGGAGATTTTCCTGCGTCACTTGCCTCCCCGGGTACAGACGGCGCTGGCCAACACGCCTGTCACGGAGCCCCGTGCTTTGGCTGAGGAAGCGGATAGTTTTTTTCCTGGCTACGCAACAGCCCGGGGCAGAGACGTTAGCCGCGACGCTCAGCGGCCCACCGGCAGTCAAGAAAGCGTGGCGGAGGCCGGACACGGCTGTGGCTAGCCGGCGTGGAGACGCCGGAGAGTGTGTTTATCACGCACGCTCCGTGCAGCTACAAACCCCCGGGAAACGGAGGGGCCGGCGCTCAGTAGTGGCTCTGAGCGTCGGCGGCACGTGCAGGCTCCTCTTCGTCAGCGACAGCGTTTCGGGGAGCTTGTTTCTGTGTGACACGGGCGCTCAACGGAGCGTAGTTCCAGCGTCGAGTGAAGACGTCGCCCGTGGGGGGCACGGACCGCGATTGACGACGGCTAACGGCAGTCCCATTCGCACGTACGGCGTGAGGCCTATGTGTTTGTGCATCGGAGGACAGCGTTTCAGCTGGGATTTTGTGACAGCGGACATTTATTTTCCCCTCCTCGGAGCGGATTTTTTGTGTGCTAATGGACTCTTAGTGGACGTTAAGAATAGGCGTTTGGTTGATGCCTTAACGTTTTCTTCCCTCGTGTGCACACTTGGCAGCGCAGCGTACGACGGGCTGTCAGGCTCGCTGTCAGGTGCAGACACGTTTCTCAGACTGTTGGCCGAGTTTCCAGACCTGTCGCTACCCACCTTCTCTGCGCTTACCACTAAGCATGGCGTGGAACACCACGTCACTACCGGGGGGCCTCCTGTCTACGCCAGGGCCCGGCGGTTGAACCCTTCTGGCTGTAGCGAGGGCGGAGTTCGCAACCATGGAGCGCCTGGGCATTGTCCGCCGCTCCGACAGTCCTTGGGCTTCCCCCCTGCACGTCGTTCCCAAATCGAACGGCGGGTTCCGCCCGTGCGGGGATTACCGCCGACTCAACGACGCCACTACGCCTGACCGCTATCCGGTGCCGCACATTCAGGACTTTTCGGCGCATCTGGCCGGTACGGGGGTGTTTTCCAAGGTGGACCTGGTGCGTGGATACCACCAGGTGCCCATGCACCCCCTGGACATTCCCAAGACAGCAGTGATAACGCCTTTTGGACTTTTTGAGTTCCTGCGGATGCCTTTTGGACTCAAGAATGCCGCTCAGACGTTCCAGCGCCTGATGGATTCGGTGCTGCGGGACCTGCCGTTTGTGTTTGTTTACCTCGACGACATACTCGTCGCCAGCGCTTCAGTGCAGGAGCACCTGTCCCTCCTCCGAGCCCTTTTCACACGGCTCAACGAACACGGATTAATCATCAATCCTGCAAAGTGCCAGTTCGGGGTGTCGGACATCGATTTCCTGGGGCACCGCGTCACCAAGGGCGGTGCGACACCTCTGCCAGCGAAGGTGGAGGCTGTTGCGGCGTTTCCCTCGCCCGCTCACAGCCCGGTCGCTCCGTGAGTTTCTGGGGATGGTGACTTTCTACCACCGTTTCATCGCCCGGGCCGCACACATCATGCGGCCGCTGTATGAAGCGTTGAAAGGCAAGACCCCCGTCCAGGAGATCGAGTGGACAGCAGAGGCGGACGGCGCTTTTGCTGAGGTCAAGACCGCATTGGCTCAGGCGGCTTTGCTGGCACACCCATCATCTACGGCTCCCATCTCCATCACCACGGACGCGTCAGACTACGCGGTCGGCGCAGTGCACGAGCAGTGGGTGGAGGGCGCTTGGCAGCCGCTCGCCTTTTTCAGCCGCCAGCTGACGCCTAGAGAACGCAAATACAGCGCCTTTGACCGGGAGCTCCTCGGACTTTATTTGGCCGTGCGGCACTTCCGTTTCATGCTGGAAGGCCGTGAATTTACGGCGTTTGTCGACCACAAGCCGCTCACCTTCGCCATGTCAAAGGTGGCGGAGCCTTGGTCGGCACGTCAGCAGCGGCAGCTGTCCTACATATCGGAGTTCACTACGGACATTAAGCACGTGGCTGGCAAGTCGAACCTGGTTGCTGATTGCCTCTCCAGGGTCGTCATCGGTGCCGTCCAGTTGGGCCTGGACTATACTCGCATGGCGGCAGACCAGGTCACAGATCCCGGCGTCCAGGCCCTGAAGGTGGAGAGCGCGGGGCTGCGCTTGGAGGACGTGGTGTTCGGTGATGCGGGCATTACTCTCCTGTGTGACGTCTCTACGGGCCTGGCGCGGCCTGTCGTCCCTGCCAGCTGGAGGCGTCCTGTGTTCGAGGCTGTGCACGGCCTGTCACACCCCGGCGTTAAACCTTCGGTGCGTTTGGTAGCGGCGAAGTTCGTTTGGCAAGGACTGAAAAGGGACGTGAGGACTTGGGCCAGGGAGTGCGTGGCTTGTCAACGCGCTAAGGTGCACCGCAACACGAAGGCCCCGTTGGAGCGTTTCCTGGTGCCTGAGAGGAGGTTTGATCACGTCAACATTGACCTGGTTGGTCCGTTGCCTTCCTCTCAGGGGTTTTCCTACCTCCTCACCATGGTGGACAGAACGACCCGTTGGCCGGAGGCGGTTCCGCTCGTTTCGACATCAGCCGCAGACGTTGCCCGGGCCTTCATTGCAACGTGGGTGTGTCGTTTTGGCACCCCATCAGACATTTCCTCAGACAGGGGCTCTCAGTTCACGTCCGAGCTCTGGAACGCTGTGGCAGGCGGTTTGGGGGTTAAGCTGCACAGGACTACCGCTTACCACCCTCAGGCTAACGGCCTCTGCGAGCGCTTTCATCGCTCCATGAAGGCGGCCCTCAAGGCCGGCCTTACGGACGGTAACTGGGTCGACAAGCTGCCCTGGGTGATGCTGGGCCTGAGGACCGCACCTAAGGAAGATCTGCAGTGTTCTACAGCGGAGATGGTCTACGGTCAGCCGCTGAGAGTTCCGGGGGATTTCCTCCCAAATGCATCGGCTCCCTGGTCGGCGTCGGCCCAGCGGGCTTTCCTGCGTGACGCCGCTGAGGCCTTTGCTCCGATCCCTACTACTCAGCACGGTACTCAGGTGTCCCAGGTTCCCGCAGAGCTCCGCTCGGCGGAGCACGTGTTCATCCGGCACGATGCGCACAGAGGCCCCCTGCAGCCCCCTTATGATGGGCCTTTCCGGGTCTTGGAGCACGGGGACAAGCACCTGGTGGTCGACCTGGGTGGCAAGGCCGAGCACGTCTCGGTGGACCGGGTGAAGGCTGCTCACCTGGACTTGGACCAGCCTGTGGTGCTGGCTCGACCTCCGCGACGGGGCCGCCCCCCGGCCTCGTCCCCTGTCACGGATTTAAGACCTGTTGTTCCGGTCCCTCCCCTTCCGGGGGCCGCACAGGCGGGAGTCACTTTTCCGACTCCCGTGCTCAGGAGTCGTGGGGGTCGGCGTGTCGTTCCTCCCCGCCATGCTGATTTTGTTTATGTGTGAATTCTGGGGGGGCTTGTGTGGTGACACGTTATTGGACATAATTCACCATGCTTATTGTGTTGCCACACGGACCCTTTAGTGGGGAACACCTGTAGCTTTAGCTACCATTCCTGCTAGCTCATCAGGCAGAGCAGTGCATGTGTTAACCTCTCTGAAAGTAATGGATAATAAAGATTGGAACTCCATTCTTAATACACCGCCTCCGACTCTCTTTTCACGGCACTACAATAGTATATAAAACCATGCTCGTATCTACAACCTATAGAAATGCAAAACGGCGTCAGTTTAGACGTAATTCTGTCCTTCTGCTTACCGCATCATTTGAGAAAACATTTCATAACATTAACACAACATATTCGAGGCATGGGCGGCGCCAGGATTTGTTTGCTGCAGTAGCTTAGCAGTTGCTATATGACAGCACGGCGTTGCTAGTTAATTTTCAAAATAAACAAACAATACCAGTGGGCCAAGCACGAGCCTGTTCATATTGTAGCGTTCACCTCTATTCAAGATCACTCAAGCCTTCAATGTCGAAAACGTTCTCTTTATTTACAGAACCAATCAATAGTGTAACACTCATGACTTTCACGTGACACACACCGGAAAACGCACACACATACACACACCTGGAAGGAGCGGTCTCTCCCTAACTCCCACCAACAACATTGCCTAAATAACGCACTTTTCCTCCTCTCTGGCCTCATTCTGTGACTCTCCTCCTCATTCTCAGTTCTCTTCTCCTCATTCACAATTCCCCGTGTTAGATCTCACTGTCAGCACGCCTCGAACAATGCGCCATGTCGGAAAATACAACACATTCTTGATTCATTTAAAATGACAATTTCATGACAATGACAATGACATCATGAGTAATGAATGACTGCGTAGCTTTCACCCAGGTGCTAAATCCGTCATGGGTAAAGGCGGTTTCTTTATGGAACCGGCGTCCTTCATGAGCAAAATGCCTGCAGGCAAAACACAATACACTGTCCATAGTCATTGAGTACACTATCCAAGTATATTGCTCGTACCATCGGCGATTGAATGACCGCATTTGCAGTCCGTACTTCTTTGACGGGTATTTTCTCAGCATAGGACGTCTTGGTCCATCACAGGCTGACTGGCTGATGTCAATTACGGTGCGGAGAGGAGCAGCGCTAGTTCCACTAGTTCCACTGCAGCTTGTGGTAGCAGCTAGCTGGTCCTGCTGCTGCGGGTCAGTTGGCGGGGGCACCTGTTCTTCGTGGTCCCAATCCTCCCGGTTTTCATAGTGAACATCGGGATCCTTGTGGATAGCAGGGTTGTCCGGCTGGACCGGCTCCGTTGGAGATCGCGGTCGTTTACGCTGTCTTGTGACTGTGAGAAATGTTTCCATTTTCGATCTACTGAGAATTAGCCAAGTAACAGTTCACGCAGTAAATTACAACGACCCGCCCCTGATAGATCCCGCGAAAATGTATCATATTTATACACATTCTCACGGGCTGCGAGAATGTGTATAAATATGATACATTTTCATATCAAAACAATGGGGTTGCTAAGCCGTTGCTAGGCCAATTGTTGGAGTTGCTATAGCAACTCCAAGATACCCCCTGGCGCCGCCCCTGATTCGAGGTGGTTTTAAATAACATATCCGTATTTATTTATTACTCCAAGTTATGTTTTTGTGTGCACTGAGGAGTCGCAAACAGGCGTTTGTTTAATCATTTTAAGATTGGCTTTAATCAATGTTTGAAAATGAATTCTTCATATATGATAAATGAGAGGTAACATTTTATTTATGGTATTATTTCCACATATTTCTCTCCATTCTTCCTTCTGCCAACGGTATCGCAGTTTCTCGTCTCTCCCGTTTTTGTGCTTAGTGCGTACGCATGGGTTAGAGTTTGCGTGGAGGACCGCACATTTTCCCGTCAAGTTAGTATTTTATAAATCGCAAACATTGCGTAGAAACTGGCGTACGCCATCTTTTGAGCGTATATCCCTTTATAAATGAGGCCCCTGGTCCTTTCATCAGACGGGAAGCGAAAGAACGAGCAAGACCCATTGCTGGTATGACAACAACCTGGTACTAAGCACACAGGCATCTTGTTAAAGTTATCTTATTTTAGCCAGCGCCATATAGATAGATTATAGGCTTGTTTGAGACAAGAGAGACCTGCGCAGACCTGCGCAATTGCGATCAACGTCTTGCTAGTGGTTAACGACGCTGAAGTTGGCTTCCGATTCAGAGCATCCGATTCGGCAGTTAAGGGGAAAGTTAAGGGACATTTAATTTACAGCGCTGAGCGAACAATCCTCCGTGTTTGAACCTCTTAAATCGCTGCATAGCCGATTTATTTGGACTGGATTATCCCAGAAAGTCTAAAGATTCTTTATAACCCAGTTTGAGATTTGTGAAACCTTTATTCTATTTGTGAAAATTAAAAAAAGGGAGATTTCAGTGCTTTTTTCGCATCTTCACCACATTAGACCAGGTCCTGATCTAAAACCACTATGACCTACACTCATCAAATCCTGACTGGATTATCCCAGAGGGTCTAAAGATTCTTTATAACACAGTTTCAGATTTGTGAAACCTTAATTATATTTGTGAAAATACAAACAAGGGAGATTTCAGGGCTTTTTTTTTTTTACATGTAGACCACATTAGACCAGGTCCTGATCTAAAACCACTAGACCTAGACTCATCAAATCTGGACTGGATCATCCCAGAGGGTCTAAAGATTCTTTATAACACAGTTTCAGATTTGTGAAATCTTTATTCTATTTGTGAAAATACAAACACAGGTGGAAGGCTGAGGTTGCTGCAGCAGGCCAGGATCAGGATCAGAAAGTGAACCTGCCAGCTGGGCAAGCCTTTATGCCTTCTTGAGGCTCCGCCTCTAGATGGGCGGGCACAAACAGGACGACACTCCCAGTACCTGCCAGAGGACAGCAAGGCAGGGAGCACAGACAGGCAGAAGGGGGGAGGGGTCGTCACAACATGTTCTTTTGTTTTGTTTTATTGTTCTGTCTTTTTATTTATTTAAGTATTCCAGTAATGTATGTTGCATGTTTTAATTTGATTGTATTTACTTGTTTAAATGAAATTTGTTTTAGGTTCACTTATAAAATCTGTCCAGGGACAACAGATGAAAAATAGCCTCTTGGCTAACTCTGGCACATTTACAGGAATGTTAATTAATGTGCACTGTCCCTGTGAATGAATAAATAAATAAAAATAAAAATAAGTGTATGCTCCTCATTAAGGTGATACTTCTTTATCTACAACATTTTCGTATCTTAAATACTGTTTCATAGCAAACAAAAAAATGAAAAAGATGTTAAAGGAATTCAGGTTCATGAGATAAAGGCTAACCTTCAGTCTTTCATCCACTTTGAACAGCTTCTGCTGCTTTGTCCTAAAGCAAAATATGAATAGCAATTATTTTTTACCAAAGTGTTATTTTCTAATCTTGTAATGTTTTTCACATTCCAAGCAATCCTAGTACTCAAGATGACATACTGCTAGGCAAAGCTTGTAAACAGATGAGATGAGACTAAAACAAAAACTGTCCAGTATCAAAGACTCATCTCACTCCAGGGTGATAGCAGGACACCCCATCTAGTCACTCAGAAAAAAACAGGACATTCTGATGTAGAGTTTCAAAATAAAATACCTTTGAAGTCTCATATATATGAGCTATCATCCCTCTGTGTTAAAATGAGAATAACAGTTTTTGTTTTTATTCTCATCTAAAAACAGGGATGGTAGCTCATATATGAGACTTCAAAGGTCTTTTATTTTGAACCTGTACATCAGAATGTCATGATTCTTTCTAAGTGACTAGATGGGGTGTCCTGCTATCACCCTGGAGTGAGATGAGTCTTTGATACTGGACAGTTTTTGTTTTATTCTCATCTAAAAACAGGGATGGTAGCTCATATATGAGACTTCAAAGGTCTTTTATTTTGAAACTGTACATCAGAATGTCATGATTCTTTCTAAGTGACTAGATGGGGTGTCCTGCTATCACCTTGGAGTGAGATGAGTCTTTGATACTGGACAGTTTTTGTTTTATTCTCATCTAAAAACAGGGATGGTAGCTCATATATGAGACTTCAAAGGTCTTTTATTTTGAAACTGTACATCAGAATGTCATGATGTTTTCTAAGTGACTAGATGGGATGTCCTGCTATCACCCTGAAGTGAAATGAGTCTTTGATACTGGACAGTTTGTTTTATTCTCATCTAAACACAGAGGCAGTGTTTCCAGGACTCTACCGTAATGCATAGGATATTCGCGCACCGCAATATCACGTGCGGGTTGGCTTGACTAGGTTTTCCCGAGTGGAGGCTGGCTTGACCGCAGTTGTTAAAGGTGGGGTAGGTAATTTTGGAGAAACCAGCTCGAGTGCGCTATAATTTGAAAATACACAGCCGGAAGAAATCTGCCACTTCCTTACAGAGCCCCTCCTCCAACACACACGAACGCGCACATGACCAATGAGGGCACGAGATACATTTGGAAGGCTGACAGGCAGGTAGGCCATCCAGTTACTTTAGCCGGGCCGGATAAAATGATTGGTCGTGCTTTTTACAGTACTACGGCTTCCACAGATGACATTTTTTTATGGATTTGTTATCAAAGCACTTAAGATATTTGTAACTGACCGCTACGTTATTTTAATATGCATGGTTAGGGGCGGGCGTAGGTATGGGTGTGACGCTGCGAACCCCGGAATCATAACTGATTTAAACTATTGCCAGGCAACGAGGTCTAGCCTGTGCTACGGACCTCTCAAACATACATGTAAGTTACTGAATTGCCACGAACATTGTGTTATATAATCGGTTTATATAGGTTTTAATTGAAACTGTGTGTGTTGTTCCTTGGCTCAACTGTTCATAGTGCCAAGTGATATATTAAGATAAGGACTGCCATGCCTGACGTCGCACATATTGCACCCTCGGTGAGCGGAGCGAGGTACGTTACAGGGACTGTATTACAAGTGTTTGTTTGATCCGTGAATATATATTTGTGATTTAATCAATGACTTGTTCTATGTCTGTATATATTTTAGTTTTCACGATGATTGAAAGACCATTAAAGAAACTGCATCCGTCGAGACTCTGCTGTGATTATTGCCGAGGGCAGCTACAATATTCATTGCTATCGGGATGTTAAGAGCATTCCATGGAATATAACAAAAAGTGTATCTCGAGCCGGTTTCTCAAACTTACCTACCCCACCTTTAAGGCTAATACAAATGACAAGGCTAAGGCTATAATGCTAACTAACGTGCTTGCGTGGTAGCTAACTTGATCCAGCCATTCCTGGTCCTCTCATCAGACGGGAAGCGAAAGAACGATTAAGACCCATTGCTGGTATGATTACAGCCTGGTACAAAGCACACAGGCATCTTGTTAAATGTATCTTATCTTAGCTATCTCTTATATTTAGTGGAGGAAGACAATTATGACATCACTTACGCGACTCTGGGATTTGTAGTGTTTCTAGTTGCATATTTTTCATAGTCTTATATTTCAACAGTTTTACGACAAACTATGACTTTTTTGACACGGAAATTATTTTTTAAGATTGACAAACATATTCGTGGCACAATTCAAACAGGATCGAAAGATAACTTTTCTCTTGTCATTGACTTCAATACATACTTTTTCCGAAATAAGGTCCGATGGAGGGACTTCGCCTCTCTATAACCAGCTTCTGTCCGGTGCAAGAGAACAAGCTAACCGCCGGGATGACTATAGGTCTTCTTCTTCTCTTGTTTAATGCGCATGTGCTGGCCTATGTGTACTTTCATCTTATACTTTGGTCCAAACAGATTCTCTGTATTTGAGCACCTACAAATATTCACATTTGAACATATTTTGAAACAAAATCCTTTCTTGAAAAAACAGTAACAAAAAGGATTTAACTTAGTGGAAGTACAATTATAAATTGGATGAAGTACGGCTCCGAAATAAAATATCAGTGGACATTTTCTTAGATAGCCAGAAGCAAAAATGCTAATGTTGCTTCATGTCTGTCGGATGTGTTATATTCAAATGCTTGATAGGGATGGGAAAAAACGGTATGTGAGTGTTGTGATTTCAGCTTTAATTGCTTCACCCAAGTGGCTAAAAAGTACGTTTTTAATTGATTGTACAGA
Organism: Gymnodraco acuticeps; assembly: GCF_902827175.1. Lineage (NCBI taxonomy): Eukaryota > Metazoa > Chordata > Actinopteri > Perciformes > Bathydraconidae > Gymnodraco > Gymnodraco acuticeps. Next base: position 1,082,849 of record NW_022990015.1, read on the forward strand.
ATGGCAGTAAAACAAAAAAGTGTCTGACAGTCATTACAAGTTGGACAACGTGGACTTGACAAGCTCTTCCTGGCTACCCACTAACCAAAAGGTGCAATAAAAAGCTACTTGCCTGTTAAACAGCGACCATAGTAAAAAACATTTGGGATAATTGTTCAGTTAGCCTAAATAATTACAAAATAACATAAACATGACCTTAACCATCATTTCTGTGTATGTTTGTGGATAAACTCATTATATCCTCCATCATTCTCGCAGCTAACATCATCACTTCAGTAGGCCTATATCACAAGTGTAAGCCTTAAAATAGCGATTCACAAGCCAGCATCCATATCAACAGGGCCTCATTCTTCACACACTCTTGTGTAAATCACTGTAGCTCTCTTTGGGGCCCTTCATCGCAACCTGGTCCGAGACCTTTCTGCGCTAGCCTGGTTGACATTAAAGAAGCAATGTGCGGAGACATTTCCATTCAAGAAACTTGTTGACATAGTTATCAGACATCAAAGAGCCGTGTGTCATTTTGAAAAGGCCTTATGAGAGTAATGGAGATGTTAAAGGGCGTGTTGGCCCCACACATCACAAACGAATGAGAGGATATGAACACGCTTTGACTGAGAGACTGAAAGGAGAGACAGCATGATAAAAAAAAGGAAACTGAAATACATTCTCTAGAGAGCGAGGGAAGCGCTCGGCTCCATTTCCGCCTAAGAAGCGCAGAGTTAAAAGGTGGACCCTGTACAAATGAAACTCAATTTCACGCCACATTATCCCTCCCTGTTCTCTTTCCTGGCTTTCATTTTCATTAAGACCAGAGACAATCATAAATTAATAATTACTGCCGAATGTCTAAGCGCAGGCCGCAGTCCTAGCCCTCCCCTCGCCTCTGTGGTCTTCCATGTTCACGCTTGCAAAATGTTAATTTAGGTAATGTGGCCTGGCCCTTGTCAGATAAAACTGTTTTGTAGTTTCACTAACACATAATGGTCTATCTGATTAGGTGACATTAGTCCTATCTTTCAGACGATCAGCCTGCACCTTCCTAATGTCTCTCCTCAGGCTCGGGGCACCACTCAGTTATCAAGAGATGCAATATCACTGCTTTCACTAAATGGACATCTCCTGCTTGTGAAGATGAGCAAAGAATTACAACAGGGAGGGGGATGCTGAAGTACGAATATAACTTAATCTCTCCTGGGTAACTTTTTTGATCCTGTAAAAAAAGAAATCTGTCAGCAGTGTCAGGATGTTTCCTCAGCTGGTCAAGCAAACACACATCAACAATGTGCGATGTGATGTTAGGCAAACCAACAGTGAAATAAGAGGAAGGATCATGCGGAATAATCACGTCTGGATGATGTCTTCATGAGCACATCTCCGCGTCAAGCCGAGGAAATAAAGCACACGGCTCACACGGCTTTGAATGTACAATCAGCACTGTGTTTTCCACACTACACTGAAGGAAAATGTAACAACACAGCTATAATGCACATTTGGTATTTAAAGTCTTCGTGCCTCATGGTCATATTTGTACAGAATTGAATTTATTACAAAATGTGCAGTGATATGAAACATGTAGCTGCAGGGCCTCCTCTCTCAGATGCCGGTGCATGGGGGGAAGAAAGCATCGAATAGAGAAATAAACAGAATATTTGAGCTGCACACGTCTCACAGGCTCATTGGAGGCGAGAGGAGCGAATCTCTCACTGCAGCAAAAAGAGGGAACGATTGAGTCATTAAACGGATGAAGTGGACGTAGTGAGCTTAAGTTTCCTGAGAAGCTGCGACAGTCAGCGTGCGTCTGAACTCAACGAGAAGCATGGGTTCATGATTGATTGCCCATTGTGTGTCATATTGTTCTTTCAAGGTTGATTGAAACTTTAACCTCATTTTTAATAAAAAGAGGAAAAGCTTGAAATATATCAGGCCTTGAGTTTTTACAATGCAGCATTGAATTATGCAGTAATCAGTCAATTATTCATCTCTGTGGCTGTGTTACGGCCATGCCTTAAAAAGCATGCAGAATGGGAATGGACCGAGCCTGCTGTGTCAACACATTTCACTCAGAATTGCTTACTAGAGAAATGTGTCTCTCAATGTCGATTTGGTGTTTTCTTATGCGTTTTAAGAGCCGTCCCTGTTACAGCTGTTCTGAAATGATCCCTGTGGATAACTGTTGTGTCTCGAGAGCAAAACAAATAATGTCACTCAAGACCAGTCAGCTCAGATTATAATTAAAAACACACAAGGAGAAATGTCGGAAGTGCCACAAAAACTGACAATGTCACATTTTCAAAACAGAATCATTTGACGTATTCAGCGTTAACAGAACAGCTTGGAAATGTCTTAACTCCCTGGAAGCTTCAGCGTTATATAAAGAGAATAATATGATGCATGACCTTACAGCATGTACAACTGCTTAAAGGACTGCTGTTTATTTTATGGTGATATATTGTGAATTAGTGTCATACACTTCAAAGTACACAAGAAATAATTTATTTACAGTGAGCTCGGTCACACCCTCATTTACATAATTTATATAGGATTAGCCTACGCAGTTTTCTTTTCTTGAAAACACACTCACACATGCAAGTCAAAGGTTACACACACACACGCAGCCACACTCGGGGAAAAGGAAAGGTTACACAATATATTCCAATCCTTTGATACCCATACACATTTGTTTAAAGTGAAGAACAATATGCTCATTTGTTTTCTACAGTTTACCTGCAATGTTTTTAAGGCTATACATAATACATGGAATGAGTTAGGGCTAAATATGCCAAAAACACAATATTTCAAAATTAAAAAAGAGCTGCTTACAACACCTGCTTACATTTCAGAAGATTGAAATGTATTAAAAGCATCTGGAATTTCAAATGTTCAGTGTGTCTCTCAAAAACTCTCAGCCTTGTGAGCAGAAGTGTGACAGAGGTGTGTTCAGGCAACATTAACTCACATGTGGTTTATCATCAACATGTTAACTTTATTTGAATTTGAAGTACAATGAAGAGATGATTCGAGAAGCTATATAAGTTATCAGTGACAACAGACCTAGACACTCCATTGAGAACAAAAAGAACAAACACATCGTGAACATGGGACACTCCTCCGCTCCTGATTGTAACACATAAGGTCTAAACTGTTCTGCAGTTAAAGGACTGACATCAGCTTAGAGAATATACACAGGTGTTTCAGCACCAACAATTCAAAAGTGTTCAGGGAAAGTAACAGGAAAATGATAACTTATGTTTTTTTTTTCTCATCAGAATATCATGAAACACTCTAGAAAGGAAAAGTGTGTACGTTCAACAGCGATTTGAGCAATGTTATTAAATGGCATTCAGTCCGTAGAGTTGTGTCATGACTGATTGTTTCACAAGCTGACACGCGATCATTCGTCTTGATATTTTTTTTTAGAAAAGCATCGAGAGGCGTTGTTTTTGAGTGTGTCTCATGACAAAACATGTACAGTAAATTCCAAGAAATATTACCTCTGTTACAAAGATTACAGTACTATTGACAGCAAAAGTCTTCATTTTGAAAGTGAAATGTCTGAGTTATGTTTTTCAAAATCATCTGGGCTGGAGTGAGTCAACCCTAAGACTTGTTCAGCACAATATAGGATTTATTAAATATCATAATTCCAGGACAAACATTTACATGCCTGCATGCTTTCTCACCAAAATGGCAGCTATAGGAAAGAATGATGGCTCAGAAATAGAACAAAACAAACTGTAGGTTTATATAAATGGTGGTATTGTTTGCCTACTAGCTCTACTGCATACACAATACCTCTTAACGTTATATACACATACCTTATCAATCCACTGGGGTTCGATAGAGTGAGTTCTCCTATCATTATCATCAGATCTTGTATATACAACAATGGTAAAAAGGAAACTTGATTGTATTGTCATCTAATTTAGAAAACATGGAAATCAATCTTCTCTTTTGATGATCACATGGATAGATTCACATTTTTTTTTCATCTCCACGTGTCATTTTTAGCTTCTCAGAAAAATTCAATTTGAAATACAAAAACAAAACTTCAGTCCAATCTCTTTTTTGAAGCTTTCTCGCTAGCTGAGATACAGTATAAAAATCTTCAGTGCTGTGAATTTACGAGTTATTACCAACAGTGTACCATGGGTACGTTTTTACTGTGCTCGATATATGTGTTTATCCTTCACGTAGGCCAACCGCTATGTCAACACCTCTTCTATCAAACTACTTAATGTTGGCCTCTGTGAGAAATTCTTATTCTACATTCAGACACAACCTCCTTCAGCATTTGGGTGAACACAATTTCCATTCAACTTCTACAAGCAGCTTGACTCCTTCCCTCTACTAAATCAGCCTGGATAAGGGCTCTTGAGAATCTTCATGGGTTTTCTTTTTTTCGTGTTTTTTCAGATTTTTTGTGTGTATTTCTCCTCCAGCTCTTCACGACCTTATCAGTACATCACTGTGGTTTTCAGGAACAGTCTTCCATCTGCAACAGAGGACACACAGGAGCCAAGGATTAGCCAACAGCTAACTTCCTGCTGACGCACATGCACAATTCAGGAAGTGATTGTTGATGAAACTTCAAAATGCTGCCCTCTAGTCTTTCACTTTCAGCGGTGTTACTATGGATTCAGAAACCGATTTACGGATAAGATTAAGTTAGCAACCATGACTAATATGATTAAATATCATGCAAGTCCATTACTTCACTGCAAATAAAAACAAGACATTATAATGGAGTTAGGTAGAAAGAAAATGGGACTAACAATAACACATTTTTTACTTTTGAATTAAGGATCATACACAGTACATCAATATAATTACACAGTTAACATGAATATTTCACTACAAACACAGTCCCTTCTGTAAAAGCAGATATCATCACCACTGTCCTCGCATCGGGATTGTGTTGAAGACATCTCTACTGATGTGCTTGTTTGAACATAATACTGCACTCATGAAGTAAAGCGCTCTCTAAGTGACATTTCCTGCATGGAAATAGTGTTTATTGAAAACAGCAGACATTCCTCTACTGCGTTATCTCCAGACACCTCCAACCTAACGAGCTTTGTCCATTTCCAGCGAACACTCTTGTCTGAGTGTTCGCCTGAGCGAGCAGTGCTGCTCCGACGCTGAGCTGGTAAAAGCATCTGTTAGGCACAGCTCAGGAGCATGTTTGACGTTTATTACCTTCGCATTTCCTCTGCCGGAGAATGCTACAGTAATGCCTTTAAGAAGCACACCTCTCTATGGCAGCGCACCCTAAATAATTCAATGTTAAAGAGATACGCACACAAAGACATTTAGCAGCGCCAGTTGTTGGACATGACACAAGCATTGCGGGACACAAGAGGAAGCGCTTGACTCCTGTTCTACAGAGACATGAGAATACACCTGGTTACAATGTCTGGAAGTGCTTCTACTAATGCTGGGAGTCACATGTAAAGCACATTATTTTCTATAATTAAAAAGCATTTTTATCATTATTTAACCACTAACAAATTGTGCTTAATTTAAAATCTGTACTCATTACATTATCAATATTTTATCAATTGGTCCTGTTCCCCCTATTAGCCTGTTTTATATATCGCCGTGCATGCAGAGGAGACAACAAAGGCTTGTTGTGTGTGTGTGTGTGTGTGTGTGTGTGTGTGTGTGTGTGTGTGTGTGTGTGTGTGTACAGTATGTGTGTTGGGGGGAAGGGGAGGGTGTACAAACACACAGGCTAATTACCCAGCACTGCCGTAGGTCTCGGAGGCATTGCACTATGGCTGCCTCTATTCAAGCAACAACCACAGAGTTCTGTGTAAAAGTCATTACAGCATGAATGCAGCGCGATGGAAAAACAGACAGCCGGGGAGGGGGCCGGTGGGGGGGGGGCCGGAGACTGCTAAGAGTGTGCGCCGGGATACACAACTTGACACACACGCGTACACACACCTTAATAAAAAGAGCAGATGAAACATCACAGGCTCACCTCGCAGTCTGTCTACCTGCCGGCCCGGCTTCACAGTTGGAGCAGTTTGTAAAGGGTGTTAATGAAAACGAAGATTATAAGACGGATGACGACATTTAACACGTTGTCGAGAGCAGCTTTAATATTGCAGCCTTTTGCTTCTAATAGATGAAATTATACTGAAAGACAGGGAATGAGTGAAGAGGTCTGATAAGCTAATCTCACTGCTTCAATTCCTTCTTTTCAAATCGGCGCGCAATATTCGTGCAAATGTTGAAACATCTGCTTTACACACATGACTAGAACAATTGGTGACGTCCTGACACATTGTTTTATGAAGGACCGCCTCATTAAAATATGTTAAAACTTTAGTATTTTTATATTCAAATCAAGATGAAAAGTTCATTAAAGAGAATCAATATTTCATTAGATGCTAAATAAAACAAAGGGAATTTTTGGCTTCTCTCAGCATAAAATTCCTTTGAAAGATTAATTAATACATGTAAATTATGCAAATTATGCCCATGCAAATATTTTATGAAGACAATTAAGGGATCCATTAATTACAGTCTTTTTTGCTTCAGTGACATTCATTCATTTAATTTTAATTTCACTTTAACTGTTTTGATGTTTAATCTTGCAACAAAGAACTTTATCTCTGTGCACAGGGTCGTGTAAACTCGCCGAACACACCGAGTGGCAGGCGGCAGGGAACCAGGAGAGATACTGGGGGAAGATATTCACATGCGCACCGTTGCCAGGCAGTACTGGCGAGGTGCAGTCCCAGTAGCTCTCTGCCTGTGAAAAGAGCCACGTTCCCTCTTGGACCCGATTCAAAACACTGTAAAAGCAATTAATAAACACAGACTGTGTTAATATCGCAGAATTAGAGAAGTGTGACAAAAGACAAATAGAAATAATTAGTTCTCTAAAATTATGCCCTCATTATTATTTTTTTCTTCCCTCTCTCTCCCTCTCCTTTCAGCCTCCCTGAGTTTGGAGTTGAGAATATACCCACACATTTCTCTCGGCTTTCATGCGAGTGATAGGCTTGTTTTTTCCCTTCTGCTTGTGTAATTTATCAACATCATTTTTTGCCATTTGAGGTTAATTATACAGCGAGGCTTGCGGAGTAGAGCAGGGGAGACATGGGTGGCAGACAAATGCTTCTCTAATTGAACAAAAACACAAAATGCTGCCTGTTATTCAGCTCCCTCCTTCATCCCACTCTTCAAGGCGATGATCAGAGTGATTGAGACCGCAGAAATGATATGGCTGCTTTGTGCTGCTCCTAATAGGGTTTCGATTTCTTTCTAAAAAGCAAAGAAAAAGATCTGTGACTGTACATTTAAGCAGAACAATGGCCGCTGTCGCTATAATGTGAAGATTCAACACGTTTAATTTGATACAATAGACCCACAAAAGGGCCAGCTCTTCAAAAGAAGTGTAAAGAAATTAAAGTGGCTAAATGTACTAATTTGGTATGAAATAGGGGGCTATAATTACGCTGTATCTGCAAGTTATCTTTGTATTTAAATGATGACATATGGATTTCCTTTTTTTGGACATCAAACTGCCTCAGATCCCCGCAGTGACTGAATGACATTTAATTACGGAGGAGTCATCGTTTCTCTCTTTCTTTTTGCCCTTTCACAAAATATCAGTTCAAGTAGACCAATCAAACATTAGAGAGTTAAAGGGACCCAACTTATTCTCGCATACAAAGAGGAATATTTTCCACTTTTCACAGCAAATTACACGGAGCATTTTCCCAGACAAATTGGGACCCCTCCCACTGATAAGGGCGGTTGTGAGCACACGCAGCCGAGGCGTATTAAAGGGAGACGTCCGAGTAATAATGAGGATATTCAACCTCTGCAAGGTGTCTGCTATCTGTGTTTACCCAGATACAAGACAGTCTACAGAGGTTATCACGAGCGCGCCCTTCCCCAAACACATACTGCACCCCCAAGGCTAACAAACAAACAAACCATTAAAAATGTACAAGGCTTATTCATAAAATGGATTGATTTGCCCCGTTTATTACTATCAAAGGGGGGATTCCACTGCTTTTTGTGGTTTTATGACTCATTAATGCTTCCTGAGCTGTAAACAAAACACTTCTGTCTTTCTCTGCGACATTCTAGCTGAGACTATTTTATCTACTGCGTTGTACGGGGTTCCAACAAAGATCTGAGAAAGCTTCACCAAAGCCACTAAAAGTCAAGTTAAAAACAATATTATTTCAACAGAAAAACCAATGATCTTGACCTAGTGCTGTGGCCCAGATGGCGAGCTGTATGCCTGAACAGCAGGCACAGAAACACTAATGTTCATAAAGTGAAGCGGTGTGTGTGTGAGGGGGAGCGAGAGAGGAAGCGAGGGGTGGGTGGGGGGGGGGTGGGGGGAGAGAAAAAGAGAGCAAGAGTGAGAGCCAGGAAGAGAGAGAGATTTATTGTCTCATCTGAGCCCCTGTACCTTGTATTGTCCTTTCAGCATCTGTTCTTCCACTGCTGCGGTCACTCTCCATCTCAGGGGTCAGAGAGTCTGCGAGGAGAGAGGGATCGCCGCCGTTAAACATCCGTGACATCAAGCCATCACAACACCAGCTTCACAGCATCGCTCATTCAAAACAAGAGACCCAGCCTTCAAGCTATATCTCTCCATCGCATCTACCTCCATGTGTGCATGGGAGGAACTACGCTTAACACTAGTGGAGGAAAAGGAGCTCAAATCCTTCATTTAACACTTTGGAACATTACAATCTAACCCTGCATCAAGTGATTGTTAAGTCCATCAATATGTCAAAGGTTAAATTGTACTAGCACTTTTGCAACTGGTCTTTTAACATTGTATTGTGAACTGCTGCTGGCCACAAATCTTAACTTAAACAATCACTAAAAATGATTTGACCGATATAAATGAAAAAGTTTGTATACAAATGATCCCATTACTCTTTGTCGTATTTAAACTATTTTTTCTGACGCACTGGGTAGTTTAAACTCTGACAATAAATCATGTGTGATGAGCTCATCGTGTTTTGTAATGCCTCACTTTGCAACTGAGTAGTAACTCCTGTCAGATCAAAATAATGAAAAATACTCTTCTTAACTTTAATGCTTGGATATTTGGTCAGTAACTTTATATCTCTATTAATAATTAAACTGTCAAGTATGCATTACAGGATTCGACAATTATTAATCTGCAAGTTTGTGGATGATTGATTGTTTAAATTCTTTTTTGAGCATTCGTTCCACTTATTTTGACACTTTTTATAGCATTCTTAGGTTTTGGGATATGGATATTAAGAAGTAAAAACAAGGCATTTGAAGATGTCACCGTGGGCTTTTAAAGAACTATAATCAGCTTCTCTTTTTCTTTATAGTTAGACATTTCACAACGGAATAATCAAGACACACTATTTATATAACGAAGCGTTATGAGAATAGAAAGCAGGGATGAACACAGGGCTCTTTCAGCTCAAGGCAAGTTAGAGTTAAGACTTTATAAAGCCGCTCGGAATTTAATTTAAGACCAATTTCACGCACTATTTTCCGCTATCTGGATCTTCCTGATGAAAATGTGCACTTGAGATAAGATACAGCACTCACAACAGCTTTTCATTTAAGGCTCATGATAAGATAACAGTAAGCATGCGAGTTGGTTTATTAGTATTTCTATAATCAAGTATTATAGAGTCATCTATGACGTCACAATATTTGCTTCAGGTGACTTTTATGTCCTGAAAAATCACATTTTGAACTGACGGATTGTCATTTCTCCTCTTACTTTGGCCCACTATAACCCTGTTGGTGTGTGAAAGTGAAATGTTTAGGATTGTGTCTCACTGTGGAAGTTCTGACCGTTGAGGGAGCGCATGCTGTCGGAGGGCGATGGCTGCTTCATGCTCTGCTCCACCTGCTCTCTCCTCTTGGACTCATACTCCAGAGCTTCTTGGAGTTTCCTCTTGGCCTTCTTCTCCTTCTTCAGACGCTTCTGAATGATTGCTGCGAAGGAGAAAGTCCACAGTGACAATAAATGAGCTGTAGGGCAAATGAGCGTAGCCTTTTTTTTGACAGAAATCTGATTACTGTAGCCATCTAGCAGGAAAAGATAATAACCACATTTAAAAAAATCTAGCACACTATAATAGAAAAAAGGGAAATCAATTAAAGCTAAATATTTGATAATACATAAAGATCCTCCTTAATAAAAGAAAATACCGACTGCGACTTAACAAACTGCTAGAGGGAATTAAAGCAAATTGAAAAATGTATTGGGATATTTTTCATGAATTTCTCTCATTAAACATAAACGACACAGTTAGCATGAGAAGCTGATGCATTTAACATGAGACTGAGAGTGAATTTCTCTAAATGAATGTGTATTACCAATTATGTCAACTGACTAAGAGCAGGGAAAGCGGCGCTAAGCAGATCACAGCGTGTCCGTGTGTGTAACCAAAGAAACGCAGTCGAACGTGTCACTGTTGCAATAAGAAACATTAAACATACATGCAGGAGCGGGGATGTACATTGAGAAGCTATCACATCTACATGAGCATACGCCTGTGAACTGCTGGGAGAACACACACACACACACACACACACACACACACACACACACACACACACACACACACACACACACACACACACACACACACACACACACACACCACACACCACACACGAGTGTGTGTGGTCGTCAGGCAGTACCTCTGTTCTTCTGCTCCATGGCGAGCTGCTTCTCCAGAGTCTCCCTGAGCTCCCTCTCTCTGAACAGCTCCATCTTCAGCTCCGTCTTCTCCAGCTGCACTTGCTTCTCCTGAGCCCGCGCGTTGTCAATGGCCACTTTGAGCAGGCCCTGCACACACACACACACACACATATATGTTTATACACAATATGTACACACAGATATAGGTAAGGGAAAGAGAGAGTGATGTGGGCTATTTAAGAGCTTCAAGAGGAAGTGACAGCGAACCCCATGGAAAGTGTGTCACAGCAGCTTCTCACACTGCCCTCAGCGGTGAGGCAGAACTCAGGGACTAAAACTGACTGCTGCTACATGATGGCTTTCAGGCGTATTACCACGTTTGATGGTCCTAGTGAAGATGTGTTTACCTCTTAGCTGCAACACAACTCCCACAAGATCTAGGAACATGAGCTTAGATCTCCCAACGTTTTGGATAATTTGAGAGCACTGGGAATGTCTGACACTTTTTGGACAGAGCTGTGCAATACAAGATTCAAGGCTTTTATTGTCATTTGTACATTGCTACAGTGTAGATATGTCAATGTGAATCTTAGGTCACAGGCTCCTCCAACGGTGCAACATAACAAAACAGACAAAATAGTTAATCCAAATAAAATAGAATAGAAATAATGCAAGGAGAGTCTTTATACAAGTAATTGGAATATTAGATACATGTGTAGATAGACAATACATTTTGTAGGTGAAGTGAACCGAACCAGACAGAAGCTTGATAGACACTAAAGCTTAAGATGGAGCTCACCTATTGGTCAGAGCTCCACTCTGCTAAGTATAGGGTTAAAGGTTTATGGGAAAGGTCAGAATCTTTACTCTGGATTGGATCTGTACATCTTTATGTTCCTAAACTATACTTCTCTTCCCATTTACTACGCAGCTGACAATTGTAACTGGATTGGTATTGATATACATTAGTCTCTGTAGCACATTTCCCACCTCCTCACACAGCACACCAGGAATGAATATTATGTGTCAATTACATTACTGCCATTCCAAATATACTCCTGACATTCCTAAATTGAAAGTTGCGAGACTGCGTTCTGGTGAGAAAAAGCTGCACGGCCATTTTCCTCACAAATATTCCCCATCCACATGCAATTATATCGAATGCACTGGGCTATATCTTACTAATTGTTGATTCTTCTGACCCCAATTTACTCTAAGTTGCTTTATCTTAATTTTCTGCTTGGTTTCATTTTGTTGATTTGTATATAAATATCCAAGGCGAGGATCATTATCAAAGATGACTTAGTGGAGTGTTGGGAGCCTGCGACGGCTTTACTTGTGACTTTCTAATTACCACACAGAGTCAAAGGAGAAGAAGGACTCGGATGCCAGCGGTACGAGTGCAAGGAGAAGGGCAGCAGTGTATACACATCATTACACTCAGACACAAGGCAACACATTCATCTTTCTGACTGAGGGGGATGGAGCCGGAGCCTAAATAGCACTCTTGAGTAGACGGGTATTGTTAAGGTATGCAGATACCTTAGATTTACAGTCCAGTGTTTTTGTAGTCCTGATGTTCATGTTACTGGAAGGATGATGTGGATGACGTCCACCTTTTTGACTAAACATTTTAAATTGGCAATGACTTTTACTAACATCTTCTAGAATGGAAATCCTTGAATTGTTGAAAAACTATTGCTGTTAAAAACACCTGCTTAGTTTTATGTTTGGAGATAAAGGAAGTGTTTTTTACTGATGTAGTCCTGAAGCCTTCACGACATAATAGATCGGCATTGTATCGCTAGATTTCTTAGGAGCTTTGGAAATCATTTCACCTTGTTTCTTTTTACAGTAGCGGATGGAGTTTGCTCAATTGTCAAGGACAACAGTTGCTTAGTTCTCGAGTTTAGACTCCAAGGTCCAAAATCAAAGATGTTTGGAAAAATTGCGCAGATAGTTACGTTAAGGGGATGTTTTGAAATGATGTTTCACTTTGGCGCCCTCAAGGGGAAGTTGCAACAAAGACATATTACAGGGATTGTGTCCATGTTCAATAGCAAACAACTGACATCAGAATTACAAAATGCCCCGATCACATGTACAATTTACTCATAGCAGCTTGAATCAATTATTGTTTGGGAATATTGTCAGGCTTTTCCTTGAGACTGACAACATGTACTGTACCTCTGCCAAATACATTTTGAAATACAGTGCCGAGATCATTTACTGTATAAACCATCAGAAGTTGCTGAAAGTCGTGTCAAAACCTTCGAAAGCTGTATTGTTATGAGATCACAACCATCACTGGACAATACCTGTATGTTGGTGAGGAGAGTCTCTATTGACGACAAGCCGTCTGGGAAGAGAAAGGGTGAGGGGAAGCCCGGAGGAAGGGCCTGTCCAGCAAATGACAACCTCTCGTAGCTTTCTCTCGCTGTCGGGGTGCACATCGGGTTGTCCTCTGCAAAGAAAAACAATAACATTGGAACTTGATTCATAATTCACAGAAAATTCAACTAACTAGGTGGTAGAATAAGTGAGTCGTTTTTGGCGATGCTGACACATATTGACCCTGACTTGAATTGACCAGAGCAGTGACTGGTGGATATTGATCTGCTGCAGCCAATCCCAGCATTCCTCTCAGAAATATAGTGGTCTGACTAGTCCCCTTGGAGATTCCTTTGTATTGCTTCTTCACAAGGCCTGCGCGTGGGGTTAAACAATATCTACCAGGACATAAATCCAGCTTCCCCCCCATTTAAGATATGTCATGTGGATTCCAAAATCAGAAGCAGGCCCGCAGTTCGACCCCAGAGGCTCGGGCTTCCTTTGTGTACGCACGCACGGGTGCCTGTCAAAACCTAAGATGACATCATCCTCCATTCATCACCGGCAGAGGGGTAGGGCCCTGCCATCTGCTGTCCAGCCTCTCCACCAGGCCTCAGAGGAGGGGAGAGGAGCAGGAGAGGGGAGGGAGAGAAGGCGGGAGGTAGACACAGATACAGCCTGGTCAAACTAAAACAGTATGTCAGACACCGCCGTTTGTTTCCCCATCAGATCTGACACATGTTTTTGTCCAGTGAGCTTTTATCAAGCCAAGTGTTACCATCTTGCAGAGAGCCAGTCTATTAAGCACGTACCGACTAAAAAGGTCTCCGCAGGAAGTCTGCACCATCAGCTGTTTAATTGTTAATTTAATGAAAAGGGGAGAAAAAACTTTTATTTGTAATGTGGAACCCTGGCTGTGTTGTGCAAAGCACCTCTCTGCTCTCATCCAGTATTCATATCTGTTTATGTGGCAGGCTGAATCTTGTACAAACAGAGAGTGGAGCTGAACAGCCCTGCCTCTCCCTCCCATCAATATTCACCAACGCTAGCCAAGTGCTGGGAACAGCTGGTCTTACATTAATTAGTTTAAAGTATTTATTTCACCCATCCTCAGAGCAGATTGAGCAGAAACATTGGAGATTATTTCAAGCATCTGCAAATGCCCTGGAAACATCTCCGCGCCAAAAGTCGAGTGTTAGGATTCATAGTTTAGGTTTGTAATTTGAAGAAGGATTTTTTTCTATTTCTCTGAGAGGGGAAAGATGGTGAAATATGCACCGCTGGTCCGTGGAGAGAGTAAACAACCTTTCTCCTTTTTCAGATGGAGTTCACTCCTGTTGATTAATTAGAATGGATGGTTGCCTAATGGATTAAAATTTGTTTATAATTTGACTTCATAAAAATAATGAATTGCCTACTTTTAAGAAGCCACTCTTGTGGTAATTTGTTTTGTTTGGTGCAGTACTGTCGTTTTGAGGTGGGCGTGTGGGTGGAAATATAAAATGCACTCTCCTTATACAGTGGCACAACATGAAAGTCCCATTTTATCTCAATAAAATACCTAATCAAAGATCAAAAGCATTACAGTTGGCTCCAGCTCAGGTTGATATAGATGTATTGCATGTATTATATGCATGCTTCACCCACCTCCAATAAAATCAGCATAACAACTAGAGACGTTAGTAGACCTCGGGGAAAGGTCTGCTGTTGTAGCTTTGTAATTGATTTGTACTGTAGGCACTTTGTCCTTTATTTAGTGTTGGCATTAATCATAAATCATTGCTTTAACAAACTCCGGCTTCCCACTCAGCAGGCCTCCCCTCCAACACAATGTTGGATCACACAGAATATTTGATGGCTTTGTTGCAGGGGAAACAACCTGTCATGCTCTGGGAAAAGCAAACAGCGTGTTTTGTTCGACAGACTCCAACTACAGTACAGCACCCCTTGTCAGATAACATTTCCACCAGGAGCTATACATAAATACAGGCGGTTAAAAAAAAATAAGGAAATGGGAGGCTAATAAGTGACTAATTTAATCAATATCATCAAAACTGGCTTAATGAAACTCAAATGTAAATTCCAGTGGAACACGATTTTAGATCTGTGGTTTCTTTGCTTCTAATGTTATTTCCCCCCCCCCTCTTTTTCTCTGTGCCTGGCTGCAAATGCTGGCATGTGTTTGCATGTTTATTTCTCACCATTGCTCCACAATCATTGACTTCAACTTAATTACAGCGACAGGCGTTGGAGTGATGGGGGCTGGTGGAATGGAGTACTCTGTTTCCAGGTGATATTTCTCCACTAGCAAGGCTGCCAACAGCAGCTGTGACAGCCTCTTGTGCTTACCGTACGCTAAAGGTACAGTTAAGGCCCCCGACTATGAAATACTGTGTGGAAAAACACTCGCAGGTCACCCCTGTCACAAATAACATTTCATGCACAACTGTTTCGGCGGATAATAGGAGCCACAAATAAAAATGGGACGCTGTAAATACAATGCATTCTGAATGAAATGCCATAATTTAAAACAACGCCCCCCTCCTCTTTCCATCCTCCTCCTCCACCCTGCTCTCGATAGCTGCAGAGGGAGTCCTTGACAGTGTGCTAGCAATGATGAATCACCTATCCAGTTAATTTTCTCACTCCTCATGTGTTGTGCTGCTAAAACAGGGGCCCAGGAATTGACTTGACAAACTATGAATGTAAAAAATATCACTTGGAGGGATCTGGGCTTATCTCCAATTTACATGTTATTAGATTTGTGTTGCAGGCGGCACTTGGACCTAGCAAAGCTGAGGCAAAAAAAAGATGGGGCACATGATAACCAGAGATAAAACATGTCTAAAACCCACTTGAAAGCCTTTGAAATATTTGATGGAAAGTCACGGGGAGCGGGGAGAAGCAGAGAAACTGGCCTGATTTAAAATGTGACAAACACACATTGCAATCTGTGGTAAATCTAGAAGAAACCTTGGGAAATTTAGCTGCAATCTCTGGATAAATAGCTGTAATTGACCTTGGGAGTTGAAAATGTGCCATATGTTTCTGGTTCCTGTGTTTGAAACTGGGTCCCTGCGGACATTTCAGCTGAGTACTCACATGGAGCCAGTGTGAGCGAGAGGAGTGGAAGATACAGAAAGACACACAAAGAGAGAGAAGGAGGACGAGAAGGATGCCAGGAAGGAGAGATAGATGGTTGAAGACAGAAGATGGATGGATGGATAGATAGGTGGAGGAAGAGGAGGCTGGAATAGAATGGGTGTGCAGAGAATGAAAGACTGACAGAGAGGAAGAGAGATAGAAGAGAGAGGAGGGAGAGCAGAGGTACATTTGGCTGGCCAGTCAGTGTGATATATTGACAGGTGAAGCCTTTGTCCTTGCAAACCTGTGTTCCTCCCAGCAGGATAACTGAATGCTAAACCTGGAGGTTGTCAGCACAGCCAACACAAAGCAAGGCACTGCTCTTCACTGCACAATTACATTTGATTTGACCTGCCAGGGCTGCGGAGAAACCAGCCTCCTTCAAATGGAGTAGTTATGACCTCTCGGACAGCCATTAGCAGCTAACACAGCATTATTCCACCTGCACTTAAAGCGCCGGATTTGGATAAATCTTGTCAAGGGAAATATCTGTCTTCTGGTACAAATGCAGTGATGGGCAAAAAAAAAAGTAGTTGTATGCAATTTGAGCACTTTAAAAAAACATGAGCCCAGCTTATCTTCCAAAGGATGTGTGCACTCTGAAGGGTGTCTGAGGCAAAAAACCGCTCTAAACAGATTTAAACAAGAGCTCTTAGAGTATGTCATGGTTTTTTTCTTAATAAATGTTGATATTATTTTGTGTATCTTGTTTATAAATTATATACACTTGTAGAAGCAGGTTTCCAAAGGTTGCAAATCATTTATTCTCAGCATCTTGACAGAAAATGTGTACTTAATAGTACATAATGCAACTAGGCGAGGGTTAGATTGAAGTACCTATAGGACATGCTAGGGCTGCACGATATTGAAAAAAACTGACATTGCGGTTTTTTGTTCCCCTGCGAAATATATATTGCGTTTTTTTTAACCTGTCACCCCCAAGGTCCCGGCGGGTACTTTACTTTTTTTTTCACGACACTGTGTCTGAGGGGATCTTAATATTTAAGAACCTATTAATGTGTTATACCAGATTAACGGAAATAATCTCAGCTAACTGACGATACAAACCATTTTTAACAAAACAAAAACACAAGTCTCATAAGAAGCATCTAAATGACCCCTGAGCGAAAAATGCTAACGGACTTTGGCACAGAACTCAAGATAAAAGTACCTTATTACTTATCGTAGCTGCACATACAAGATATCCGATTAAAGCTGAGGTTCCACAGATTATTTAGGTATATAGTATCATCACTGAGTCATCCGAACTCGCGGTCTGTGTTTGCTTCCCCTGTCGCGAGATCGGCTCGCTTAGATACTATACTTAAATAATCTGTGGAGTCTCAGCTTTAATCGGATATATTGTATGTGCAGTTTCGATAAGTAATAAGGGTATCTTTATTTTGAATTCTGTGCTAAAGTGCGTTAGCATTTGAAAAAAAATGAATAAAACCGCACGTCCCTGCGGTGTGAATATCGTGCATGCGCATATCGCGGTTATCGCCATGACACGGTATATCGTTCAGCCCTAGGACATACTGTGAGAATGTATGTGTGATGAATCCATCCAAGGCAAATTCCTTTAGAATGACTACCCCATGCATATGTTGTGCATATGTGTGTGTGATGTCCTGTATACACAGTGAAGAAAGAAACACACGCAAGCAGATGTATGCAAACAAAAAGCCCTCAAACACACTCACTACACACATGCACGGCACACACACTAATGTGCCCTCATCACATTTAAGCTAATTTCCTTTTCATCACGGAGAGAGGAAAATGAGTGTTTGCCCCATCCCTGCTGGGGGACAAAGTCAAGAGCCCCGGCCGGTTTGGGCTAGATTAACAGGTAACATTTGGCTCTCACTCTCTTATCACAGCATGAAAATCAAACCGCGTGTTTTCCTCTATCGCTCCCTCTTTCTCCCCTCCCTAATGTTCCCTTCACTTAGAGATGAAATCGCTTGCTGCACAAACCCATTTGGAGAGAGGAGAGAAGGTGAGCGGGATAATCAGGCTGGCCACTGGGCCGTGTTTCCTAAATGCTCTCCAAAACATTACTGTGCACAGGCATAAAATTAGCGCCGGGACCTTAAAATGTTGACATTTAGCATGACTTTTTGGAGAGTGACACCCTCGTATTTTCTTGTAGGGTATCATTAAATTTCAACTGCCCTATGGCTGTGCCTTTCCATTAATAACCAATTCAGTGTGTCACTTTTCCCGCTCTCTCACTCCCTCTCTTGCCACCTTTTTAAAGTAATGAGTCCATTGCTTTGCCTTAATAAATTGAATCGTATTCTCAAGGCCACATGAAGATAGAGCCACAGATGGACAGGCTGCACGGAGGAAATAACCATAAATCCTTTACTGTCAGAGAGGCGGTCTGAGGTGACAAAAGGAGACAATCGCAATGCTCAATTGGGATCACAGCGAGATTACAAAGACTGAGATAAAGGTTGATTCCCTCTGTTTAAACTGTCTCTTTCTGGCGTGAATAAAGGACATTTCTTCTATTGCTTTCATTACTGAGAAAACACCCGCTAATGATTAAATTAAAGGAATCTAATCATGCATGGAGATTAGACTTCTGACGGATGATTGTCCATACTAATCTGCCATGCATGTACATTATGTAGAACACTGCCAGAGCAGAGAATGATACGAACTACAAATTGTGCTTCATAGATCGCAACATCACGGTGCAAACAATTCAAATCGATTTCATCATTTGTGTAACTGTTAGCCGGAAAAAGAGCGAGGGAAACAGCAAGAGAGAGAGAAATGGAAACAGAGAGAGAAAGAGACAAGGGAGCCGAATCTGTGTTGACTTCCATTCAGGAGGAAGATATCTTGTCTTTTTATGCAGCCCGTGTCATATTTATTGCATAAAGGTCAGAGTGTTCATTTGTTCAAAGTCAGCGTTTTCCCTCTCTCCTCCATGTAATAAATGCAGGGGCTATGTCATTATCGGACCTCTGAGGATTACAGGCTTGGCTGACTGTGATGACTGCATAAAAGCATACAGGACTTTTGTTTCTGCCGGCGCACACTATCAAATGAGCTCTTAAAGCGAACAGTAGTGGCGACAAAATGGCATTTTGTAGAGGGACGATCGCAGTTGGAATGGTCGAAACGGGACGGGGGAAAGGTGGTTAAAGGTTAGAGGTCACGGCGTTTAATCCATGACCTTAGATAGCGTTTAGTCCAACCGGCAGGCTCAGGGTGGAGGAGCTAAAATCAACTTGTGGCTCAGGAAAATAAAATGACAGCCAGGTAGACTTGAATAGATTTCTGTAATTCACATATTGACTATGGGCCCAAACTGTCGGGGAGATAATACTCAAAGAAGGACATTATAGTGAGGCACTTTGAGGTGTTTAGATTGCCTTTGCATATTGACCTCCGATGACTGGGTCCGTTTATTGACAGAAGAATCCCGGAGATTAAATTGGCCTCAACTATTGATTGGGTGTTTTGCCGGAATCATTCCTATTTCAGAAGGGGATCATTTGTACTGTATACCCCACTAATCTCTCTGACCCACTAATCATCAAGCCATTTATTTCCCACTCTTTGTTTAGTTCTCCTTTGTTTAGCATTTATTAATTCATTAGAGCAACTTCTCATGCAGCTTAACTTAGACAGTAACTGGGGAGTCCTGTTTCTACCCGATAGCAAAGTGCATTCCAGTAAAATATGCCACCGAATATGCACCCAACATCACAATACACATGCCAATTACATATTGATAATTAAGCATTCAAACAAACAAACAGAGGAAATCCCCCGTAATCACTAGGTTTTAATGGAACAAGAATTAGCTTGGCGTGGTTGGCCAGATAGCCTGCTGCTAGATGCTGGGTTTTGGGGGGGGGCAGGGAGACACATTGGTGTCATTGCCTAGCATTGCAATCCTTAGGGAGAGGCTATGCTGTTCTCTCGCTACTGAACGAGCTTCGACAAAGTCTGGCACTAATCCAGACTGGATATACTGAGCTGCTTTTAAATGACGATGAAAGAACAAAAGAGGAAAGCGGAAATGTAAACTTTAAAAGGCCTGGCTTAGGAGCCCCTGCTCTATGGCTGCCTGCTGCAGAAGCTCAAAAATGGATGCAAATCCATTAGCAGTCCTGGTTTCACAGTTATAAAAATACTTAAGGGGTTTTAATAGGAGCGACGTGTTAAACGTGTGGAAATCTGTTTTGATAACATTATTCATAACACTGGCTTTGCGCTGTGTGAATTCATAACACTTCATTTACAGACGGAAGAAAGCTGGCATGGTATTTCCAGTTAAAGAGATTAATTTTTAAACACCTAATTGACAGGCTGGGGTTAGGCAGGATAAGCAACAGACTATAAGGCTGCAGCTGCAAAGTCAAGGTGACTGGAATACTCAGAGAAAGGCTTTCAAAAAGCAGAATAGAGAGCAGAGAGGGAGGGAGTGAAGAGAATTAGTCCTCAAGCACTTTTCCCTCCGCCCCCTTTTCTTCCTCTCTTTATTAGGAATGATTTACTTTCTCAGTGAAAGGATATAAAAGCTCAAGTATAGCGGCGTAATTATCGCAGAGTGAAAATTTAAAGGTTTGACTCACAATGTCCTCAAGTCAGCGAGCAGACTGCCAGGCGACAAGAGTGACTGTGTTCAACACTCGGCATCCAATTGGCGGTGTTTTATGGGCTTTGCCAAGCAAGAGCACACAAACAGCACTCTGCTCCGCAAGTCTGTAAACATGATGGACTGTGGCAAACTACTAGGGCCGGTGTTTACCTTGGCAGAGCCTGGCCCTGGCATGTCGGTAGCATCACTTAATTACTGTTTACATGTAAATATTAAATTATACAAACAACCCAGCAGAATGTCTCCAAAAGTACAGAAATACATATTCAGGGTCAACCTTATCTGTCCGCCACTGCGAAGATACGAATTGTTTTGAATCGCAAATTCTCGGCATTGTACATAATCTTCATAATTGTTTAATGCTGTTGTCCAAGGGCATTCGGGTAAATATGATCCCACAATCTGCATAATAGCAGATGCTCAGATATGTAAAACGCACCTTGTGTTCTCAGAGAGCGAGAACACAACAACAACAAAAAGGGAAAAAGAAGGTTATTGTTCAAAACTGTTTTATCAGGAATAAGGACTGTGATCATTAATGTCTCCAGTCAAGTGCGGGAGATGATTGCTGTGATAACAGACGTGTTCTCCTCACAGTCCAGAGCAGCATATATAGTAGAACACCGGTGCCTACTGTGCATCTCTGGTATGGCTGAGTAAAGCACTTGTTCATTTTCAGTGAAGGGTAACATGAAACAGGCCTCAGCCTTCTGATGGACAGGGAGATTTCACCTTCGCCAGTGAATGATAATGCATTATTAAATTTGCCTCTCTGCTCACTAGATACACTTAGCTGACCACAGCATATTTATCTCCCCATCCGAGGCTCACGTCTTGGCAGGAGAAAGCATTCTGTCACTTTTGAGGCATTTCAAAGATTAAAAAGAACCTCTCTCTTTTCAACGTCCCTAAAAGCATCCCCCCTTTTCAGTGAAATGTGATTAGCAGGAGATGGTGTCACGCAATGGAACATTCATGAGGGGGAGAACAAATATCCAAATGAACTCCCATGTCCTCGAGGAATAGCCCCTCTCTGCACCATCAGCAATCTCTCACATGGGCCGGGGAAATTTGATTGATCCTCTATTGAATTATTTTTTTGCACTCTTTCATTTCAACAGGACGCACTGACAAGTTGTTTGATCATAAAGCATTATTGTCTGCCAAGTCACATTTCAGGGTTGTGATGGCTAATGATCTTGCCTCCTGACTTAGGGAAAGTCAGGTAGTCAGCATGTGTTTGAAGCTAGCAACGCCAAGGACATCGGGAGCACTGAACAAAACACTATGCATTAAAGTCAGGGAGATGAAGAGAAGGAGCTTACACTGAACATATCTAACTTTTAATGATACTGTTGGAAGATTACCATCAATGTCAGTGAAATATTTACGCCACAAAGAGCGCACAATGGACTTTCGCCTAACCCAAAGTCCCCTAACTTCCTTTTTTATCGTTGCAAATGCTTATGCAAAGGAGGAGCAGAACAAAGACTACAAAGGCTAGAAATGACTTTTTCATCTTTTCAAAATATATTCCCCTCTCTACATGAGCTCATCAATGTCCACAGGTCCTTGCCCAAAGCAGCTGTGTGTAATAGACTGTGACTGCTACCTGCTCATCATTCACATGGTAAACTGGGGCTGCGGATAGTGCAGCAGCAACTGGACATGTAGGCAGCATCCTGACAAAGAAGAAAGGCGTGGCAAATCAGCTTAGTCCATTGTGGTCACACCAATGCATCAAGGGTTGATAGCAGGTATGAAAGGATGCACCTCTAGGTGACATAACACACCACAGGCATCCATTTGTGCTTGGGAGGACATTACGAGTGCGTCTCCTGTTATGTCAACAAGGATATATAACATTTACCATTGGAGTGCCGAGATCACATTACCAGTGAATCACCAGCTTTTAAAATATGGTTTACAGAATCAGTTTACATACTGTAGCTGCCTCTGCCTCTCCTGTCAGGCGCTCTAGCTCTGCGTAAAAGAGATGTGGCATGTTTAACTGCAGTGGGAGGGCTGAGGCAAAGTGGGGAAATTTGTTGTTGGCAAAATGCTTAAACTGCCACATGGTATTTACAGAAAAGTCTTATACTTCAACGTACATACATATGGCTTGTGTTTCAAACACCTTCTCCCTGAGGAAATAAAATGATGTCAAGTGTTTGATGTCCAAAGTAAGTTTACAGCCAAAGGCTTTTTTACCTTTCAAATGTCCCCCTTGTTTGTCAGCTACCTGCTGTTTCACGAGACAGAGGCTTGTCGGAAGCTTTCGCCACAGACTTTCTGTTTGAAGCAATTCAATTAGTCACATGTGAGATAACACTTAGCTTTCTACTAGCCTTTTTTCTCACACATCATCTAATCTCCCCTTTTTTTTCTCGGGGAAATTTGGACACAAAATAATCAAGTTCAAACAACAGCCCAAAAAAAAAACTACCATCTGGTTACTTTGCACTGGGTTACACAACTTTTGAAATGGTCTTTTTTAGACAACAACAAACAGCCTTTGTCCTTCATCAGCAGAGATGACATGAAAAAGAAGAGGAATGTTCATAGGATATGAGTGATGTGACATTATAGTGGCAGTCTCTGAGGTGTCTGGCTATTTAAATAGCTTCCATATGAGCCGGGGCACCGCATCCTTCCTCTGCGCCTACCCTGCTCTCTTCTGAGAGAGTGCATTGCAAGAGATTAATTTAATGCTCTGCTAGGATCATAAAGATCAAACAAGTGGAGAGATATCATTAAACCATTGGAATGTTATCTCATTTATCTAAACAAACTGATGCGATGAACAAGCCTAATTAAAAAGCTCACTATAAACAAAGCTTCGGATGGCGAGGCCTCACCCCTCTTTAACAATGGAACACATTTATTTTATTAATCTAATGCATCATGTATCATATCATTACAGTTCAATATATCTATCATTAATTTTATTCCCTTCACTTAAAGCTTTTATTGGAATTACTTTGGTTATTAGTTTGTTCTAATGTATTGGTTACCTCTGAATCTGGCTGCTACAATCTCTCTTATCTCGCTGCATAAACCTGTGCATGTTATTCAAATTGCCTCATTTATTATGATAGCTTCCTCATGTAAATTGTGCTGACTGCTCGCCCTTGCACAGTCCTCATTAGACTAATGAAAACCTTCAAACGAAAAAACTAAACAACCTGCCAAATAAAGGTCTGGGGTTATTATGAAAATTACAACTGTGGGAGCCGCGAGAAGCTCTCTTCATTAATTCATGCTCAGCAAATTGGTAACTAATTTAGTTGCACTCCTCTGCATTAATGGGTTATTTTATAAAAATGTTTTGCACAGCCCGAGACCTCTGGTGCACACACTGGAGAGCTCAGAATCCTAATCAAGTCCAGTGACATATTAGGAATTGACAATCTCAAAAGATAATGTGGCGCGTGTTTGTGGACAGATGTGTGTGGGTCAACTAGCTAGAATTGGTGTGGATTGCTGGGTCATTTGCTTTCTGCTGGAATATTGCATAGAAATTACAGTTCATTTGTGTTGATTACCAGAGTGTGGAGGAGGCACTTCAGTTAAGAAGAAAGATTTCTGTTACTGAGGAAACATTCAGGTGATTTAATACGTGGATACTTGATTAAATCTCCTTTTTCTGTTTGCGGTGCTCTGTATACTCGACGCACACACACACACACCGACACACGTGCAGAGACAGTTAGACAGTTTGTGACCCATAAATTCAGCTCATGATCCTGCTAATTATTACTATTCACTGCTTCACACCCTGTGAGTGAAGGTCTAGCACTGATCTTCACGTCAGCCTAGCCAACAGGGAACATACAGCCCAATGATTTCCACAGTGGTTTTAATATCATTATCAGCCTCAACCCCACCCTTCGTCACCCAGCACAGCCCCCCCGCCCCGCTCAAAACCAACAGAGAATACGGAAATCTATTATTTGCTTCATTTTGTATTTAATCCGCCACGCTTAGTAGATTTCTATCTTTTTTCTTTTCTCTTTTTTTCTTTACAAGCACGGCGAAATTGAAATAATGCCGGCAATTAATAATAAAAACATTTACTCTAGACTATGAGATAGAGGTTTTGAATATGTTTCCCTTTAAGTTCAGAGTTAATGAGGATTATAGGAATAAGCAAATGTCAGCAAGTCAAGTGCATTATACAAAGCGCTCATTATTTTCCACATAGTTGTAAAACATAGCCGTATTCATTTGGTATATAACAAAAACTTTTGATTTAAAAAGTCAAATCTGATTTTCAGTAACACAATTAGACTAATGGGTGTACAGGAAGGTCACATCTGAGCATTATTTTATACACACATTTCTTTCTGGTGAAAAAACGATCTTATCTATGTATTTCCATTTTAGAAGTTGTCTAATATCACCAAAATAAAATCTTTTATAAAGGTGTATTAGTTACAGCAGGAAAACATACTAACACTGTGTTTCTGTGGAGTTCCTTAAACAGAGATTTTACAGCAAGCAAAGTGTGTGCAACATTTCATCCAAACATTTACACACATCCACACATATTTACACTTGTATAGCTTACCTCTGAAGTGCATGTTTGATTTGTAGACTGTAAGAAAAGAAATATTAAACTGAGTGTTTGAATGGCTACAGTGGTTTCGGTTTATTGTTATACTGACACAATCCACAACTGGGATAAATCGGGAGGGTGAAACAACTCCTGCCTTCCCATTTCTAACATCAACAATAATCACAGGCTTATTCAAGATCTACGAAAATATACTGGACAAAAATAATGTTTTCTGCTAATGCTAATTTCTTTCTTCTTTAATTGTTTGGTGTTAAAATGAGTGTGATCTTCGAAACACTTGGAGGCACCTTTACCAACAATGGACTCAGAAATGTTTCTGCCTTTGGTGAAAAATGAACCCACTGTAAGCTCAGTGTGTTCTCCTGCCTCTACTGATTTTACAAACCTATCCTTCTCTCTTTAAATTGCTGAGCCTTAGTCTTTATAATTAGTCTTTATAAGACTTAATTCTCAAAATGACAACTTATTTTATAAGGCTCCTCCTATAGTGCGGGTCCAGTAGAGCACAAACGTGGCTTGTTTCTCCTAACATCTGTCATGTTCATACATTGTGAACATTCAATAGGAGGAACTAAGCTTATTATAAGTCTTTAACTTAAAACGTAAATTGATGCTTTCAAAAGGAAACAATACAAATCACAGTTCATTTTTGGATTGGGAAATCCTTAACTCCATACTGTGTATCATGTGGCCTACACCACTCTATCAAGTGTTTCTCTTTTAGATAAAACCATCTCACCTTTTTCGTTGTGCATCCTCTTGGCTTCATGGCTCATGTCGTGGGCCAGGTCTCCCTCTTTAGGCCCAGGCGGGATGTTGGGGGACAGGCCTAGCAGGGCGTGGTTCATGGACATGCCATTGTGGTGTATCGCTGGAGAGAGAATGTTAAAACAGCAGAGGTGTTAGGAACATCGCCAGCAAGACGTATTTCTACTTCGTCTTGGTATCACAGAGAAACAACAGCATTCTGCAGTCAAATGTGCGTTTGTTCTTCACCATTCATCTGTGTGACAAACGTACGTATCCTGTCTGAGGAGCTTTCCGTGTGGGCCGGGGAGCTGGAAACGCTGCTGCTGCGGTGGGACGACGGGTGGCTGCCTGGCCTCCGGTGGTCTTCTAAGGAAGGAGCAGGGGAGGGACTGTCCGGCACCCGTTCCTGGAACCCCAGCAGCGCCAGAAAAGTACACCCCAAAAATAAATATACAATATATACTGACACGTTACACAACAGTAAGGCATTTTAAAGGTCCCCTATTATAATGTTTTTCATCAATATATTATAGGTCTCAGATATATACAAAACATGTCTCTGAAGTGTTTGGCTCGACATACCAAACAGATCCCATAATCCCCTCTGTTTCAGCCCTGTTTCAAAAGTGCTGATTCTGTGTCTGTTACTTTAGATGAAAATAAGGAGCCCCTCCCCACTCCCCTCTGAGAGATATTTGGTTAAAAAGAACACAATGGTGCTCTAGGAGGAGATTCAGGTGCTAAGGTAGGGGGGGGTTACCTTGGTTGGTGATTGGCTAATGGTTACACAAGACAAAACATCGTTATGACATCATAAAGTGGCCAAAATCTGATCAGCTCATTTTCAGACAGGTTTTTATAGAAATAGATCAGGACAAAAAGTGAGCAAATCTTTTTTTCCTGAAACTTTTAGAATCTCTTCACACAGAGGGGACACATGTTGATGTATAAAAGACATGAAAAAGTGCATTTTGCATAATAGGTGACCTTTAAGTCAAGTTCAACAGTTGTATCTGCTTTCTGTTTTTTAAAAGTTACCTTTATTACGGAGGTGACCATTCTGGAGGGCAGGCTCTGGCCCTGTGCTGCAGCGGCCATGTTGGCAATGGTGCTGAGGTGGTTCATCTGGTTCATCGCCATGGTGACAGAGGCTGGGGGCAGGCTGACGGGGATCAGGGGGTGTGGCATCATCATGAAGGGGAGTTCCAGGCCTGAGACACATGAAGAGGTCGTTGGTTACTCAATGATGCATATTATGAGTGAGATATCCACAGGGGAAACTTCTGAGGCTCTGGCTAAAAAAACTCAAGACCTGCCGCTGTTAATTCAGCAATCAGTAATTCCCACGACTGAGATACCCTTTAAAAATGGTGTCCAATAACACTAAAGCTTTACACTGCCATCCATTAGGAAAAAAAATGGAATAATTCAAATTAATTGCTTCTCTGGTGTCTTTTCATGTTAACATAATACACATAAATGTTTTACAACATATGTTAATAATAGATACTACTGCAATAATAATAATAAAGAAAAACGGGCATGATAACTATATACACAGTCATTCAAAGACCAAAGTTTACACTGCAATAAAGATGCATCAATTATTCCGTGATGAATAAAAAGGGCACGTTATGGAAATTATTTCAATATTTACATATAAAAAAATATCTCTGTGAATACAAAAGCAATCTTGAAAGCCATTACCCAAATGACTAGTTAAATGTGCTAATGACAAACAAGTACCGTCAGACCACAGTATGGCAATGACTTCAGGCTAATTAAAGCAGCCTATATTCCAGACCAGAGAGAGAGCGCCACCAAAAAGAGTAAAGACACTTTCAGCTCGTACAATAATGTGATTTTCATTTCTTTCTTTTTAATGCGCACACAAATTATTCCATTACAAGATCAGAGATGTCTTACAAATGTTTTAAATTATTCAATTGCAGTCCGGCAATAGAAGCCTAATTGGAAAAATGGAAAGCATTAGTAGTCCGAAATGTAAAGAATGTCTTATAAAGATACCATAGGGGGTTTAGTACTTAGTCAAACTGCGGCCGAGCACTGTGATTCTGAATGGCTTAATGAAAACAAGCCAACTTTCAAAGGACACAAGCGCAGACAGAAGGTCAAAGCTAGGTGTCTGTACTCCCCCCCCCGAAAAAAACACGGCACCCCCCTTCCTCCTCCTCTGCTCTATGGGGACTTTGAACTGGCAGGATCAAAAGTGACTGGGAACAGTTTGGTCTCATTCCTCCGCCACTCAGATGCTATTCCTCAAATGCTTTAAAGAAAACCTCACAGACACTATTGGATCTGATTGAGCCTCTCTGTTGATTTTTCACTCCTTTTTTCTCTTTTTCTTGGCAGCCTGGTTCAAGGTAAAAAAGAAAAAGAAAAGAAAGCAGCGTGAAAGAAAGAGGGAAAAAAGATTCTGCACTATAGAAAGCTGATCCACAAAACAACTCCACTCTTTTTTTTCTGACAACACATCAGTAGCCAAAGGACAAGGAGATCTGCATGGCGACGCCTCTAAAGAGAAGGACACTGGTTCAAAATGAAAGGACATGAGAAGTACTCCTCTCTGTCATTCCCCTCCATCCAAAAGAAGCATTGATTTCCATAAGAAAGATGGCATGCAGTTTCTCAGTGGCGAGTATTCCCAAACAATATAAAGCAGTGGAGATTAAAGAAAGGCGGAAGCCAAGCAGCACCTTGTATCAGCGCCTCTGCTGTAGTTCAGACTGAATCAATTACCACTCAGCAGGCTAAGCTCAATTAAAAAACCACAGAGGGACTGATTGCGGGGGTACTTACTGTAGGACAACATGGGGAGGTTTAGGCTACCTATCAGCCTTTCAAGGCCACTCAAGGGCCAGAGTGAAGAGACTTATTTTGCCTTTGAGGTGGATGCATTACACCCATTCAATCAAACACAGCTACACGTATACATGCACATGGACAGATTTAAATACATAAAAAAACAAAGTGGCAAATCCTCTAAAATAATACAAGGCTACTGTTACTCACAATCTTCTTTGCGTTTTGTTACATCTTGTACTTGATGGCATTATGAATTGCTGTGATGTGTCTCCACCTGACAGAGCCCTGGGGGGAAACACTGGACCTCTGTTCCCTCTAAGTGGTATTAGTCTCGCTTTCAGTGCCTGTCCAGCCCCTTTCATGTCGCCCCATCCTAAAGCGCTGTTTCTCCCAGAAAGGCCCATTCAGGCTACTGTAGGGGAATGTGCCACAAACCAAGAGGGTGCACCAAATCCTTTTATTTGTGGCTGAAAAGAGCCAGGTGAGGAGGATATTGGTTTATTCACAAAATCTGCCTTTTCTGCACAAGTGTTTTTGATTTAGTTCCCATGCACTTCCTTTGAAATTGCTTGGTTTTGTTCTTGCTAAATAAAGCAACTGCAGAACTTTGGAACACTAAGCAGGGATTTATTTTCGAAAAACAGAATCAACACACATTAGTCAGACTCATTAATCACCTAGATATTGTGTAGATACTCCATTGGGCAAACCGTTAGAAACATATTTGTCAGTTTGTGTTTATCTCTGATAGAGAAGTTCAGAGCTGATGAGAGGTGAATTCCCACAAGCCCCCCTCTCTGCTGAAGGGCATAAACAATGCATTTGCAGTAATTTACCTGAAGTAAGCCTGAGGGACCTGTAAAGGTGAACTCCTATTTACCATCATTAAAACTACAAATCACTTAATACCAATATAAACAGCTCAGCTATTATGTCGTGCAGTGCTCGGGAGTTCACGCATGGATAAGCAAAGATCTGAATCACGGAGGATGAATGGAATGAATTAAAACAGCCCTTGGTAACAGCGTGATTAAAAAGCTGTTACATCAGAACCAAACCACACGGCTGACGGTAGGTCCGACACTTAAAAGCATCACACCGAAAAAAGATTGAATGTTGAATGCTTTAAAATGATTAAAAAGAGAGCAGTAATTTATTTTGATGACAGAAATGATAACCTGCAGTGATTTGTGCAGCAGTTAATCTTCATCTAAACAGGGCTTCCTGGACGTGTAACCCTGCGGAGGAAAATAAGAAAAAAGGAACTAAGCCATTGTCATTGAAAATGGTACGGAGGTAGCAGCCAGCCCCTTACCCTTAACTCTGTTGTGGACAGATTTCCCCTGACAAAAATTAAACTAGCTCCTACTTGGCACTTTATTATCTCTTCAACTGAATGATTTATTGTTTGTGGAGCGAAAGAACCAAAGAGAGGGGGAAGATTACATTTCCAGCCAAAGCTCAGGCTTGATCTCGTTTTTTACTCCCTCTGTCCAGGAAAAAAGCTCCAGACAAACAATAATGTCAGCTGTAATTGATCGGAGGTCGCCGGCTGGGCCTGCAGTAAAAGCGCACTATTTAAGCGACAATCGGCCCTGCGCTCTTCAGACGCTGGCTAATGAAGCTGTCTGTCTTGGCTATTTACCTTCTCTTAAATGGAAGGGGAGAGATGTACTGTAAGAGACAGGGCTGGAGAGGATCTGCCTCCCGCTCCTGTGAAATAGGACCTGCACATGCCTCAGGAATGTATAATTGGTTGGCGCAGCCAAAGCTGGGGATCCGGTGCTAATTAAATGACTTGTTTAAAGCCTATCTGTCTTTGTTTGGGAGGCTCTGGGCTTCAGAACAATGCATTGTAAATGCTGTTGTCAAACAAACATTCCTGGTTATCCTTTGATTTGAATTGAACAAGACAAAGGGATGATTTGCTTAGCGCTAAGCCTTTGGTTTTCATGGTGTTGAGATATTTTTTTTCCTCTTCTGATCCGTCAAACTGAACAGGACCATTCCAGTCAAGCAGTTAAATGAACTGACTAAGTGCACAATGCATATGCAGTCTGCCACAGAAAAACAATCTTGGTTTTCCTCCTAATTGCACTAGTAAAATGCCCCCATGTCGTGTACGTATTTCTCCAACAAAGGTGAGGCGGCGGTGCACACACATGGAGAGTCTTTGTTGTGGTCGTATCATGGATTTGCACACCAGTCCCAAAAGGAAATGAATGGCTCATGAAAAAGTGTCTGTCATGCCGCAAGACATTTAGAGGTCTTTCCATAGCACTAATCAGCTATTCATCTTACTATAACTATTAATCTCCTCCAAAATCAGAAGCACGGCCACGTGAGATGGAGGGAGCCATATAGCCGTTAGATCAAACATAAGACACAGCCTCTATAAATACGTTGTCTGGCATTGTGGTGCCACTTTACACAAAACAAGCGCATGGTTACATATGCAACTGCTTCCACATTTCACACACACATACACGCAAACAAGAAGAAAAAAAAACAGACACACACAGATGGCAGGTTCAGTCAAGGCTGGTGAGTCCTGTTTCTCATTAAAATGGGGGGAGAGAGGAAGGTATTGAGCTTTGATGTAGCCACCCACAGCTTCTCAGTGTCATTGAATGAAACTTTGAAGCCTTTTGTGTTTACGCAGTTAATGTTGATAATAAAGCAAACATCTTGCCTTTGTTAAATACCTGCTTTACACGTACTTATGCACACACACACACACACACACAAGCAAACACGCAAACGGACACATCAAAAGAATACATCTTGCGTTAACAAGGACAGGTAAACATGAAAACACACACGGGTACACGCTCGGACAATATAGATAACTGTGTGTAGGTACATACACAAATGGAACCAGACAAAAATAAAATCACATGCAAACAAAATCCTTTACATTCAAAGAGCCATGATGATTGGACACATTTCAAGCTAATTCACATCAACGAACAAAATGTGTTTTGCATGCCAGGATAAAGAGAAACACTTTCCAATGATTCAGGTACGGGAAGATTTCCTGCCAAGATGGCTAATGTAATGTAATGTAATGTAATGTAAGAGAAGCCATGATAAGAAAACATTTCTGGTTTGATGAGGTAACATAATTGCTTTCCTACTCAAACCGCTGGAGTGTAACATGTGGTAGAAATGATCAAGGAGACAGACAGAGGTGTTTGTCCTTTAAGTGTATAAAATCTAAAGCAGGCAACTTTTATAGGATAATTCCAATCCTCGGCTCTAATGGCATGCATTCCTTACGAAAATTGAAAGATCAATCATCTTCCTGACAGATCTGTTGTGAAAAAAGTTCTTCCCATCTTTGAAGAGAAAATGCTAAACACGTCTCGCCATCGCCCCCACCCGCTCTCGCCCGTTTTAGCTGTCTATTTGTCTCTTTGCTGAAAATGTTAACGAACAGGGCAATAATCAAGCCATATGCTTGCATGTGGCAAATCTCATTACAGTAAATGACCTTTACCAACCCATGCCAACATCCTTGTGCTTCATAACACAGAGCGTACAGAGTGGGGGAGACAATGGTGGCTTTAGTTAACGCATTCATGAACATGGCTGGGGGTGGCCAGGACAGCCAGGCCTTCAGGACACATTAGCAAACGCAGTTCGCTTCTCTAATTTGGGTCGGAACCAAGCTCACTTTACATTTGTCACACATCACTCTTGATAAATGCACAACATCGGCACAAGAGCACCGACATCTGATCACGATAAGCCGTGGCACAGATAGTGCTGTGAGCAGAAGGAGAGGAGAGATATTACTAGCAGCTGTTACTACTGCGGGTGCAATATATTCAAGCCCAATCAATAAAGCTCCTACAGACAGTGACACCCAAGCAGACAGAGGAATCATTTTCATCTGATACTTAGCAAAGGCTCCCCTTTTAAAAAGATTGCTTTCAGTCAATGACAACCAGTTGTCATTTGACTAAGGCACCTGAAATGAAATATATTGACGAGCGTTATCAATCACGGCCCACTCTGCCGTCATATCACTTTGGTGGGAAAAGAGGGAGTGTGGGGGGGGGGGGGGGGATCAGTTTGCATGTGGTCATCAGATCATCTGTTTTAATTACAAAATTAGCATCACTACCTCCTGTCTTCTCACTTCCTCCATTACAATCACCTCCTGAGAGACAATCAGCAATGCGGTGTATAGTGTACAGCAGTGCTAATGAGTTCAAGGTGAAAGTACAGAAATGTAAATGTTGTATTAGTTATTATCAACAATGTTTGGATTCAATTGAAGTACAGAAATGACATTCCAGTACAGAAATGAAAACAAATAATGTTGTTGTTTCAATTATTTCGTTGGAATGACTATTTTGTTTGGGATTCTAAACACCATTTATCAAGACATACCTTCCTCTGTTTGTTCACACTGTGAAGGACATGCTGAGATTGTGAAATTCCTTAACATTGTTTGAACTTGCTCTACTCTCTCCCTCTTTATCTTGGTCCCAGAGGAGGAGCTGTGTGATGCTGAAGATGTCTGGCCTCAGTATGGTTGATAGCTCCATTTGGATGAGGGTTCCCATATCATAATTGAGAAAAAACACCTTTGGGTTCAGGCAACCGACAGAGTGCTTTGGTGGAACAGAACCAACTATTTCTATCACACAAATGCTCTTTGATTCTCGCCCTGATTACAGCCCAGTCCGGCGATGTTACATTTTCACAGGGTGATCACAGTGAAAGAGTCATTTTGTTGTTCTAACCCTTGTATTCTATCATTACTGGTATTGTTTACACTGTAATGTTATTACTCTAGTCTATGCTAATAGCATTAGATACCTAGGCTGCAATGCACCATCTTAGCTGTGTGTGCGAAAACTGTTCAAAAATCCATGCAATTACACAACGTGCATATTTCACATTATCCCAACCTGTGAAAGCTCATCATCACTGAAAGGTTGAATGTCATTTATTACACATATCACATTTACACCAAGTGACATTGTCTTTTCAAATTTTGTTGATCTCTTCACTTTCAAAGGTCAGCCCCTTCCCTGGCTAAATTCAACCTGACAGAGAATAGTGAGGAGGGGACAGCGGAACGCATGCATCACCCCCACATCAAAGTGCTCCAAATTAATCTATCCAATTAATGAAGAATGAGGCGTAATGTTGATGAGGGATGACAACGCGACTGGTCAGTTGTTTTTATAGCTCTGCTCCTGCGGATTGTGAACTAACCACAAGAGACAATCAAAGAATATTTCTGAGGCGCGAGATTTGTCTAGCATCTTGTCTCCTTGTGTCTGTTTCTCTATAAAAAGCTGCAACTCTGCTGCCACTCAAAAATGATAGAACTTGATATGGATCATTACGGAAATAATGTTTAATCAATCCCCCCTGTTATTGTAATCTATTTCTGCAGTTGTCTGCGTTTGTGTATTTTGTAGCAACACCAGTGTGCCTCACAATTTCCCAATCATGCATATTCAAGTATTACGCTGATGCTTAACAGGCGACGCAACTGGAATTAGAACGAGGACATTAGACTTCATTAAAAAGAGAAATGATTATCAGGTTTATCTTTTGAAATGTCTATTAAAATGTGTGTGTCGTTCTTCACTTATCTGTCACCTGGCTCCCATGAGCCTGGCAGACTAATAGAGAGATGGTGAGGGCCAAAGCCCAAGAGAGAGACAGAGACCCATCAAGCTCTTTACTCAGGCTGGAAGGCTGTCTGTCTGCTCTGCCACTCTCTGTCTCGCTCAGTCTCATTCAGTTAATACCACTTCCCCCTTTTCCCAAACACCTGCAGCTTAAATGGTTACGGACCCTATTTTGTCCAGCCTTGTTATCAGTATATAGAAAATAAAAACAAACCACATTGTAATTGCATACATCTGACACAACAATAATATGTCGCAGTACAGGAGGTGTTATGATATGTTCTTGAAATGAATTATATTCAGCCTATGGCTACAATCTAGTCTCTCTCAAGAGCTTCGGCTGACAAAGGCTCCCACAAGAGAGCTAGAAAGGAAGATGGATGAAGTTGCCCCTAGATACTCATATCAGGTCAGTATGTGCTTTATCCCCTAATGGTTAAGGTTAGGATTGAGTAGGGGGTTATAGTAGATCTGAGCCCGAGGGCCAATATACTGTCTAGAGGAGCAGGAAGTAGCCACCATCCTCCATCATGGCCCACATTTAGCGCGCCGGGCCACCAGCACTAGTGCAGCTAGCAGGTTGGAGCGTGGAGCGTGGAGCTAGCTAGTTGGACGTGTCCTTCCACCCAGAGAGCTTTATTATTAGAAAGGACATAAACAGACTAATTAAATCGCAGCAGTGGAGCTGGGCTGACAGCTGGCGCAGAGAGTGTGACCAAACAGATCCTATCAAAGTGCAGGAGCAGTGTCTCTATATGCGGACTGCTGACACGCACGTCAGTATGTTCTGAAAGTATACATATGTGTGTGGCTGCCTATTTAAACCCATTTTACACTTGTGTTTATTTTATAATTGATGACTATTATTTTTTCCCACTGTGATTTTCATTTATACACACTTAATGTCATCTTAATGTATTATTATTATCTGTCTATTGCAGAGCACATTGACTCACTGATACGATCCAAAATGGTACAAATGCTATCCAGCCGAGCAATAAACACTCCAGTAATTAGTGCCTGGTCTCCAGGCTGACTCCACTCAGCTCTGCAGCATGGCCAAGCACGGACCCCATATAGAGAGGAGCCTAGTTATGCATTGATCTTCGAAAATTAAGGCTAACTGCCCCAGATTGCAGCGTCTTGATGTACCTTCTGGATGAGAAATGTACTATACCCGTATTGTTTGTAGAGTAAACAGGATGATTTGGACTGGCTGTGCTTTAAAATGAATACATCTTGAATAATTAATGAAGGCCCCTTAAAGCGTTGTTATCCGTGTGACCGCAAACGTAAAACCACTGATGATGAGAAAATATGGTTTTAACAAGTCAATAATGGTGAGTGCAACAAGAACAGCCTAATCAATGAGGCTGCAACGTTTGCAAACAAGGACTTGAATTATAACGCCAATAATTGATCTCTTCCATTTTTTCCCTCCCTCCTTCGTGTGATGTCATTGTTTATTGATTGCTTCCTGCCAGCGAAGGATGATGGGAAGTTTCAGAGTTTATTTTTGCTCTGACTTTTGCCCCCCCCCTTTTCCTTCCCCACCACCTTTCCCTCCTTTCTCCCCCATAACCCCCCTTCTCCATTTTAAATTTGCAAGCTGTAGCACCAGCTTAACCAAAAAGGATTAAGTCCCATACCCAACTGAGAACACAGATAATGCTCAGTAATTGGTAAAAAATGAAGATGAATGGGACAGCTAGATAAGGACCAATTAGCTGCTGGGAGTGTACAGCTGTGGTCTCCTCACAGAATGCTCTCAGGGGCCAAGGCCCCCTCTTTCTCTATCACGCAAGCATGCGTGCATACACACACACACGCGCATTAACACACACACACATACAAACATGCATATGCACACTCGCAAACATACAAGCATGAGGGCGGGGCTTGCAGAAATTAGCCTGATGACCCTGGGAAGACAGAATGATGTTTCCTCATCATCTCACCCAGAACCTCTTCTCTCAACTCTCCGTCAGGCAGCACTCCAGGTACCTGTCACCAGCCGTCCAGCTCCAGCCGAGCATGTGGGCCACAGCCTGGACCGGAGCCACAGATGTGAGACAAAAGGGCTTTTAGGGCTGAAAAAGTGCTGCAGAATGTAACTGCCTGTGGTATTATGGGTTGAGGATGAATTAAAAATGTACATCAACAAACAAGGCTGGGCCATACAATGGTATAATATATATGTCCTGAAATGAGATACATAGATTTTGGAAATTGAAAGTCATCATAAGTGTCCTGGTTTTAAAGGCTGCATTAAAGTGAATTATTTCATTTTTTTTAATTACCAAACTGTTCTAACTACCTTTCCCACTTAGTCAATAAATCCACATTACTGATGATTATTCATTCACATTTTTATTTATGTTTCCTTTCTTTACAGGTTAATATACATAGGAACTAATTTACATTTTCATTGTGAAAATATGTTGTAAATGCTGCAAACCTACAATACTGGTTTTCAAGTTTTATTTAAACAAAATGGTATTGCATATATGTTGTCCATAGTGCCCAGCCCTATAGCAGGGGCTGTTGTGTCTTTTCTTTTTACTCGGGCTGTTACTGTGGTCTGCATGTCGTGGCATCATCTGGCTGATGACAGTAGAATTCCCATATCTAATTACAGGCAGGATTTCAGCTCCATTAGAGTTGTGTGGTGAGGAGTCAGATGAGTGGCAGGGCAGCACCCAGTGGCCAAAGAAAGACAGAGGGCGAAAGACGGATAAATAGTTGAGACAGAGTAAAAAAAAAAGAAGAGGACTGGGATGAACACAGCCTTATCTTTTCTTTACACTGCTTGTCTAAGAAACACTTTATTTTCCTTTGGCGGCTGAAAAAAAAGCAATTCCTTCTCTTGAAATTGGCAGGTGTTTGTTAGTGGGCAGCTGACAATATTTTCTCTCCCAGTAATGAAGGTTGTGGCTGGGGTCAATGCACTGGGGGGGAATGGCGGGCTGTTTATCCCCCTAAAGGCCCAGCGCCACACATGTTTTGCTTGGTCTGTGATCTGTAATTGTGGCATTTCCTGAGAGGCGCAGGAACAATCCACATTGTGCTTTGAGAGGGTTCCCTCTGCCCGACTAAAGGCCGAGAGGGAAAATCAAACCAAGACACCTTTTTCTCTTTTTAAACATTTGTATTTTGCTCCATCACAATATCTCTATCTTAATATATTTACATCTTTCTCTCCCTCAATTACAGATATCTATTCCTTTCTTCCCTTCTCACTCCGGATGTTTGGCTATTTTGAGTCGAACTGGCTGTTTTTTCCTTATAATTAATAACATTGATGCAAACAGGAAGGTCTAATTGTAATGAATATTTAATGCGATGGAGAAACATTAGCCTGTTCAATTTACATCAACACAAAGACAGCGACGGGCAATCCAACTCTACACGCAGAACAGAGTGTCCTTCACTGGCTGGCTTTGTTGTGCTTTGCTTTAAGCTCTTCACAAAGATCTGCTTCAGAGAAACACTGAGATGAGGCACCTGTATTTTAGCCTGAGGAGAGTTTTATTTTCCAATGGGTTTATGTAGAAGCTCTTACTGATTAAATGGATCTATGTCCTTAGTGGTATTATCAAAAGCATGCTCATTATCATATCAATTCCTATCATGGTTGGTCATATCATTTGTTTAGGTAAACACATCCGTTTGTGTGAGTCTTAGTTTAAGCTTGTTGATTATAACACTGCAGTCCATTTCCTCAGAGCGGCTATGGTCTGAGAGAGAACAGTATGAAGTCATGCCCTACCCAGAACTGTAAAGAAAACAGACCAACATAGCTTCAGCCAAATACAGTTCCCTTTCTGCCCCATGCTATATCAGTCAAGTGATTTATATGTTTGGATTGCTATGTGATAATGGGCTTGAGAGATGGACATATTAGGCATTCACGCTCCAAAATAGTTTTTGAAAGAAGCCTCGAGTCGACACCAATTCTCAAATCATGTAAGTCGGTTATTACTTGTTAAATTACAAAATGCTTTTGATGGAAAATAAACATGTGAGTGGCTGCCTGGGGCGAGATGAAGAAGACAGCATGCTGGCCCTGTGTTGCCGAGCAGGCCATATTTCTCCGGCGTATTATCAGGATGACTCCTGCTGGCCACCCTGTCACAGGAGAGTGCTTGATATAAACAAGAGATTGCTGCGACACCCAGTAATCAATATTAGGATGGTTTCAGTACCAAACATCATTTGTCTCAGCGACCATTCCTTTGACCAAACGAAGCATTAATTCAAATCATAAATCTGAGCTGATTTAAATCCGAGGAGAGTGAGGGAGAGAGAGAAGCCCCTGTCTGACTGCCTGCCCCTAATGATTTATTTTCTACATTTCTGCGAGCGAGAGATTTGTCCATACTCACTGACAGGTCACCTTCAAACGCCAGTGGCAGACTGTTCATCACCATGCAGACGAGCATCTCATCGCTGCGAGTAAATATTAAAGGAAAAGAATCCAATTGATTGTGGATGGGGCCGAGAGGCGTCACTGCCATATATTTCACTCAGAGAGCTAATGCTATGGCCCATGCACCCACACCTAGCGCTGCTCCCCCTTGCCAGAATTATGATTCTACCGGGAGCTTGTGTGGCTGGCTGTGGGCTCAAGGTTACAATTTAAATTGTAAAAAGATAAAACAGTTTCTTATTAGCTCCATTGCCATAGCCTTGCTGTTGGTACTCACATTTATCTTTATTTCCGTGACCTCGTACGCTCGTATTCTTTTTTTACATACTCCATTCTCTTGGAGTGATGACCTCACACTTTATGCATTTTGCATTGTTAAATCTGCTTAGAAACACATCCTGTTTTCATCTCACACACCATAAGCTCCATGGTGTCAAGTATTACTGATGAAATGTATTCAGCAGTCGAGCCATTTATTACAGTAAGTGAATCAAAATCTCCATTTAGCAACCAAAGCTACAGGGATTACATTTGGTTTATAATTTGGAATGGGCTCATGAATCCGCACTAACATACATTATCTTTCTCTATAATACACTAAGTGGTTCTGTGTGATATTAGGAAAATCCTTCTGCATTTTCTAATAATTAATTGAAATGGCACATAGTGAAAAACCAATGCTTTCACAGCAATTCAATTAGATCTTGTTAAAAGCTGATAGCTAAGTGAAACTGTGTTCACACTTTCACTTAGCTATCAGCAACGAGGCTTTTAAAAAAATAAAATCTTTCCACACAAAGTATAACATGATTCAAGAGAAAACCAGACTTACCTCATGGTGGATATTCACAGTGCATACTAAACAAAACAAGCCTTTAACATTTGATTAAGAAAGCAGCAGTATAGTGGAGACAGTGAGTATTTGGTTTTATGGGATTATTGATTACTTCTGTCAGAGAGGTGTTTGTTTCCGGTGCTGGAAATGTTTGGAAATTGGTCTGTGTTTTGTTTTTATGTTGACCTTACATTTCTGCCTCATGTGGTTATTGTATTCATGTGTCTGTGTGGTCTACATTTGTACTTGTGAAGCACTTTGTGGAATCTATTTATGTGAAACGTGCTATAACAAATACATTATAATTAATAAACTTATTTTGTATTTGGATGTTATTTAAGCAGAATATGAACATTCAAGACAACTGATAAGATTTTAGTTGCCTTTGGAGAAATATAGCATGACCATATTCCAATTAATATTATTATATTACATATTGTCCCCTTTTAAAGTTAGAGCAGCTTTTCCCCTACTCCTAGAATATGTTTGCCCACCCCTTCAAGTTGAAAAATTAAATTATCTTTTATTTGTTTGTATTATGTTGCCAATGTCTTGCAATTGGCATAATTCATAGATCATATTTTGTATCCAATAGAAAACGTGCATACATTAAATCTATGTATGTATTTTGATGCAGATTTGTATTGTCTACAAGTGTTTTTCTATTATTAAAATACCATATTGGCGCTTTGTGGTGTATGTCAAAATGGAGATGAGAAAGCAGGTTTTTAAGTGTGTGTTTGTGTCTGTCTTTACAACAAACGTTTGTCTTCCGTTTAATATGATTGTAAAAGTGTTTGTGACAATGTGTGTGAAGGGCATCCTCACCGACGCTGGAGCCGAGGTCTCCATTCTCTATGTCCATCCCGTGGTGGATGGCGTTGCCGTGGTAGCCGCTCATCGCCTCCAGCTTGATCTTCTTGACCTTCATGGCCTCTGCGATGGCTGCGTTGGCAGCAGCTGCCGCCGCCGCTGTCAGACCTGGAGAGAGGAGGAGAAGAGACAGAGCTTACAGAACACTACATGTCTGCTGAGGCTGAGCCACTGCACCTGCAAAACCTTTCAGAAACCTGCCCCGGTGAAGAAAGAAAACAAACAAATAGGACTTTTATAGTCAAAATAATAAAACAATGAATAATTGTATACACTAGGGGGAATAAGCGCCTATGAGATCACAGCTTGGTTTTTCATCCTCTGACAGGGGATATCTTCACAGCAGGTTATCATGCTGATGGGATGGATCCGTGTGTGTGTGTGTGTGTGTGTGTGTGTGAGCATATGATTTTTATAAATGTTTCATGGACTCCGGTATTCCTCCCCACTATATTGACGTGTGTGTACCTTGATGAGAACAGATGCAGTCAAGGTAATACTGCAAGATGCGTTTTGTATGTGCAACACGCAAAGTATGTGTGTGTATAATAAAAGAGAGGTGATACAATGTGACATGAGTGGAGATAAAAAGTTATACGGGTTCAATATGTGAACAAATACAAAGAGAACTGTGTCTCAAAAACCTTATTGAGGGTATTTTAATCATACCTTCTAATGTATTCAATGGATGCAATAGCCCTGAATAATGCTTAACATTGGTTTTCAGGTTCTTTACAGCTATAGACTTTAGAGTCTCATAATAATACGGCTCTCTGAGAGTCAAGGCCAGTCATCAAGCAGAATGGAAAACTATTAACAATGTGCCAGGTATTGAAGTTTATGTATTCATACACTTGAAAATGCCTTTGAGTGCATTCAGTACTTGGAGGGCCATGTGTGAAAAAACTAACTGAAGATTATGATCCTTCAAAAAAGTAAAGAATGTAAAAATTGAATAATCTCTATTACATTTTCAAAAACATAACCCAACATACTCAGGAAAGGAATGAGGCAATAGATACAAAGACGCTATTGACACATAAGTGCAACGAAAAACTCAAATGTAAATACTAAAATAGATGAGATAAAATATAGTTTTTTTAAGGAAATAAAATACTTCTTTTATATTAATGGCTTTAAATATGTTTTTAATTTCCAGAACGAAAAAAAAAAGAATGTAAACGCCATTTTTCCTACTTGATAGTCTTTGTGTCTGCATTCACCGACTTGTATTTTTAAAGTTGCTTAATTTTATCCAGCAATGATGACATGGTTTTTAGATTCCGTATCACCTATGTCCATATTTGCCAACCTTGAGACCTCAGAAATCGGGAGCATTTCAAAACCACCGCGGGGGGGGGGGGGTGTTAGTGGTTGTATTAGATTAACATCTACACATGCTTATTGTAGTTGTAAGTGCACTGCCTTGCACCCTTCTGCACCATCCTTGATGGAGCATATGGGCTGGACCTGTATTTTTCAGGAGAGGAGTGAGCAGAGGGTCGAGTTGTTGATTCTTGTTCTGTTTTCTGTGACTATCTGCCTCACCCTCTCAGACTTTCAGTTGCGCACGCTACTAAAGAGACACGCTACCATGGAAACCAAACAATGGTGTAGCTGTATTAAAGTCCGAGTGGAAACAGTCCTGAGTAAATCTGATTTAGTCAGAAATCGGGAGAAATGCGGGAGAAATATGACCCCGGGAGGAAACCGGGACTCCGCGAAAATCGGGAGGGTTGGCAAGTATGCCTATGTCTGATTTCATCTTTCTTTAAGAATACACATGGTTTCTGCTCAGGCCTGAAGTAGATTTTTTCATAAGCAGTCTAAATGACTATCGACATCACATTTTTAATTATCATTCACATTTCCAATGCCATCCCTAAATATACTTTGGAACAGCAATATTTGAAATGGTTGTCCACCTCGATCAAAATGGACTTGATATGATTGATGTACTAAGTCTGCGATTATAGACATACATATGCTGAGCACACTGCAGAGATCATAAAGCATTGGTTTGTCATTGTGGTATTTCCAGGGTTCTGCTGTATTGAACGTGACTGAAATCTTTATTCATGAGGCTGGTCTCAAACAGCAGGGACAGATAGTGCTAAAGCTCCTCCAGGCCTGCTGTGTCTCAGGAGAGTCCCACGACTCTTCTTGCCAACCCCAGCAACAAAATCAAAGATGCACGGCGAGAAAAAGATATGCACCTATTAGTGGAATCACTCATATCCACAATACGGTGTATCACCTGCCCTTTTACAGGATCTGCTCATACTGGATATCCAGGTTTGCTTTGCGTTTGACGCAGAACAAGGCAACGTCTGCGTTTATCATCACTAAGCTGTCACGTCTCCGTGATGGGACTCAAGAGCAGCTATTAGCCATGCATCTGAGGGAAGACACGAGTACAAGGAGAGGTAGAAAAATCGAACATGTGGCTCTAATAGATACATGAGAGCATGCGCACACACAGACACAAAGAACACACTGGTCTGGGCACCCTCTCCTCTCATCCCCAGCTGATAGGCAGATGGCGAGAGTCACTCTGAGCCACTGACATGGAGGTGCATATAATTTAAAGCCTTGTTTGCATCTTAAAATACATCAGTACCATATTGACGTACAGTATATATCATGTCAGCCCGGGCCCTCTCGTTTGCAGTGGGCCCTGGCTGCTGTTCAATATGCATGGGCAGATCAGGGGGAAAAAAAGCCATTGCCTCATAAGAAGGTGATACTTCTCCACATAATGAATGTGGCCTCTGCCCAGTCTGAAGGTCAGCCTTCATTTGTGTATAATGGGCAAGAGTCAACTGTTTTCCAAATGAGACGTATGCAGAACAGACTGCCGAGTAAATATTGAAATCACCTCTGGGCTGTTTGTGTGATAAATTCCCCCCACAAATCAGGTGCCGCTCAAAGGAGTGCCGCAGTGGTGCTTTCTGAGGCTCTCTAACTTTCTCTGTGGTTTATTGCACTGCAGCCTGTCTGTCCTCAACATATCTTTTTCTAAAGTAAAGTGGACTATATTGTAAAAAAAAGAAAAGGGAAATTAATCCATAAAGAATAGGGTGTCAGGTTTTGAACAAATGTGTATTGAGTAAATAAATGCTCAGAAATTGATTTCTACTATAGTGAAACAGATGAAATGATCACGTTTCCATTTTTCATTTATCATTCCACCCAAACCTCCACCCGGTCTTTGACTAAGTGACATACTCTATGAATTGAAATCTTTGTTCTGATAATTGTTTCATTTCACCGGATCAATTGTCATATCCAGATAACACACACCTCGATACAGTGGATGTAATAAGGAAGCCAGGGAGATGTTGGCGCCCAGCAACAAGTCTATTAAGCCACTAGAAGTCTAAACGTGAACAAGACCAATCCCACTCAGCGCTAATCTGCATTCATTACTATGCAAACAAAACAATCCTGCCTCATATATTCTTTCAAAGTCACCTTTAGAATCAGATACTTTTCTCATATATGCACACGGTCAGAATAGAATCCTCCTGAGCACAAAACAAACAGCGCTTTACGGAGGCATGTAGAGAGCAACACCAGTCAGAGAAGAGAAAAGAGGAACATTTCAACAAATAGAGAATAGCATGCCAGTGTCACATGGGGAGCACAAAACAGCAAATAACAGAGACAAGGTCTGATGGTAGCCCTTGGAGCAGCTGTCATATTAAATAATAATGAAGGATCTATTAATATGCAAAGGAAGCAGCAGCCGACTGGCTTAACGCTGTCATGCCTCTGCATATTGTCAGGATCTTCATCATTAATTAACATGCTAGCTGCCCCATACCTGCGCCAATGTCAGAACATTCTTACAACAAACACCCCAATGCCTGTGCCCTCCGCAACTAACTCGTATAATTAAATTAAAATCAGATTAACTTCACATCAGTACACAAAAGACTGACTTTTACGACTTTCTCTCGCAGTGATTAAAACAGGAAAATAAGCGGGGCTTATCTGTTGTGTTTCTGTTCTGTCTCTGTTAGGGACTGCACCATGGGCAACAATGAAAACACACTTTATTTATCGGGCAAGCGGGATAAGTAGGAGAGAGACACTCCATGTCAATGAGCATGGCCGCCTAATTTTATGCATGGACTGGTGGTAGCGCAGCAATGACAAACTGGGGTTGGGAACAACGCGACTCTTAGGTACACTGCACCACTTGAACCGTGCT
The DNA here is from genome assembly GCF_902827175.1 of Gymnodraco acuticeps. Lineage (NCBI taxonomy): Eukaryota > Metazoa > Chordata > Actinopteri > Perciformes > Bathydraconidae > Gymnodraco > Gymnodraco acuticeps. The sequence continues at coordinate 1,127,800 of NW_022990015.1, forward strand.
ATCCACATCATGACAAATTTAGTATCAATTACGCAGCGCGCTAACCTTATGACAAGCAGCAGACTGAAATAGGAGGGGTAGAGACACAAAGAACTGACACTAAATTACCTGGTGCATACGGGATCTATTTTAAAACAGCTTGAAGTGGCACCGGATTAGATGATCCACTCTAGGAGCTGACGTGCTAATTGTACATCAAACGAACATAAATATTACAATATGTCTCCTCCTACAGTACTTGTAAGAAGAACCAGCTCTGAGGTACAGGGAACCACGTGCACACACACAGTAAGGCTGAGGCAAACAGTATTAGGAAATATTGTTTTTTATGTAGGTGACATTCATTTCTCTAATGGTAAATGCAGTACTCTTGCCTTATTCAAAAGGTTGAAGCCATATCCAGGACATAAATGAATTATATTGAAGCTGCTGCTTAAGTAGTGGGTGAGTGTGAGTGGAGGCCCTCTCCACTTTAAAGGAGATGTCATCTCAGTGTGGTGTCAGTCCACAGCAAATAATCCGATTTGGGGGCCAATCTGCCTGTAATGCATCAGCAACTGGAAAGGCTCCAGCTCAACCCCCCCCCCCCCCCCACACCCCCCGGGGGGAAGAACGCTAGCAAGCAGGCATTCAGACACTTGCACGTACACATGTGCTTTCACACACATACTGTATATGAGGGTATTTTCCTTAAATGGAAAACCTAAGCATATTAAGATGTCCTCTTCTAAGTGGAACTGGTGTCAAGGGCGAAGATACATATGTTAACAATGTGTTTCACGTAGGGCTTTCTGGTCCTGTTAGAGTGCAAAGACGACATCTTTCCACTGTGTTGAATATGGTTATGATTTAAATCTAGTATGATGTGTGTCTATGTCTAATGTCTGTGTCTAATATGTAAAAAAAAACATTTGCTGATGACATTTTGTGTGAAGAAATCAAACAAAATGCCTAAAACAGAGTAAATTGAGTTAAGAATATTGATTCTGTCATGGCATGCCGCCTTTTGAAGCGACAAGATAAAATATATGAAAGATGTATACCTAAAATAAGAGTGAGACCTTTTGTACAATTGAAAGATCAATCCTTGGTGATAAGGAGCTGCATTATGTATTATTTGCAAATGTAACACCAAGAGAGAGCGACTGTTAACATGTATCTTTGTATGTTTCGCTCCATCTTTGCAGCCCAAATTAAACTGTGAAGTGGCTTTTTCGTGGGAAATGAGTGAAGTCTCGGGAAAAGCCGTGGGCCCACAGTCTGTGTGCAGGCGCTAACTCATCTGAAAAATGAACTAATATGACATGACATGATAGTGTAACTGTATGAGACAGTTTTTTAATGTCGGTTTTCTAATCATCAATCAGTACATTTGGACATGACAGGGAGATCAATTAATCGCCTACTTAGATGCTAACTTATGTGTGGTCAATTATACTACATTAGGAATCCGTCAGAATGTGTAACTTCTTTGACATTTAATGCTTAATACTATAATCAAAACAATAAATGGATTAATTATAACACAGAAATTGATGGAAAAGTTATGTCTCGCCACAGTTGAGAAGCTTAAGGCAGTTATGAGAAGACCGAAAACCTCAATTATTTTATCTGTGCCCCCTGAATACCCTGACTAAATGTCAAGATCATAGAGTCCCTCCGGGCTTAAAGGGGATGATATCAAAAGGCTTTTCACTTGCTTTATGTTCCACTAAATAACATGGGTCTTTCTCATCATTGTCCTTCTCTGTGTTCACTTCGGCCTTTAAGTTCGCCTTCTATGCCGGGCCGCAGATAGCCAGTGACCTCACTCTATTCCCAGAGTTCAAAGCAGTAGCCTGTGAGCCCCCATTGTACTGAATCACAAGGATGGCCCAATGTGTGTTATTGAATTTCAAACCCCTCACAGACGCTGCCTTTCGGAGAAAAAGAAGAAGAAGAAGAAGAAAAAACACTTTTTGACTGATTTCACACGGATGTAAAAAATTGTAGGATAATTAAAAGTCTGTTATACGCTGAAGGAAAACCAGCTGTATCTCTTACTAAAGTACTATAATAAATAGCTGGTTAAATACAGTGGGTAAGCATTCAAAGAGCTCCGTTCGACAGTACAATATCATTAAAGACATATAAGGAAGGAGAGCTAAATATGCAAATCAGAGCAGTTACCGCCACCAACATCAAAGCAGTCACAATGAAGCCAGCCACAAATAGAACAAAAGCATTGGTTGCAATAAGACTTGGCCCGAGGGCTAAGTTAGGGCACAAACGGTTGTTGTTGATTCTCGTGGCGATAAGCTTGCTTTAGCATCATCACTGCCTATGTACATATACCAGTGGAGTGGATTTAATCGCACTAATTAGAATGCACTCAAGGCAAAATGCAACATCTACTGGAATAATCTGAGAGAAAAGATCTCCACTCCAATTTATTCTCTCCCACCCCCCCTTTTAGTTTCCGGGGGTTGAGCAGAAGATCTGTTTTTGGTAAACGAGTGAGCGGCTGGTGTCTGGTGGTTGGGTGCATGTGTCACTTTGGACTGGTTGCCATTTCGAGGACAAGCTGCGGGGAGGCCACTGGTGGGGAGGCTGTGTGTGTGTGTGCTTGAGTGTGTGTGACAGAAAGGAAGAGAGAGATAGAAGACACCCAGACAGATCGAATTAGAGCCTTAGCAACAATGACAGAGCGCTGTAGACCAAGATCAAACCATACCTGTGGGTGGGATCATGCCAGGGGACATGAGGCCAGGGACCGAGTGCGGCATGATGTGGGGGTTCTCCGATGATGTCAAGCACTGGCTCCTCTTCGGGGGCCGTCCGGGTCTGGAGCTGAAACACCAAAAGGAAGAGATTGTGGGTAAGAAACCAGGAAGAAACTGGCAGGGGGAGGAGGGGTTGTGTGGGTGGTGATGGCGGGGGGGGGGGGTGTTAACATTTGGGCGCCCCAGAATGCAATTCCAATCCAAAGAGCTAACATGGACTGTAAATACATTTCTTTTCAAGGACAGTTGCTTTCTGCAGCTCAACATAATAGACTTCCATAACTAATTAGATTACACGGTGAATTCATTTCCTTTATTGAAGATCAACCACTTTTTGATGCATAATTCATAACCCGTACCTCGTTACCTGTTCCTCCGTATTAATATCCCTCCACTATTTGAATTGCCTCGTTTGCATATGCTAAAATCCAGAGCGCGGCCTTCGGCCTGGAAATTACATGTTAACTTGTTATAATTATTGCAGTCAGGCCACTATTGATTTATGAGACTTTTAAAAACCAAATATGTGTAGTTCTGGTAATGAATGATATTTTAAGGTTCTTCAGGAAATTAAAAGGCAATGGCTGCCTTAGGAAATGTTCTGCTTGCTTGATTTAATGCGTGCCTTAGCTGGAAGGTGGTGTGACAGAGTGATTCAGACCTGTTGGACGGTTCTGATGGGGGAGTTTTATTACACCAAACGAGGGGCACAGATCCAGCCGTGATAAATGACTGTGCCACCTTACAGTGCAGGAGAAAAGCCTTCAGAGCAGATACACCCCTGACTTTCCACACATCTTACTCATACACTTATTAATACAGCTTCGAGTTGCAATCAATACCTACTTTGCTGGCTTATAGTTACAGAGAAAGGCCTACAGGGTGAAAACAAATGCAATGAGCCCATAATGAGGGGGCCATGATCCTATAGAGGTATATTCTTTATGAACAAGGAGCTGGATGTCTCAGCCCAAGATGAATTATGGTGTCTTGACACAGGTGACATATTGGCTTCATACATTATTTCACATACAATAGTCAATTTTCAAGCTTTACCGGGATACTAAGTTCTCTCTTACGAACTGAGTTCAGCCCATCCATAAAACACGGCTGTAGCGTGCGTAACTAAGGAGGCAACATGGATAAACAGGATGAATAAATAATAAGTACAAAATAAATATCACTTTATATTAAAAGGATAGGAAGAAGACTGAATGGAGGTTCATATTTATTCAGTAAATAAGCTTTAAAAGGTGTGTTAAAATGCAAACGCAGTAATGTAACTGTCAAGTGTTATCGTAAAGTTTAATTGGAATATATTTTCAAAAATACATCTGAATAGGTAGTATTTTATTGGTGGTATGATAAAGTGCTGTTCACTACACTCATAACATTTCATTTAATTACTTTCATTATTAATGTATTGTTTGTTGGTAAACTAGTGTTTTACCATGTCATATTTAGAATCTTTGTCAAATTATTTAAAGATTATTACGGATTTATAGAGTTTTATAGCAATTGAGATTCAGATAAATGTAATTAAAGATACCAACTGATTAGTTGTTCTTTAATTTATTCAACAACGGTGTCTAATTGTGGACTTTATCAACCAGTAAAGAAAATGTGGCTGTTTGCGTTACAGTACATTTCACTACAGGTCCCAAAGGCAGTATCTGCAGAGTGATGCAGTGTTTTAGTTCAGATACCACACAGCCTTAGTAGTTGAATTTATTCAGCCGTGTCTTGTGAGGTTTATTTACCTCAGTCCTGCTAATAGAGTGCACTCGCTCTATCTGTCTGAATGTGCTGACTCTCTCATATACCGGCTCTGGAGGTTTTAGTACTAAAAGCAGCCCTTTACACAACTGTGTCCCCTTGGAGGGAAAACACAAAAGGGATAGAAAGAAGTGGCGAGAGGGAATGACAGAAAGTGAGAGGGAGAAAGTGAGAACGAGAAATGAGCGCCCGTTCAACCTAGGAACATCTGGAAATGTAATTCCTATTTCTATAGAAGCACCTCTTTGATCTTATGAGAAGGAGAGATCGCACACAGTTTTGCTGTCATCACTTTCACTTGTGCTCTGGCTGAATTATTTATGAAAGACCTCAATAGAGGGTATGTGATGGGTAAAAGGCTTTTTACCAACGATACTAAAAGCAAAAAGGCCCTCAAATGGACAAAAAAACGTCACATCCACCTTAGATCATGTCAAAGAATGTGAACCCAGGTACAAAGACCCGGTTAAGTAAAGGTAATGTTTAGATAGGCTGCAAGAGAATGTGACTGGGTGTTTAAAGGGATAGCATTTCAACTGCTCTCTGCACACAAATAACACTGGCTTGCATGAAAGCAATACTCCAACTAAAAAAAGGAAGGCTTTGAACTGAGGGACTTTCAAGTAATAGGAAATCCCTCAGAAATTAAAGTTATCGCCTCTTTTCCTTGTGACAGAAAAGGCTTACACTTTATAAGAGGGTGTGCTGTGACTATGTTGTATTTTTCTTAATATAATCACAGCTTTGTGTATTATGTAGTTTGCTGTAATCCTCCTTAACAGTATGACATATTGTTCCTTTGAACGCCACAGCTGAGGCATTCCTGCTAACATTACTGCAGATTCTGCACTGGTCAGAGCGGTACAGGCTGATACACCGGGTCCAGAGAGGAACTCAACCTGGCCTAAAACAAAAGAGCCAGGCTATTTATCAAGCAGCAGATGCTGATTCCCTAAATAGCCTGGCACAGAAAAACTGCTCCAAACTAGGCCATTATTGCACCAAAAAAAACACAGCACAACTGGATTCATGATTGGAATTTCTGGTTCTTCTCATGCCTTATTCGATGTTGTCTTTCCTAATCTTCCTTGCTTCTTTTCATTTTCCCTTCACTACTGTAAATATTTCATAACCTCCGGGTTTTAAAATGGACTTATTTGGACAATTCTGTATTGGAAGTCAATCATAACATAATTGTATTCCCTGCTTTATTCATATTTATACTAAAAGATATTCAGGGCCCTCATATCTCCGGCTTGAATTAAGGAAACAAAATAGGCCCCACCAGCTTCGGGCTCGGGCCACAAATATGTTACACATCTATTCTCTTTTTTGTTTTGCTACCATGGTGAAAGGGAAATAGTGGTGAACTTTCCCTGAACCAGACTTCCCTTAATGGCCCGGCCGTGTGTTGACCCAGCAGAGTCGGCTGGAACCTGATACTATCCAACACACTACGCTGCGCAGGCAATCAGATTACACAGGGCCCAACAATACACTCCACACGAGTCCAATTTCAGCACTACAATGCAATAAAAGGCCAATAATTAAATTCACGTTCTCACCGTTTACAGGAAGCCAACACGAGGTGATAGGTATAATAAGAGGTATAATATTGAATGAGATACCTGGACGGTTTTTGATCTCCAGGCAAAATTCTGACATCTCACTATCAGACACTTTTCTGTCGGCGGAAGCAGTGACTGAGATCTTATTACCCAGAACGCCGTTAATGCAGTGATTATGATCGGTTATAAATCAATTGAAACCACAAATGTAATGTTTAGCCCAAGTGAGCGCACTCTCTCAGTGGATTTAGTTACACACAAATATCATCTGCTCCTCCCATCTTCGTATATCTTTAGGAATTCAACCTGATTATGTCAATAGTGACTCCAGTTTGCAGGGAAAGAGCATAATATTACTTCCTGGTGGTTATGATTGAGCCATTAACCTTTTATCTCGGTCTTTTGTTTGACGTTTCTAAAAGGTAAGGATGAAGATATTTATTCCATTTCCGCCCAGTCGGCCAAAACAAGCGAGTGAATCATTCCGTCTGGGGCTTGTGTAAACAAAAGGCCTCTCCAGGTCTCTGCCAATCAGGCCTTATAAAATATTAACCCAATGTCATTGCCCTTTTAAAATCTCTCACCTAGAATTCCCTAATTGTTCCTTTTCTTTATCTCTCCAGTGCAGAGAGTAAATAAATTAACAAAATAGCTTTTATCGCCCTGAGTAACCTTTTAACTGAAGGATTATCTGGGGTTTATTTTTCATTTCTCTCACAGCGATAGCGGAGCATGCCCCATTGATTGGTTTGCTGGGGTGGTGACCAGCCGTGAAAACAAGGTCTTATTGATAAAACAAAGCAGGTCCTTACCTTTTTAAGTGTCGGGTCAGGCAGACATTCAGAGGCCTCAGACCAGCGGGGGTTTAAATATGCTGAGTTTATAGGTTTTTTAAATTTGGTTCAATCAAATAGTTTAACAATATGCGCGCCACCCCCGGGAGGTTAACTGTGTTTGTTGAAAGACAGGGATAACATGGCTGTGGTGTATTACTACCTATTTAAAATCCCCACGGATAAGACAACAGGGTTGGTTGAGGCTAAAAGAGGAAATGTTTAACTTTAATTCTAGAAATTAGTTATTTTGAAAACAAGCGTAACTGTTTGTTTTCCTCTGCTTTGAAAGAAAATCCGCCTTATGGTAACAAAAGGAAGCTTGACGTGCAAGTGTGAAGTATAAACTCAAGTCAAAAATTAACACCTGCTGATTTCCCACTGTGGATTTGTGGTGAGAATGTCTAATTCATTATGTGTTCTCAGTTCTTCTTGATGAGCTGCTTTTAGCTCTTCAATGGAGAACACACTAATGTTAGCAAACACGGGAGATAACATCCCTGTCAATGCAAACTAACATGAGAACAAAGTAAGTGTTAATCATTTACACATGATTTATTTTTCTTCAAACGCTCTACTATAACATTAACATGAATTATATACGTAACATTAAATAACTAAAGCATAACATTGTCTATTCTCTGAGTTGAGTATTGTATATGTGCACACTTGTACATGTAAAACTAATATGTGTGTTTTAATCGGAAAGAGGATTTCATATTGAGCCTTAGGAATTTAAAATGATTAATATCATTTTCAAAATGTTCACAACACAAAATGGATACATTAACTATTTAACAATTAATTGATCAAGACAATGATTGTTCAATTCAACCCTAGACAACTGTAATTGCAATAATCCTAATCATAATAATATGACACACAGTATAACAAATCCCCTGAAAATGACAGGATCTATGTTCCTTCAAAACGTGGGGAAAAGATGATTTATACTTCCTGCTGACCTTGGTAGTCTATTGGTTGTGATGATCATAATCTCAGAGTCACAGTGTGATACATGAGAATGCATTTACTCATCCATCTTTTCCATGCATCCATCTATCCTCGCCCTCATCTTGTATCTGTATTTGCATTGAGCCTATTCTTGGATTATCTCAATCAGCTTCCCCTTGCACCTGTCAAACACCGCCTCGCACAGGTAGCCACATCGCGCTTATCTGATCTAGATAGCTGGATTACAGCGAGTTTGTGAGTGCGGGAAGAAAAAAAAAAAACACACTATTATTTATTAGGGGGTAGGAACAGCTGCATCCGCTGTGCAAACTGTGAACCTTTGTTACGGAACAATATATCACAGATCAAATGGTGTGAAATCAAAGGCGGGAGAGAGTTAGCATCAATCCCACTAAAACCCCTTTTAAAGTGCTGTCTGTGCTCTGATCCCTGTGTGGACTAATGTGGAGGGCTGAGATCAGTAGTAGTCGGGAGTGTGGGTGCCTTTCTGGTGCCTTTGTCTGGGCTCAGGCCTGATTAGAACCACGCTGGGTGAGACCATCGCAGCGTCTGATGGCACGCAGGAACTTGGAGTCAGTCACGCTCCTTCCTCGAGCCCGTGTCATGACACCATTGCCAGGCTTTAGGAGAAAAGCACTGCTACAGTAGCTACAAAGAGCGTCTTCTTGTAATCGCATTCTATTAGAGCTGTTTGAAGCCTCTCAGCTGTGAAATAGAATCTAAAGAAGATCTGAAAACACGATAAATTGCTGATTATTCCCATGCATCATTAATGTTAAAAGCTGATTTCATAATTGTACGTCCCATAACTACAGAGTCCAAGATTGTTTGGTATCACATCAACAGACTGTGATAATGAGTAAGCAGACTTCCTACATCACGGCAGCTGATGAGGAAAGCCTAATTGGTTGACTTTTCCATGCCTAATGGATGATTGTCTTAATTAAAAAGATACTGTACCAAATGTTAGAAATCAGATAGCGCTTTAAGTAAATGCAGTTAATCAAATATATGAGAATGAGCAGTTCCAGGAAACCCTAAATGAGATTGCTAGATATGATTTTGCTCCAATATTTATTAATTGCAAGTGCCTTTGGTTAGCAAAACAGAACAGGTCTTATCTTCAAACTGCGAGGAAATTTCATCTAACCACTCTCACTGATCTCTCTTTTTCATGAACTGCGATGCATATGAAACAAGTCTTCAAAACAAGGCTTTAAAAACTTACCCAGTCAGGGTGCCTTTGAGGATATTTAATTAAAATCTAATCCTGCATTCATTAAGGCTCACATAAATTAAGCTGTCATTCATAAGATTTATGGATTCTCATTTGCATATTGCATACAATTCATCAATTACTCAAGTATGAAAGGAGCGCATTTCCCTTGGAGCTGCCTGCTAGCCTGCCAACATTTGAAATGAGAGAAAGAGCACGACTGTCAGGCATTCACTGCAAACTTTTCCCCACAATGTCTGTGCACTGATTAATCTCATTTTCTAGGCATCCCTTACAAGATTGTACACAGTCCAGCTGCACTTTTCAATTATTTCTCCTGTCCTCTCAACTAACTTTGAAAGCAGGACGAGCTAAATGTGGACTGGGGGCTACTTTAGTCTTTATGTATATAACATGTCTTTTTGCCAGGGTAGTCATAAATTAGAGAGCGGGGTTTTAGAGATCCTAATGGAAGGGAAATGTAGTAATTTTATTGCAAATCCCATCAGGCAAATATTCTGCATGCTATAATAGCATATTTCCTGTCACATTTAGAGAGGAATACATCCAGCAGGCATTCTGACAGAGGGAGAACAAGCGAGGAAAAGATAGAGGGGGAGGGTGGACGCATGAGAACGAGAGAGTTGCAGAGAGAAAACAAAAGAGAGGGGGAGAATCTTAGTGCTAAACACATAAAAACTCCCTTTTTGGACGTGAGGCTATGGGAAACGCAGTATGGAGTAAGTGCTTAAAGCAAGCCAAGCGTGAACGCATCCAAGATAAAAGGTCAGGCAAAAACAAACAGACCACTCGCGAGGACGAATGGAATTAATTGACTCATTAATATGCATGGCTAATAAAGCTCAAAATCCTAAAACAAAAATCATTGTCAACCATTCCCTTTTAATGGCTCTTATTTTCAGCTTGAGAAGAGCTAGTCTACAGGGTGTATCAATCTTAGGAGGGGTGGAGTTCCTCCAGCAAACAGGCTCGGGGTAACCTCGGTGTTGTATGCTCATGTCCTCCCCAGCAGACAAAGGCAGAGTTGTTCTGGTGGAGGGATTAATTGAGAATTAATCCCAGTTTCTGGCAGTGGAACAGACCGGCAGTTAGAAGTGAAAGTCATCCTGAAGGGTAGTTAATTGGTCCCCCATAGCAAAAGCTTTGGAGAACAGGAATCAAGCTGCATTTTCATTAATCCTCCCCATTGTTTTGTGAAATTGTTGTGGAGAGTGACTTCAGATAGAGTCAATAGTTAAGGCTTTTAATTTGCTTTTAATTCTGCCAGTGGGGTGACAATTAACAAACCCCAAAGAACAATAGCTGTGAAGACGATGCGTACGGTTGACTCTAAATGACTCTAAAATCAAAAACCGATAAGCAATTAATATACTGTACTCTACAAATGGTTAAGTACCCCCAACATGCTTGATGCCCTCCATCTTGCACTCCCTCCACCTCTTTCTTTACATCACTCTCTCACCGCTAAAGCTTTTGAACTTTGGGAATAGCACCACCAGATTGTCGGATGTGATTAATTTCAGGTCTAAATGGACACAACAGAGCGAAAGGGTGACGTAATCATAACACGAAGAGACACGGTGACTAACAGCAGAGACGGAGGAGGGAGAAAACGCATAGAAAAAGGGAGAGAGAGTTTAAAGGAAGAGAAACCGAGCAAAAGATGTGGACGGAGACAGCAACGACTCACAAACACAATCTGAGTTCAAGCTAAACAGGAAGGCAGTGGTGATTAGCATTAATTGCACTGAGGATTGGAATCCTGTGTGAAACATTAAACACAAATTATCTACTGTTTATTCTCTTTTTTTCCCTGATTTTCTTTTTTTCAATAATTAATGAAAAGTAAATACTTGGAGGAGTCCAAATATGATCTGGGGAGGGGAAAAAATGTTTACATAATCAGGAAAAATGTTCCTGTCTATCCTCTCTCTGTGTATACATGGAAAGGTTAGGGCTCTAGTCTGTTTTCCCACTGATTCTCACTGTTTCTCCATCAGAAGTAACAGTGTCTGTTCCCCTGAGTGTGGACTGCTGTGAGAGTGTTTGCATATTTAGATACAAGCAGCCCTGTTTATGCAGCCCCACTCTCTGCTGCTCAAGTTCACTCCAACGCAAGCCCTGATCAATTTGGCCAGCTGTGCTTTAAATACTGTTTACAACAATAACATTGTGGCTAACAGAGCAAAGCCGAGCGTGCAAGCACACACACTTTCCCAGAGACGGGAAGAGAGAGAGAGAGAGAGAGGAAGAGAACTTCAGAGGAAGCCCCCAGCCTGCACATTCCCAGACGAGCATTTGTACCGAGTTAAAGACAAATCAAAGTCTGACTCCTCTGCAAAACACGGAAGAATTGGATTCCGTCTGTGTACATTTCTGTGATCCTCCCGGAAGAATCCCTGACTGCGAGCAACGAGAGGAAATAACAGGAACTCAAACAACATTCCCACTCTGAAGTGGGCCAAATTGAAGATGGCACGTACCAGTTACAGGCTTTATTTCTGATGAGTGACTGGCATTGAGCGCACGATATAATGTCAGCCTCACTGAAACCCCCACATACATAACAATTGCTTTTGACAAGCTGCAGTGCATTTCACAAATAACTCTGTTTGGGTGAGATACTGTGCTCCTTGAGACTTCAGATTCCTGTTAAAAGCTTCATAAAAGAAAAAAGAAAACTCCATTTAAGCCTGGCAGGAGAGCAAATAGGCCTGCTCAGCAGATAGCAGTGAAGCTGCTGGTGTCCTCTTGCTTGATGATATAATTCTTAATGTACAGCCTGGCTAGACATAAATCTTACCCAGGCATCACCTTACCTGGATTCTTTTCCCTGCCTCTCTTTCTCTCCCTCTCTCATGATGAATTGTTTGCTACATCTCGGAGACTAAAACCCTTCAACCTCTTCAAACCCGGGTTTCTAATAACGCGTAGGTGTTGGGGAGAGATGACAGCATGATGAATATCACAACAGACAGCTCCAATATGGGACAATTTTACCAGATCGATATCTCACTGCAATATCAGAGAAAAGGAGCTGATATTAGTCTACACAGTGTATTACAGATGGGGTACATTTCTTCTCTCTGCACTCCCAGTGAACCTAGGCTATATTTCATCCGTGTCAGCAATGGTTTACACACTCACAAACGCTCTGGAAACTAATCATAGCATGTAGCAACGCTAGATGCATCCGCTTAAGAATTATCCATACGTGTGGATCACCCATAACCCCTTGTTTGACGCCGCAATGGACTTGCAAATAAACTGTGAATCACATTAGAGGATGTTACAGACAATCATTTCAAGTGAGAACAAATGTTTTGTCACGTTCTAATAGAGAGATCACGGGTCTCATGAGGGAGAGGCGGCTTCAGAAGGGAAAGCTGAGGCAAAAAACGGTTTCTCACATTTGAACAATTACATGAGAAGTACAAAGACAGGCAACACACACCTGAAAAACAACAATGACAATGCAGAAGGTGTAAGTAACACACCGGTAGCAGTTTCCCTTTAGGTACAATTTCAAGGGGAAAAAGGGAAAAAAGTCATAAAGAAATGTCCCTTTAGTCCTTTAAAATTGTGTAGGGCAAAAGCAGTGTGACAAAAAAATGTAATTGCCTCGCAGCATATTTTATACATATTTCAATTGTTGATGTGATAATAACTTTTGTCCTTAATACATCTTGAAAATGTTTGAATGAGTCCAAATAAACAGGGTTCTTTAATCACTTGGTACATTCATATCTGTGTGTCATTAGAGCGCCAGGTTTCATTTGCAGTAACTGATGGTTCAGGGGATTCATCTCAGTACAAACATTTGTTGAGCCCTAGATGAATAAATCAATCACAAACACTCTGACAAATTAACTGACACAGCTCTCTTTGTCACGCTCCGCGCTAAACACCGTGGTCAAGTAACGTGTGGCTGAAGAAATAGAATGAGACACCTTTTGCTTCCAAGGGAGTGGGATGCATATAGGGAGAGGGAGAGGGAGAGAAAAGGACTAACAGAGAGACTGAAGGAGAGTGCAGACGCTGCTAACGCTTAATATCTTCTCTCTCCAGGGGGCCGGGGCTGAGGGCCCCTCTGCTGTCAGCTGCAATAGGACCAGCCTTTTTGTGAGTGCCCAAGGTTCCTTAAGGGCAATTAATGGAACACAGCGTCCCTTGTGCGGGGGAACTTGTCAGTGTTTCATTAGAGACTGATAAACATATAATACATAAGTGTCAAACAGTGTGCGAGCAGACGCAGCGGCGGAAATGGTATTTTGGGATTGCAGTAAAACACTCATTCCCATGCATCCACTGACAATATTAATGATTTCATAAAGAGGGAGGAGTATGGGGGACACATCAAGACCTGTGGTGCATACTGTTGGCATCACAGAGGAAGTCTATTGCTGGGGTGCAGCTTGGCAAACACTGAATTGTTTTATATCCTTGAACGGTGATCTAAGTAAAGAAAAGTATTCTTGGGTCGATATCTAGCCAACATTAAACAAGCTGGCATATCTCTGTCGTTCTCTTCTGACAGACTGGGCCTAAAAGTACAAGTAAAAGAAATATATCATATTCAATTAAAGTTCCTCTTTCACCACTACTGAACAAATCAGCCCACAGCTGGGACTCTGGGTCTAGTTCACAAAGTCCTTTTGATCATTCTGTGGCAGTGAAAGAGTTTGGAGTCCCATGGAGTATGGGACCAAGCTGATCTTATTATGATAATTGGGATACATCTACTTCAGATAGCACTAATGGAGTGAGATTTCAGTGATCAAGAGCACATATTCCACTGTAGAAGCACTTTTTTTAGAGTTATTATGCAATGCTCTGGTTGTGTTCCCAGTCGGCTGCGACTGAGACCGCCAGCACAACTCAGAGTATGCTTTTAGCTTTGGTGTTGGAAGCGATGCTACGCTCTGCGACGTTTAGCGCTGAAGAGAAGTGTTACCGCGGCAAAGTTACATCTATTTCCTCATGAGTGAGTAATTGGGTATACCATGACCGTTAATCAGTTAATCTTCTCTTTTTACCCCCTCTCTTCAACAGAGAAATATCAGAGGTTCAATAATTAAAAACGTGTCAGGTGAAAGTCCAACGCGCTTCCTCACACTGTATGTTCTCACATTCCCTGCTTTGTTCATCTTATTAACCTCCTCTCCGCGCCTTTAAATGAAATCTTTAGCCCCTTACATGTGAAATTAAAACTGCCCTCCCTTGAGCGCTTTTAATTATTCTTCTTCAGGAGAAACTTCCACTTTTAACAGGGCGCCCTTCTTCTACCCAGTCGCCTTTTCCTCACTCCCACTCGCTGCCCAGGTCTGTCATGCTTCACTCCTCCCTCCTGCCCGTTGCTCGGATCCTTTTTTTCTTTTTCTCTTCTTCTGCGGGTCTGTTTAATTCTCACCTTGCTCTGCCCTTGTCATCAAGCCGTTGAAGCACAAAGCCAGGAGCAAGGGAGTGTTTACTCATTTCCCCACTACATTACCCCTCCTATTAATCACCGCATGGAAACTTCTGGACACTGAAACATCTCTGCAGTCGCTGGCCCAGCTGCCCCCTGACTCTAAATAACTGGCATTCGGAAATGCACAGACAGAGTACTGAACAACTTGTTTATCCAAGTAAACTTTCTCAAGCTGAGAAGGGTTCAATGTCAAATATTTGAAACGTCTTTTTTTTCTTTTATGCTGAAATTATGACTGTGAAAAATAAACATAATGATGGCTCTTGATAAACACTGAATTTAAGTAAACATGGAGTTAGTTGACATTGAAATGCATGAAACATTATGTGCACACAGGACGTGCAGAGGTTAGTGTCTCTAATTAATCAAATTTAATTGCATGTAAATTGTGTTTTAAATGCAGATGAGGGAAAAATAAAAAAGCTGTTTTTTTAAGGAGAAGGCACCCTACTTGTTACCCTGTTCTTGTTTATTCACTGAGATCAGAGAGTAGAAAAACGAACAGTTTGTGCAAATAAGCCATGTCTCTAACTGCTGTCAAATATCAAGGCTGGGAGAAAAAAGAAATACTGCAATCTTTATACAAACAAGGGTGAAAAATATAAATAGTGGGAAACAATTAGATGTAGAGTGTCCACACTGCCCTGTGAACAAGGCAAAGCTACAGCCAAGGATTCTTATGAAATTCAATTAGCACACCAACAGCTTTCCTTTTCTCTCCTGCCCTAATTCCCACATTCCCGCTGAAATGACTGCATTCCCAGCGATTATGCTAACCGCTTGGAGTACACCATAAATTCACAGGTCTGGGAAAGGCTGTAACGAGAGCTCCTTAAATATAGGAAGGAGACGTTTGAGAAGATGGATCGCCGTGGGCTAGCGGCGGACCGGCAGTGGGCAGGGGGAACTTGTTTGTGAAACACATGCTACTCGCTGCTATAGTGCCTCTAATGAGGCTATGGACATAAGCAACATTATCATTAATGATTGAACCCCTCCTTTTCTGGCTTTTTCTTTTCTTTATTCTCTGCCACAGCCCCCTGTCCTTTTGCAATTACTGTTTTATTGGATAGCCAGAGGCGGCAGGCTGCATGTGTGTCAGCTATATATGGGAGAAGAAAGAACCCAAAATATTTGAAATTCAAATAAACGAGTAATGTAAATAGTTTTGAGAGAGTTTACCCAGTGAACAATGGGCCCTTATGAGACACAAGTGCAACAGAGGGAGAGAGGACAGGACTGCTGGTGTGGGGTTAGGAGCGGTGGGGGTTGGAGGGATGATCCAACACAATGTGGCCCTTCTCCTAAAGCTACTTGTTATCAGGCGCTACGCAGAGCCCCCCATTCAATCTGCATTTAAATACATTTCAGTCCACTCACTCATTTGCATTCATTTCTCCCATTAGATTTGAAAATGGCCAAATGTCTAGCCAGCACAATGAGGGAGCCTATCACCGGCCAGGGGAAGCCCACACCTGATGCCAATTTAGTCTGCTTGGATCTATTCACTGCCATGGCCCGATCTGACAACTCCAGCTCTTCCCCATCCAGAAGACTTTTCAATTGGATCTGCTTGTGGTGACAAAATTGTTTTGCTCATTGAGGTTGTTTTTTCTTCGTCTTCGTCTTCTTCTGTTTCCCCCCCTTTTTCCGTCTCGCTCTCTCATCGTCACTCCCTCTGTCTGTGAGTCTGGGTGTCTATTTGGGAGCCATGGGAAAAGGAGAGGCAAATGATTCTCAGTGGCTTCTGATTTCCACTATTTGTTCAGCATTAGGCCCACTTATCTCTGAAAGAAAAAGCAACATGTGGAGAGAAAGTGACAGGCAGAAACTCAGCCTCACTAACAGGCCTATTGTGTGCTGAAGATCTGCATTCAAACATGAGGGGCCCTCTAACTCTTTCTCTCTCTCCCACTCTCTCTCTCTCTCTCTCGCTATAAAACGCGCGCATACTTGTGCATAGACTTCTGTCGCAGTCAATTACTGCTGCTAATCTGTACTGCAACGGAGAGTAAATATTTCATTACTTTTTCAAATAAACAGTTGGTCTGAGCCCATGAAGTGTCATCTATCCTGTGAAAGGAGCGGTGACGTTCACATTCAATTACTCCTTAAAACCGCCAAGCTACTGAAGTGGACTTTTTTGTGCTGAAAGCCCACTACTTAAATCATTAGAATTGGGTAGCAACATCTTGAGATGAAAAGCTGAGTGGAGAGCCAACCATTTACACTACAGCACCTTTTCTTCGGCCCCGAAAAGATTCTGTGAGCACCGCTCTCGCTTCTCCTTCCTCGATAATACTCTCCCTTTATGCCCCGCAGAAAAGTTCATCAGAGTTTGTGTCCACTTGGCTCGGCACAGACACACAACGCTGTTTTTGTCGCGACATACTAAGTAGTGTTGTGTGAGATTAGCAGATGAAATAATGCAAGGAGCGGGGAGGGCAGGAGGGGAGGGGGGGGGGGGGACTGGCGGGGGGTTGACAGAGAGATCCCAGAGTCTACTGCTCATTAATCACTGCAGCGTCTTTGACCTTTCATTTGCCAAGGGCGCAAAGAGAGGAGGAGGAGGGTGGCCGCCGCTGCTAACGCTGCCCAGGAAAGAAGGAATGTGAGCCACGGTGAGGGGGTGTATGCTGGAGAAGAAGCAAAACAAAAGATGACCAAGAGACTGTGTGGAGGTAGGGAGATATGTCCGGAGAAGACGCCACAACACATTGTTAATGAAGAGTGAAATTAATCAGCTTCACGGGCTGTTAGATGAATCAGGCGTTTCCCAGCCCCTAGGTGGTATCAGCTGCTCTGCTCCGCTCGCCAGGCCTGATAAAGACCGATAGGCCCCTTGCCCATTTACACATGTTATTAAAAGAATTACAAAGATGTCTGCCCGGCCCCCTCCCTTCACACCAGCCTGGGCTTTGGGAACCGGGTGCTGGAAATGGCAGGGGGGTGTGACATTAGCGGCAGGCGTATTTTTAGCGTCTGGGTGCTCAGTTCTTAGTCACCAGGTGGGATGGGATCACTGAAGACAGCCAGGCAGAAGTGGTGGTGAGAAAAAGTTGACACACCGCAGCTATCGCAGAGAAGTGAGTGTGTATTTTTATGCAAAGCGTGAAGGAGAAGAGAGAAAGTGATGGAGGGAGGGTTTGTACAGCTGTAAAAGCTGGATTGTGACCCTGCGTTCGAGACTTGTGTTGATTAATATGTAGAACGATGCCTGTTATACATCATTACATCTCTATTGTCTGTTGTAACTTGGAAACACACTCCTGTAATTAGATAATGAAGTCTCAATGTTTCACAATGAGAGCGCTATAAAAAATACTCTGGACTAAATAATTAAGCTACAAATAAGCACGGGAGAAAATAAATAATAATGAAGGCTAATCAAGTGAAAATAATGACACTTACGGAATCAATACAGGGGAAATGAGTGATACGAGTGAAGGAGAGTTTAGCATCAAATATGGTGGGCAGTTATTAAAAATACATTTAAGCTTATTTTTAACCCTAATTGATGTTCAAGGTTAATCTAATCAGACCAATTGTACCTCTGAAGAGCCTGCTCCAATTTAATTGGCTATTTTTATTGCCTCAGCGAGATTTTAATTGAAACCAAAGGGGATCTAACAACAACTGTGACATGTTGATGTCTGGGGGATAGTTATAAATATGTGACAAAATATGTGCATTATTAATGTGATTTCTTAATGCATTATTGTAATATGTCCCCAGAAACACAGAGATATTACTTTACGCAACAAGGGGGGAGGCAAAAAAATCATTTCATCTTGAATATGTCAACAAAAATAATACAGACACATTTTCCTCTGACTCCAGGCAAATCTAGAGATTTAAATCATTAACGTTACATGGAAAAATTTGAATTTGTCAAAGAAGAGCTAGAGGTTACGCACAGTGCCACGGACACTAATCTATCCTACAATGTACATCCTGAGACTGTTGAGAAAACTGTCCATCATGTTTGTACGAGTGTTAACTAAGCTGTCAGCATATTCAAAGCTCCCCTGATCGCTTCCGATTGTGTGACTCAAGAACAGTGTTACCATCTGCATTAGAAAAGCGACGAGACCATTAAAAAAGTGTCATTGATTCAAAAGAAGAGATATCATTGTATCTGACACAGGCGTGAACATTAGCATGAGACTCCTGGATCAAATTCCGCACGGCAGCAGTAGCCATTGATGATATCGATCAGACTTTACCTGGCCCATCAGTCTGGCACTTGAGAAATGGGCTTCCTCTCTTTGTAGAGATCTGCGGAAATTCTCTCTTACATCTGTGTGAAAGTCTCTTAAATGGTTCCCATTTGGCAGAACTGTGATTTTAGAATTAAAGGCTTATTAATTGCATGCCTGCTTCCTGCTGAATGATCCACTGAGAATTTAGTGGCACACAGGAATCAGCGCTGGTGGAGTGTTGTTATTTGTTGTGCTAAGGGATGTCTTTACAAGTGCTTTAAATATCAGACCTATTTCCAGACCTTAAATGACAGAGGCTCAGATAAGTAAAGATAAACTGAGAAGCCAGTAGGGAGACTATTACAAAGACTGAGAAAATGTATGCTCTGTCATGTGCGAATGAAAAGAGAGTACAACGGGGCCCATAGTCCCACAGAAAGAGTGGAAAACACCACCTACTCAAGCCTGACATCTGTATAAAAACAAAAATAATCTGCTGTCAGCAGAATGTTCAATGACTCCTATCACCCGGGTGCTGATAAAGACTCGGGCCGCTGTAAGGATTGGGCTGTTATGTGAGGGGCTCAGTGGATCGGAATGCATGCTAATTGCCATCAGAAATATGTGGTGAGCCTTACAATTTCTGGCATTGCTCCGCACCTTGGCGAAGGACATGCCAGAAGGGTTCTAGCAAAACAAAGATTAATGAATAGTGTTGAATCGCTGTAATGCCATGTCAACAGCACCATACATTTCATTACAGAGGTCACCAGTGCTTCTGTGCTAATGCCATGCGAAACATTTTCACAGCACAAGTCTTAGTGCCTCCAACAAGCTGAAAACAGGAGATAAACATTTTACTTGTTGGATGATATTATACCGCTGATGTGATTATACGGAGCCATTTGCAGTGGCCAAATGCACGTTTTGTCAGCCACAAGGTATGAAAAAGGGTGTTGAAAATGGAAAAGTTCACAGCATCACCACAGTAACAGCAGAAAAAATATATTCAACATGTCCGTTTAATCCACTGTGTCAGTAAAACCTGATGCTCTAAACAGGAGCAAACTCCCCCTTTTAAATAATTGATATTTTCTGATTAAATGTGGCAGTTTGGAGATAATGAATTCTTTATAGTGTGCCTTGAGCAACTCAACAGCTTTGCCCTGCATGACAGCTTTATGGGGCGTCTTTTTGCCCAAATTTTTGAAAGTTTAACCTATGTAGATCAATGTGCTTCCTTAAAAGAGTTTAATAAATTAAAGTGCAGGGGGCTTTTTTTCCTCAGCGAGCAGAAAAAGCTGATGAGACAGGTTTAGTTTAATCTCAGGCAATAGAAGTCATTAACCATTCTCCCAGGAATTAAAATATAGCTTGCCCTTTTCTTCTCTCACTTATCATTAGCATCACTTTAATCTCCCCGCGTTTCACACTGCTATTTTAATCATTACTTACTGCCTTTTGACAAGTGAAGAACATGGCTTCTCCCCGCTCAGGCAATATCCTGATTTTAGCTGACAAAATGTAGGACATCATTTAAAAATATCTAAATTTCCTCTTCCCTTTTTATTCTTCTTACTTCCACTCTTCAGACCCCTGAATGTCTGTCTATTTATATCAAAGAAAGCACAAAAGACCAGAGGAGATTGAGTGGACGACATTGAAAATGTAATTTGAGTTAGCTGCAAGGGTAACAAAATGTATAATACAGTTTATTTATGTCTATCATGTTATTTTAATAGATGGTGAATTGCACATATTGCTCTAAGTGGGTCATGTAGGGTATTGGGGGTATATGTGTCTGCCCTTGAATCAATGAACATGTACAACAGAAACCACATGCAGTATCGGTAGAGCAGAATATAAATAAAGTATTATGGCCAGTCTTTCAATGACAATGACAGATGTAGGGCAAGCAATGTCTTCAACTTGTGTTTCTTTATTGTTACTGGTAACACTCAAATTGAACAATGGCAGAGGATCTGGAGCATGATTAATTTGAAAATGATGGAGAAAAAAGAAGAATACAATAACCTACAGCTGATGCATTATATTTCTAATTGTGGTATTGTGTGACATTTCTAGTTTGGGTATTTCATGATCTAAATTCCACACAGAATTGATTTCAGAATAGAAAATGTGAACAACATAGCCCCTACATTACATATTCGCACAAACTACATCATTTCCATAATTCAGTTTTTGCTGTTATTTGCAAATAGTTAGTTTACACAGCTTCCTGTTCATGCAAATAGATACATTTTGAAGTCATTACATTTCAATTGACTGATTCAACAGTAATCCATCTAAGCTAGCGTAGTTCTGCCCTAAAATACATGATATTGAACTAATCTGCTTTCCCTCAGTGACTCAGTACTTCACTGCCTTTTTTAAAACTGTGCCAAGATTAAAGGCATTACCAAAGAACAGAAACCTCAAGTCCTTTAGATTAGTGTTCAATTACTTAATCCTTTAATAGAATTTGAGTTTTGTCCAAAACAACAAAGTACCTCAAATGCACATTATTACTGCTGTCAAAAGCAACAAGGAGATTAAGTATAACCGCTACAGTGAGGTTTAACTGCTACGATTCTAGGCACGTCTTTTACAAGTGGGGAAACTAATGTAACGATCATTTAGGGAAACATATGGATGGCATATTGTCCTAATGAGCCACACAAGCAAATGTGGAGCTTGAGACCCAGGAGTAACTTGAAGACTGTATCTAAGAACTCTTTTCTACAGACGGGAATAAAAGCCCTTGTTTTCCTTTCCTTGTCAATGGGTGCACGTGAACATGAAACCAGCATCCACCCTCCTCTCCTCTCTTCAAACCCCATGCCGCCCTCCCTTTCTCCTGCCTCGTTTTAAAAATCAACACTGAACTTGTTCTCTAAACGGTTGGAAGCAGTTTATGAACATTTCAACAATAAAATCCCCTCCTCTTACATCAAAAGAAGCTCGATTCATTTCTGATCTCTATCCAAGTTCAAAGGCGAAGTTAAAGTGATACTTCAAAGAAGCGTGTAATCAAAGACACACAGCTGTTAAAACAATCTTTTGTTAGTTCATTGTCTTCAAACCGGGCTCTTCACAAAATCCCCAAATGAAGGGAAGTGGAATCAAATAAGTTACATTCAATCATTCTGAGTGGGAGGCTTTGGTGTCATGCTAGGATAAATGCAACACCAAAGATTTACTACTATTTACACCAGCTGAAGCAGTACAATAAGCCGCGTATCCTGCCGCAGGAAAAACTACCATGGTCCTCTTAAATATGCCAAGGGCTCGAGGCATTGTAAGATATGCCGCAACAAAAGTGAGGCATTTTGACAAATTAAGCACCGAGTTACGAAGGCTACATTGTTATATGTGATGCCTCTCTACTGCAAGGCTCTGTGTAAGCAGTATAATGTCCTATCCGTCTTTCCTCTGTGGCCTGCTGCACTGTGTCATTAGATTTCATCCACAAGGGCAAGCTGCGGCTGTATTAACAAGTCGCTATCACCACTTGATGCCATTGAAATTTTAATGTAATACCATCCAAAAGGAAGTACATGAAATGGGGGAAAAAAGGGCAGAAAAAAAAGGAGCTTTGCCAGTCCAGTGGCTTGGCTTAATTTTTTAATATGCGTTAGCACCTTGCCTTAATCCGAGTCTAATGTATATGGTCAGGGGTTACTGTTGAGATAGAGAAAGGGGCTGTCAATCAAAGCTTGGACAAATTATACTCAGACTCCATTAGGTTTAAAATAGAGCGGTGAGGTCTAGCGTGAGTCAATCAAATCATTTAAGGATGGCTGTTACGGTTATTACGTTCTACTTGTTATGGAACCTGCTCTTACCTTTATTGCCATCACTGGCAGGTGAAAGTGAACGATCACTGAATTGCACCTGTTGTTTTCATGATAAAACGTTATTGTGAATCTTACTCGAGCTCTTTTGTATATTATATCGCATGCAGAGAAACTGAAACTGCACTTGGAAGCCATCTGCCTCTTACACACATTCACATCATTTAATTTAAGTATTATATTAAAACATATGAGTGTTGGGTTTTTTCATTGCAGAACTTGTTAAGGCAGTGGCTTATCAAAAAGTAGAAAGTATGGAAAACGTACAAAAAATCTGGTTGCAAATAAGATAGAATTTCTTTTAACATATTGATTTTTTTTATTGTTGAAAAATGATGTGGTTAAAAATATAAAATTTGAAGTAATAATCTATCAGATTTGGTTTAAATTTAGTTAGGCTAACTTTACATGTTGGTAGTATAAAAACGACTAACCTGAACATCAGAGAATCCAAACAGGGACACAGCAGGACGCCACATGGAAAAGAGAAAAAAGGGAAAAAAGTGAGCATGATAATTAAAGAAACACAATTTTTAAAAGGTTGAACTTACTAACTATATTTACCAAGTTACCAAGAGGAACCATAATGTGTTTCATCTCTAGAAGAAAGCGTTTCACATTGGGCTTTGCTTTTTGGGCAGAGCTCCTTAGTTGAGTGTAATTGCCAAATAAAACAAAGCAGATGCATCTGTTCTGTGAGGCGTCCACACATTTTTGGAAGGAAAATCTGTAAGTGAATAACAGACCAACTGACAATATGCGTAAAATGAGAATAATGTTGTGAGACATTTTCATTTGGACTGTTTGTAAACATGAGCTGTATAACTGCCAGGCAGCTCTTAACAGCTCTTAAGAGCCACATTTCCAACTAACAGAAAAGTAGGGGAAGACAAATTGCCAAAAATGACATTATCATTTCTGTATGTGTCACAAGGCAAGTAGATCTATGTCAACCATTGAAAAGAAAGTGTGTGAACCTGCCTGAGTGTGTATGTGTGTGTATCTTTGTGTGTCTGACCTGCTCCATCTGGAGGATTCGAGCACTCGGGGGCTGTCACACAATAGGGAGACGAAAGCCCGCTGAAGGATAACAAATGACTTCATGGCAAAACAGCCATTGAAATTCTTTCAGTATGTGGCATTAAAAACAACTGAACAAATAGAGATAAGAAGGTGGGTAGGATTTGAAATGAGATTTTTTTTTCACTCTCCCTTCCTCAGCTTAAAAGCTAAACAAAACAAATGGAGCTTATTACTGCAGATTACCTTACACTGGACAGATTCACCACATGAGGCCTAGTGTAAACAATGTCTTTCTCTCCGTGTACTAACTATGTGCCATTTATAACAGTGAGCAATCATATCCACGGTGCCCATAGATAAAACAAAATATATCCTGGCCAGCGATTTAAAAATATAATTGTTTTAGGGGCTGTTTCCATGTGGGTTACCATAGCAAACACTGATAAACCAATTAGAGTCTGTTGTATTACCTCTGCATAAACAGTGGCTGTCATAGGAGAGTGACTGAGTGTCATGAGCAAAGGGAAAAGCTGAGCCCTCCACCCCAGAGTCGCTCAGGAGGCGTCGGGACACGCCAAGACCCCAACAATGTTTTCCATTTACTAATCCATTTTGTTTAAAGTTAATAACTTTAAGTGTCCTTCCGACTAGTTTAACGATAACATGTGTTGTTCTTATTCATAACACTCCGTTCGATGTCTCACTATGGGATGCGCCTCATCGCGGAGCAAACAGAAGCATCAATCTCATTACGCCAATCCTGATTGGCTGGTGATCTTGACGTCAGCGTCAGGGAATCCACCCCCTATAAGTAGCTTGCGCTACGTCGCATGCGTCATTCAAACACCTCTTCTCGCTTCAGAGCACATCTTGATGGTAGCCGGACTAGCTTAACAGTCCACAGACTGAACCCAAAGCTAACTTTCGGTCGACGGGCGCTCGCCGGCTACTCTTCTGCTTCGCCAGAAGACTGTTAATGCTAACACACCAGTTTACAGTCGACCTCGCCGTTTCTTTCCTCGGAAATTAAGGTACGGTTTTGATTTTTTCAAGCTAGCAACACACCTGTTGCTAGCTTGCTTTCCCTCACTACCGACACCACGGTAGCGAGGCTACGTACCTGTTACGAGCGGGTCCTCTCCACGCCACGCGGCGAACAAGATGGACGCCTCTTTCCCTCACACCAGAGGAGTCAGGGACTCGGAGGCTCGGCTCTGCGGCTGCGGGTTGAAAATATCAGGCACAGACTCACACCAGGTCTGCTCGTCCTGCCTCGGGAACACGCCCAGGAGGCTATTGACAACCCCGGCTCGTGCGGGCACTGTGTCGGTCTGGGGCTCATCAACAGCGGCAGCTGCGGAACCGGAGTCCCGCGCCGTGTCAGGCTGGGACCCGGTGGCGGCAAGAGACGCGAGAACGGAGCCCCACGCTTTACCAAGCTGGGGCTCCCGGCTGGACCTCACCATGGTTTCGCCCGCGGAGGATGTCCTGGAATTGGATTATATGGAGGACGAAGAGGGTGCCTCTGAGTTCCTCCTGTCTGATTCGGATGAGCAAGAAGACGATATCTTCGTGTCATCGGCTCAGGCTGCAAAGCCGGGAGCGATGGCTGCTCTCCCGGGCGATAGCACACCAGCTTCGCTCTGTCTGAGCATGGACCTGCAGGCCGTGTGTCAGCGTGCCGCGTCCAGACTAGACATCCCGTGGCCCGAAATGGCCAAGGAGACCTCCAGGTCCCGTTACGAGGGGAAACATTTTCCCCAAGCAACGAGGACAAAGAGGCAACTCCTTCCGGTCTTCCCGGAGATGTTGGATGAGGTGTCGGTCTCGTGGAGAGACCGGCCCTTTAGCAACAAGGTCCCAATCCAGGGTGCCTCCTCCCTAGACTGTGACGGTATGGAGAGGCTCGGCCTGCTCCGCATACCGCCTATGGAACCGCTGGTGGCAGCCCACCTCCTACCGAGGCTGGTCCCGTCACCAAGCAGGAACCCCACGCTGCCAGCGAAGGCGGACCGATTCCAGTCGACCATGACTGAACGGTCCTACAGAGCCGCAGCGTTGTCCGCCAGGGCTTTGAACGTTTCCTCGCTGCTAACCGCATACCAAGCGGAGCTCTGCGAGGATCTGTCAAGCAATCCTGGACCGGCCGTTCTGGACGAGATGGCCGCGATCACAGACATTTGTCTCCGTGTTCAACGCTGCGGCGTCTAGGCCACGGGCAAGGCAATGGGGATCATGGTGGTGCAGGAAAGAGCTAGATGGCTCAACCTCACCAACCTCCCAGACCGGGAAAAGGAGGATGTGCTAGACATGCCCATCGTTCCCGAGGGGATTTTCGGCTCCGCTCTCGCCTCCATGCAGAGGAGATGCGAGTCGAAAAAGAAGGAGGACGAGGCCCTCCACCTCTGTCTCCCTCGAAGGGTCCAGCCGCTGCCTTCACAGCGGCAGTCCTTCGCCCAAGCTGCCTCGAACCCTGCTCGGTTCAAAGTACCAAAACAGCAGAGGTCGCAGCCCGCCCCGAGTCCCCAGCCCAGGCAGGAGACGAGGGCGAGTTGGCCTAGAAAATCTCCGGTTCCGGCTGCAGCCCAGGCGCAGCCAACCCAGAATTTCGGCCAGCAGTCGAGGAAGAAGAAGCGGGCGGCCTGACAGCCCCCCCTTCTCCCCTCTGTGACAGAGCTGGAAGTCCACGGTTCCCCAGCTCTAGATGTGTTCCCGCTGCCTCGAGAGATGCCTCAACGCCATCCTCAAGTCCGCAAAAACACATGTCACAATATTGTTGTTGTTTCTCACATAAACCATTTTCCGCTGACGCATCCAGGCTTCAGGCCAAGGGCACAGCTCAAAAAAATGAAAAGAAAAACAATAAAAACAATAAACAGTCCGTCAACTGTTCCCCTTCTGAGAGCAGCTACGGCCTCTCTCAAAAGGCGGATAATAGACGGGTCTGTGAAGGCACCACTGTCACGCGCATGCGCAGTGTCGGTGGGGATTGTCGAAATGGGGTACCACGTGTTCAGACACTAGAGGGCCCCATAACACAACAAATAGAGACTCAGAGGGTAAGAGACGTGACATCTCCGCTGGCTCTAAGGAGCATACAGTGGAAGATGCTCACAACATCTGCTTGGGTTTTCAAGACAGTAACACGGGGCTACAGACTCCAATTCGCTGTCACCCCCCCCTCGCTTCTCGGGCATTCTGTATTCACAAGCCCGAGGAGAGTCAGCCCATATTCTGGAGAGAGAGATCCTCTCACTTCTAGAAAAGAGGGCTATATCTATAGTACCCGCCGAGCAGAGTCAGAGCGGCTTTTATTCCAAGTATTTCCTCGTTCCCAAACGGGGAGGGAACGGGATTTGGCCAATACTAGATTTGAGGATTCTGAACAAATATCTAAAAAGATACAAATTCAGAATGCTCACTCACACATCTCTGCTGCGGCTCGTGCGACAAAACGACTGGTTTACATCAGTCGACCTGAAAGATGCGTATTTTCACATCCCAGTATATTACCCACACAGGAAATATCTGAGATTCGCATTTCAGGGGATCTGTTATGAATACAGAGTACTCCCCTTCGGTCTGTCTCTCAGTCCAAGAGTGTTTGTACGATGTACGGAAGCTGCGATAGCCCCGTTAAGACAACAGGGTATTCGCCTGGCGACCTAGCACAGACTGTACTCTTCCTGGGTTTACACCTGAACTCGGTGCCCTTTACAGCCCGCCTGTCAGCGGAAAGAGTGAAAGCTTTCAGAGCTTGTCTCGCTCATTTCCAGCTGCGCAAACATGTTCTCTTCAGATCATGCCTGCGGTTACTGGGGCTCATGGCGTCAGCCATCCTGGTCGTACGACTGGGACGCTTACACATGAGGGAGTTTCAGCGCTGGGAAGCCGCTCTAAAACTAAACCCTGCGCGCCATGGGAGAGTAATGGTTACTGTGAAATGCGTAAGGGCACTGCGCCACTGGCTGCACCCGACTTTTCTAGTACGGGGCGTGCCTATGGGTGCTGTCCTTTCATGGAAGGTGGTCACCACGGACGCATGTCTGACAGGCTGGGGAGGTATTTACGAAGGTCGTCCGGTGAGGGGTCTCTGGAGCAGAGACCTCCAGCGGGCGCACATAAATTACCTGGAGCTTTTAGCGGTGTTCCTCACCCTAAAACGCTTTCTGCCTTTTCTCAGAGGACATCATGTCCTCGTGAGGACAGACAACACGACCACAATATTGTATATAAACCGCCAAGGGGGTTTGCGTTCTCTCCAGTTACACATGCTGGCACGCAAACTGATCTTATGGAGCGGTCTCCTCTCTCTGAGAGCGACGCACGTACCAGGAGTGATGAACCTCGGGGCGGATCTACTGTCCAGAGGTGCACCACTATATGCAGACTGGACTCTACATCCAAGGATTGTGAGTCAGCTGTGGGTGCGTTACGGCCGCGGTAAATCTGTTCGCATCAAAATAAAATGCTCAATGTCAGCTATTCTTTTCAATGCGCGATTTAAACGCACCGAGAGGCGTGGACGCGCTCGCGCACGTTTGGCCTCCGGGCCTTCTGTACGCGTTCCCACCCCTGGCTCTGATACCCCCAACTGTGGCCAGAGTGAGGGAACAACGCCACACACTTATCCTGATAGCTCCACACTGGCCCGCAATGTACTGGCTGGCGGAGATATATCAGCTGCTGTGCGGGCAGCCATGGCAGCTCCCACTACGCAGGGACATACTGTCTCAGGCGGGGGGGGCGATCTTTCACCCACACCCAGAGCACTTGGCACTATGGGCCTGGCCCGTGAGTGGTACAATCTGAATACAGTGGGACTCCCTCAGAAGGTGATAAACACTATTCAGAGTGCGAGAGCTTCCTCCACCAGGTCGCTCTATGACTGTAAGTGGAGGGTGTTTGAGGAGTGGTGCCTTCAAAAAGGACACATCTCTTTTCAATGTCCTGTCGGGGTGATTTTATCATTTCTACAGGACTTAATTGATAAACACAGAGCTTTCTCTATGATCAAAGTGTACCTGGCTGCTATTGCTGCATGCCATGTGGGCTTTGAGGGAAAGACGGCTAGCCAACATCCTTTGGTCTGCCGTTTTATGAAAGGGGCTCACAGGCTCCTCCCTGTTTCCAGGTCACTGGTGCCCTTATGGGACTTGGCAGTGGTTTTAGATGGGCTCACTCTAACCCCATTTGAACCCCTTGAAGAAGCTGACATGAAGCACTTGTCACTCAAGACAGTGCTGTTACTGGCCCTGGCATCCGCCAAGCGAGTCAGTGACATTCATGCGCTATCTGTACATCCTTCATGCACTCAGTTTGCCCCAGGGCAAACGAGAGTGTTGTTGAAGCCCAACCCTGCCTTTATACCTAAGGTGGTTGGTTCATGTACCCCAATTGACATTGAGGCATTTCCTCCGCCGCTGTGTTCCTCCGGGGAACAGCAGCCGGATTTGCTGTGTCCAGTCCGTGCTTTACGCACCTATATGGACAGATCAAAAGAGTTTTGTCATAATGACCAACTCTTTGTGTCCTGGGCTAACCCTCAGAAGGGCAAGCCCGTTACTAAGCAACGGCTCTCCCACTGGATTGTGGAGGCAATTGCTTTGGCCTATACGAGTCAGGGTTTGCAGGCACCTTCGGGTCTGCGTGCTCATTCGACTCGTGGTCTGGCTACATCCTGGGCTTTGTTCAAGGGTGTTTCCATCCAAGACATTTGTGCAGCAGCGAGCTGGTCCTCGCCGCTCACTTTTGTCCGCTTTTACAGGCTAGACGTCTCTGCTCCTAGTGTGGCCCGAGCAGTGCTGGGCACCTTGTTGAGTC
Organism: Gymnodraco acuticeps; assembly: GCF_902827175.1. NCBI lineage: Eukaryota > Metazoa > Chordata > Actinopteri > Perciformes > Bathydraconidae > Gymnodraco > Gymnodraco acuticeps. The sequence goes on from NW_022990015.1 coordinate 1,157,323, forward strand.
AGAGCTCTACCTGTTAAGTTCTGGTTGGTTTGGTGAATTTCGAGATAAGCTCGTACGGGAGCTACAATATCCCATAGTGAGACATCGAACGGAGTGTTATGAATGAGAACTATAGGTTACTTACGTAACCCCAGTTCTCAGAGTAACATGTAGTGAGATGTCTCACCAGACGGCCCTCCTTGCTATGGTGAAACGAGAAGAGGTGCTTATTTTGAATGACGCATGCGACGTAGCGCAAGCTACTTATAGGGGGTGGATTCCCTGACGTTGACGTCAAGATCACCAGCCAATCAGGATTGGCGTAATGAGAGTGATGCTTCTGTTTGATCCGCGATGAGGCGCATCCCATAGTGAGACATCTCACTACATGTTACTCTGAGAACTGGGGTTACGTAAGTAACCTATAGTTTCTATTAGGGATGCACGATATTGTTTTTTTGAAACCGATACCGATACCGATAACTTCCTGCTTCTCAAGACCGATAATAAAAAAAAATGTATGCCACTAATTATTTTAACGCGATTAACGCATGTGTATTTTTTTTTTCTCGGCCGCCCCGTAGTTTCAGAGCGCATCGAGTTTAAAATACCATCTACAAGCTGATGCTGACAGCCCCGCTCCTGCCGCCCGCTTGTGGCAGACCACACTTCCACGCTCACCGGTAGGCACCGACTGGCCATCTGGAGGACCGGGAGGGTGTGTGTATGTGTGGCCCGAGCGAGCGAGAGAGAGACCTTACGTGCATTGTTGTTGTTAGCATCTGGTGCTAGCTAGCTGCGCTAACGGATATACGGAGCTGTTTAAATGAAAACAGAGGAGCGACATTTCGCCACAACTGCGCCGAGCACTTGACTTTATGCAGGAAGCCAGACAGTGGGACATTGTACGAAAAGTCAGCACACTCAGCACGGATAGTGCGCAACATGATTGCAGCGTCCAGGCAGCTCCGGTTCGAGCATATGCCTTGAGTTGCACATAGCTCCAACGCCCATACCACCGACGACATGTTTGTTTACTGTCCCGGCCTCACGGCCGCACACCATTTACGTCACAGCCAGGCATGAGTTAGGGAGCGCTGGATTTGTGAAAAACTCCCCTCTTCCTAAACCACTAATATCACAGTACTGGCAAAACGGGAGGAGTCGAGTGAAAAACAAGTGCCCCTCATCCCAATCCACCCACACCGCAGTATTTTTTTCTTTTTTTTTACCCAAAAAATATATTGTATATTATCGGGGCTATTAATACTGGTATCGGGTTTATCGGGATGACGTCATAATTCCTAATATCGGACCGATAATTATCGGGCCGATAATTATCGTGCATCCCTAGTTTCTATAGCCAAGTTTCTATTACATTTGAGGGAAAGTTTTAAACAAATTTCCAGAAAATCATCAATAGAAAACGCAAAGAAAATAAATATATATAATATCTTCCACTCCACTTGTGAGAATATTAGGAAGTAAATAAAGAAAGAGCTCCAATTTCCCAGTAAGGTACGAATAAACAATTATAGAAGAAATCGCAATGAGATGACGTAATGAACATCTTAATAAATAAATACAAATGAAAGCAATACTTTTTCTTTTCTAGTACTTTCTCTCAATAGATTTTTTTTGTTGTAATAATTTATAGCAGTGGACAATTAATGTACAGAATTTGTGTACGTCATGATAACAATGTGTGTTTCTATTACATTTAGCTTTTATCGAGACATCAAAGTTATTTTGTGAACAGCTCATAAAAGCAGGTGAATGGAAAACGATTTGATGACTAATGTAAAGAACCACGTTTACATTTACACGAAGCTTTTTCAAAAGAACTGTTTTCTACATTGCTTGTAAATGGGCAAAGGAGTGGAGTTTAAACGCAGTATGATTCACATTAAGTACAGGGGGGGAACAAACACACAGCTATTGCACAGAAACAACCTGCTCAGAATTTATCACGCGACCTAGTCGGCCTAACAATCAGGCGTTAAAGAGAACAAAAGCCCATTCCAAATAAATTCCCACTGTATTTGTGCTGGGATTTGATTTACTGGCCTGTGGGGAGGCACCATTTGGTAGCACAAGAAGAGGCGGGGAGAGGTAGGTGGTGTCTGAGAGGAGAGTCTGTGCGTGCGTGTGTGTGTGTGTGTGTGTGTGTGTGTGTGTGTGTGTGTGTGTGTGTGTGTGTGTGTGTGTGTGTGTGTGTGTGTGTGTGTGTGTGTGTGTGTGTGTGTGTGTGTGTGTGTGTGTGTGTGTGTGTGTGTGTGTGTGTGTGTGAGGGGGCTGGGCACCAGGGGATGGTGGGTAGGGGGGTGCTCATGTGCCAGAAGTGTTTATTGTGTCATGGTGATTTATTGAGTGAGCTTCATTTCACTGAATGTTCTCAGATATTTATTTCCCTAAAGGCCCCACAAAGATATGAACAGGCCTGCATCCACATATGTCATCATTGCCCATTTTACAGCGTCAGGAGATTTCTCTCAAACTAAGAGAGGGAAGAAAACGAGAGAGGGAAAGAAACAGCTAGTGGCGATCAGGGCACCTCTCCATCAAAGCCCTGTAAACAATGGTACCTCAGCAACATGGAAATAGCATTTTGAGGACTTTTCCGCGGTCATCCCTCCTATTCTACCTACTCTTTGCTGCCAAATACATACTTACAGAGCATACATAATTTACATCAAGACTTTAAAGGGCCACTCAGAGCTCCTCTAGGCTTTAAATGTCATTGCGTTACAGTTTTAGCTTGTTAAGCAGAACTTTCTCCCTAAAGACTTGGACAGCTTTAATATCCACAAAGAATCAACAACAAAATGAGAAGTCTACACTCAATGATTCATGGACATCGCAGATAAAGAAGCCAGGGATTAACAAATCTTACATATAAATGTCACTTTTAGAGAAATGTGTTAACTATCAGTGAATTGTCATTTGAATTACATTTTTAAACCGCAACATGATTATTAAAAATATGCTATTATTCGTCATAAAACACAAGGATAATCTTAAATACTTTATTTCAAAACTTTTCTATGCATAATTCAAATACAAACTGCAGATTTGAATACTGAACATGTGTTTTCTAAGCAGATGTGAGATTGATTTAAAGCATAAGACAAAGATGGAATTAGTAAGTGTTCGGCTTGGCAGTGGAGTCGGCATATGTTCATTTGAAAGTCTGATTTTATCATATGATGGCTTGACGAATGAGGGTCAATTCTATTTTCCTATCGGTTAGAGAGCTGTAGACACATGCAGATCAAACGCCTGTTTTCCTTTTACCGGTTTCTCTTTGAATGTTGACAGGCCAACGTTTTTTTTTTACTTAAATGCAGTTTTACCTGGCTTTTTTTCCTCCAAGAGGCCAAGGAGTGTTATGGCAAAGTACTATCTGGTTGATTCTTATTCTGTGGGGGTAGAGAGTGGGTGAGGCAGCCAGATGGTAGGAGTCTTTGATTCTCCAGATGGCTGTTCTGTGTGGTGCTCAGTGACACTGGGCAGGCTCATTGACATGCTGCCTCCCTCCCCTCCATCTCCTCGCCTCCTCTTCCTTCACCTCCTCCTCCAACATAGTCACTGTTACGAAGATGGATACCAGCCCCCCTGGCCTCTAGCTGCAGATCTTGAGAGGATGGGATGGGACTTTCCACTTAGCCCACCAGAGAACATGTCAATGTTTGGGATCGTATTGATGACACCCATTTGCCACTGTCAAATCTACCTAAATTGTCGATGGGAGGTGACTGCGATTGAAACTAAAGTGATTTGAGGGATGAGCAGGCACTGATCTCAGGTCAGCTGCAGCATGTCTACAAGGTACGTTTTGTATTAGGGTATAGGGTACACCTCTCAGTTCTGGTAATCTTCAATCTCACATAACCGCATGTCAAAGAACACATGTTCAGGCTCTATTTATTAAAATACTGACGGATCTATTGGGTGTTTATGTGATATATAATTATATGTTAGTGTATAGTACATTTTCTTACACAGACTACCCAGAATTATTCATATTAGGTCATTTATTTCAGTGTATATCAATTATTATCCAAGGCACTGACTGCTGACAGAGGAAAAAAGTCATCTTGACCCTTATTATTTTTATGGGAAAAGAAATCCCACCCTAGCCATACTGCTGGAAATCTAAATGAGCCTGTTAAGAAAATCTTGGCTTAATTTGAATTGGACCAGTTCAGACGGTGTTTCTGCAGATCAGCCAAGCTCTGGCATTAAACACACCCTGCTTTTATTCCCTGACCCCTGATGCACCTCTCCTTTTGGGGTCATATCATCATTACCATAGTGCAAGCTCAGAAGCTGTGTTTCGGTGTGCCTTAATTAATGTGTGTTTATAGGGGGCCACAGGAGTGAGTGCACTTAATGAAACATTTCTACGGTAGCCTCCGGGGCCCAAAAGAGACAGCTTCTCTATTGTACTGCTGATTCTTACAGGCTGTAAACACTTAATTGATCTGAGGAGCATATTTCAGTGCACATTCTAGGGAAATCCTTTTCGAATTGGGACCGTTCATGATTACTTTTTAACGTCTCTTTAAGGGGGTTGGGGGAAAAAATCATAACTGTCTGGTGTCTGTTTATTTGTGCAAAGCCATGGTTAATTACTGATAACTTTGTACACAAACTGAAAGCAACACAAAAAATAAAATGGTATGGTAAATAGAGATACAGAGAAGTCAAGAGAAATAATGTGGGTATGTTTCTAAGTGTGTATGTGTGCATGGGTATTATAAGACCACTGAAAAAGATCTCTGATTGTTGTGATGTCACGTCTGGGAGGCTGATTGGGGGGTGGGGGCTGTTGGTGCTATAAAAAGGCCTGGAGGTCCCTCTTTCGTGGCGGATTGCTTTCCTCTAGCCAAGAGTGATCCTGTGTGTGTGTTTGTCTGAGTGCGTGCGTGTGTCTGTGTGTGCACTGGGGCCGATGACAGGGGCCATGGCCTCCACACCCGGGGGACCGCCAATGAGAAAGAAGCATTTCCTCTAACATTCCATGGGTCACAAAAACAATTTGCCCAGAGAAAAGTGGCTAAACAGCCGCAATGTTACTCAGTGGAGCTGAGGGAGAAAGCTAAAACTAACTGCCAGTTTTTCTTTCACTCTTGAACTTTAACGTGAAGAAACTGCCGTACAATTAAGCAAACAACACATGACAGCATTTAAAAATATTATTCTGCTAGCTCAACAGCGGCTGTGTAATTAATAAGTTTGCTGTGTGTGTTGTGAGACTGCTCTGCATTGGAAGAAACAAATTCATTTTTCACGCTTCAATTGCTTTGTGATTACTGTTAATCGAGAACACAGAATGATTCATTACTCTGTACACATAGCATGTCTGCTGCAAAAATGGAACTACGTGACTAACCCCTCTCAAGTATCCCCATCCCAGCAATTCCTTTTCTAAATATGTCCACTTCACTTGGAAATATCATCTAAATATAAACACAAGTCAAATGGCAGATCTCTCTCACACACACACACACACATGATTATCTGCAGTCCTTTAATCAGCGTCAGATTCAGGACCCCCAAATAACTTTCATGATGACGTAACATCAGGTCAAGTAAAACCCCGGATATGTCAGCCACAGCTTCAGCACTGCCTGAGCACACAGACCACTTTCTGTCCCACAATCCACATGGGCTGACTTCTGGGACTGCTACGGAGAGAACAGAGCGGACATTCCTCAAAATACCCCCATATCTAGGACAAGTGAAAAACAGACAATGACAAGTGGCTGCTGCAGTGTTAGCAAGACAGCAACCTGAGGACGGAGGGAAGAAATTAAATAAATAACCTTTGTGGGATGACCGTGAGGCTTGGCTATGACAAACTGTCGTGTTGTGGGACACTGTGCGTTTAGGGAAAACAGCGCGGCTCGGCTTATCCTTTTCACTCATCCAGATAAAAGTTGGCAAGAGTGTGAAGTGCAGTTCTCTCGCTGGCTAAGTATGGAAATGTGTTTAGCGGTAGCCTTAAGAGGAGTTGATTGGGGGTGGAGGATTCTCCCTGAACACAGTGCTATCCCTGGGAGAGTGAGGCCAGGTAGTTAATAGGGGTCAGAGCCAGGGCTGAAGTGTAAATTGGCAGGGGTGCATCAATTAGAGGGTGGCAGAGGCTAGGATAGAAGAGCTAGATGGAGCAGGAGACAAGCATATAATCTTTATCACCACAGTGAGATGCAGCAGGAGGTCTGTCCGAAGGAAGAAGAGCTAAAATACCGCACAAATTAATGAGACAATGCACTGGCTTTGTAGTCGTGTACAGACTGAGATTCGAGTAATCACCAAGTAGCTTTTCAAGCGGATATATTATGCTTAGCTGTATCATTCCTCTAAAAGGAATACAAATATGCTTTTTCTACTTCTCGAGGGTCTACTTTTATTTGCATGAAAGGCATAGACGCAATCACCTAGCCCACCTGGATACATAAGAAGCTCTTGAACATATGTAGAATTAGACACTAGCAGGAGAAAATAACTCAAGTAGGCTCTTTCTGTTCTCTTGTGCAAAGCAACTGAATGGATCTGTTTTTGTGCACATATACTGTATATGTACTGCCCTCTTCTCTGCTAACATGGGTGTCCTTGTGTGCATGTGCAGGAGTTATTCAAAAGGAGAGATATTTGATTATATTGTGTTCACCTATCCAAATTATTTGAACATTGAGCATTGGAGCAGAGCTTACATTTGCAATCTTATACCGTTTAAGTGTATATTGGAAAAAAGACAATCTCACTTATTGAACACATTCACCCTGGAGGGCAAACTGCTACGGTAATGAACACCACACTCTCAGAGAATTACAGTGTCCTTTATCCTGCTGTAGTGGAGGATGAAAAAGGATCTGGCCGACACGAACACAGACACGCGCTCACACACACAGAAAGGAGAAGAGAAGAGACGTGGAAGAGAGGGAAAGGGAGCAAACACACATTTCAAGACCCCATAAACCTGTAAACAAATTCTGTGGAGCAGATCAATTATAAACGCCACAATGCAATTAAAGCCAAATTCAATTTGAGCACACACTGTCCATCTGTCACGGTGAAACAAAAGCCGAGAAGCTCCATTATTACCAAATCCCTGCTCCTGTTAATTTGCTTGCCGGGAGATTTTCAGTTTCTAGGAGCGGGGCCGTACTCAAATGCCAGGGTTGTTCACTCAGGTTATGTCCTCTGAAAACAGTCCCCAGATGCTCCCAATCAGCCTTCATCAAACTGCCCACTCTTTTACTCCAAGAAGAATATTTTCCTTTTTCCCCTCTGATCTTAATGAGGTTTTTTGTTCAACAATAATACAGATACAAAACACGGATATCTCAGGAGAGTGGCACCGTGATCAGCATTGCCCAGCATTTGATAATTGTGCAACAGATATTAGCAATACAAAACTGTATTTTGAAATGCTTTGTTGTTCACATCAGCATCTCTCACAGACTCAAATCCCCTCTAACAGGTGAGAAAATAACAGCTGATACAGTCACAGTGTGCTTCTGAGATCTTTAGTCAAGCTCTGGCGAATCATTGTGAACGCTTCCTTGGTCCTGATGGTGTAAAAGAAGCGCTCCTTTCCTAATCCTGTTTGGCCACTTTAGAATGGGAGATAGGGATCTGCGCCCCAGAATCTGAGAGTGGGGTTCAAGGGACTGAGCTCTCACTGCTTTAAGCCAGCGGGGGGAAAGAAACTATCATCTTCAAAGGTGGAAGAGTGTGTCAATTTAAAATCAGAAATGTATCAGGCATCTTTATGCTTCTTCAACTACAATACATCTCGGCTGATTAAAGCACATCAAAGACGGCTCATTCATTCCTCAGAGCAATGAGGGGAGATTTTAATTGCAAAATGTTAAACCTCACAATTAAAGGCTTTGTGCTACTCAGAACTAACCCAAACACAACCATTAAGGACAGCATACAAATTAGCCTCAACACGGATGAGATTCAGGGACAAGGATGGGACTAACAAGTGTCTTCCGGAAATGAATATCTTTTATCAGAAACATGTGAAGGCAGCGTCCACAAGACTGAGGATACAGCTGGAGATGAGCTTTTCATGATCTCGCCTTTATCTGTGACACTTAAGGGCAAGCCTGCTAACGAGAGCAGACACTATTCATTCTTAGACAAACAGATCTTGACAGAGGATATATATATAAAACTCATTAAAATGATTTGCAGACAGAGATGAATGCATGCAAACAAGTGTGCAAACACACACAAAGATATGCTCACACACACCATTGAGGTGTCAGCGTGTCAGAAAGGGCTGTGCCTGCCACGATAAGAGGCTGACAATGATACTGTACAGCTATTAGGCTGGAAATAACCTGCCAATACAAACAGTTGTCGGGCCAGCCCATTGTCAGGCTGTGGATTTACAGTGAAGCCCAAAGAATTTAGTCAATTGCACTTTTGTAGGTAGCGTCCTGAACCTTTTCACTATATTGTTTTCCTACAAAATACTGGGGCATTAATAAAGCAAAAATAAACACATTTGAAAGGAGTGACAGTAAGTGAACAGATAAAGCGTGCAGTTACCTCGCGCACACACACAATGCACACACATGCCTCCTTATAACAACCACAGAGCCCCCTTTTACAAGCCCTCAGAGTAACAACCGTGTCTAATTAAAATTCACATTTCAAACCAAAAAGGGAAAACAAGCCATCTTTGAACAATCCCGTCCGTCCTCGCCCTGGTCATGAATTTCAGATAAACATTGCGATACACCGAGAGTAGTGCCACATTAATTAAAAGCCTTGATAGACGCGGCTTCCATCTAACAGACCTATCAGGAATTAAATTTGTATCAGCGGCGGAAAGAGCAGTTGAGGGGTCCCTCAGGGGGATTAATGAAACAGACTTTCATAGAGGAGTCATCAGAGCTCTGGGCTGAGGGAAGGAGGCAGGGGAAAAAAGGCCAGCAGCAGGATGTCATGTGTGGGGCCGCCGCGTCACTGACCTCTCATTTCATACTTTAATAAAGTCGCACCCAGGTGTCCTTGATGCCTTCCAGTCGCCTGGGGCTCTGGGAAAGGCTAAACAGGAGGCAGCCATAACATAATTCTGAATGCTCACCCCCCCCCCCCCCCCTTTCTGTGTTCTCTCTGTGGTGTTATGATATACGTCCATGGGCATGCACACACAAGCATTCCTGAAAGAAATGCACACAAACATACAATGAAACTGAACTTGCTTTGTGGTACCTAGATTGTGCTGATTTTAGGCCTTTGATCAAGATAAGATAAGATACTTGTTGTCAGTTGAGAAACATGAGGCGATTTCCTCATTTAGGTATTTAACTCAACAATTGAACTTGGGCAATACGAAGTAACAGTGTTACATCAATTCTGCAAGAAAAGCCACAAATTCAGCCGAGTTGGTAGAGCCGTGTCATTTCGACTTGATGATTTACTATCATGTGCAGTTGGTTACAGGAAATTGGAACAGCGCTGACTTGCTTTTGAATTGTGGTCGAGACAGTTTTCTGTTGAAAACAGAAGCAGATTATCTTGATGAGAAAGCAGCAGATTTAGAGATGTACAGTATGCAATATGTTATCACAACACAGTCGGCCCAGACAGCTGCTATCTGTCATAAACTCCGGCTATTGTTGGCGACACTACACAGCAACATGTGACCTAATCTAGATGAGCAGCCACTGAGCAAATACAGAGTGGAATGGTGTCATTTTTAATAAAGCTGTTTTATGGACTGCAGTCAACAGAGCCAGAGGAACAGGCTGAAACTTCCTTGTGCAAATGATACGGCAGCAGGAGTTTCATAACTTCCTCTGCTCAGACAAGCCTGTGGCAAGTCTCCTAACAGCAGTCAGAGAGAGAGAGAGAGAGAGAGAGAGAGAGAGAGAAAGAAAAAAAAATAACCTCAGCCTTATCAAGATTTTACAGAGACATTTCTTTAATTAGTTTTAATATTTCTTGTTTAGATAATGTCAGCCAATTGACAATTCGGTCCCAAACGGAACCGAGGGGAACTCTGCACTTCTCCGATACAGAGAAAATGGCTGATTAAAAAGATTGCTTTCCTTCATTTGATTTAAAATCATATGCATATTTTGGACAGGAGTCAATACCATGGCATACACATACTTTCATTGCTGATCCTATCGCTGATGTCTGAATGGTATCATGCGACAGTATTTGTTAAATTCACAAGTACATTTTGATGAAGAAAGAAAGCTATCTCCCAAACATTAATTGTGCAAACACAGTCACAACAGCTTTGTCCTTTCCTGGTGTTACGTGCTCTATTTGCTGCCGGTGAGGCAATGTGGATGTGAGGAGTTCTCACTGGTGACGGGGTGGTGATGGAAAAATAATTAGCGTTGCTGAGGAAAAGTTTCCTCTCTCCGAGATCTCAGACAAACACACCGGGCCTCAACCCCAAAACAATGTTGATCAAAGCACGTAAACATCTGGAGCAACGAGACTGCCGCTTTTGGAACGAGATATTCATCTATATTTTTTCCAAGATTACCAGGGAAGATAACCAGACTGTGCGCATGAGGGAGCACTTAGAATACCAAAGGTTTAGAGTGTGATACTGTAGCCTACCTGCATATCCCCCCACCTGTCTCTCCTTTAATCTTTGGGTTTTCACAATCCTCACTCCCACATTAACACAATCTCAGGCTTTTGTACTCTTGTCGCCTCTCCCTAACCACCTATCTCTGTTTCCCGCCTCTCCCTTCTCTCCTGCACACACCTTTTCTCCTCACCGGGGCAGCAGGTGTTGAGTAGTTGTGTTTACTCCCCCCCCCTCCTCCTACCCTACCCTTCCCTCTCACCGAAGCTCTCTTTCCCTTTCTCTCTCTCTCTCTGTCTTTCTATGTGTGTGTCTCTCTGGCAGCTGGTAAGAGGAGGGAGGACGATATAACAGCTGCACATGAGGGCGGGTGGAAAAAAAAAAAAGCACACAAGGCAAACAGCTTCAATCCCCTCAGGGTTGTCAACTCCAATCTCCCCGACCTCTGGCGTTTTTGAACCAGGCAAACAGAGGGAAAACTGTTGCAGTCGGAAGACATCAGTGTCCCCGTTCCATTAGCCCTACCTGGTGATATGAGAGCCACGGTGAGCAGAGTTTACGTTCCCCGAGGCATTTAGTTGAGCGGCCTAGTAGCCTGCATGAGAAGCATCCACTTAAATCCACTACCATTTAATAATTTGGAGTTTGAAAAACATGTCACTTCCAAATGGAAATTTCGCTGGAGGTACTTACATCTGTTGGAGGAAAAACACAAAACAACGGACACCATCAGGGTTCTTTTTTCTCTTTCTCAGCCCTCTCAATTGTACTGTGTGTGTGTGTGTGTGTGTGTGTGTGTGTGTGTGTGTGTGTGTGGTGTGTGTGTGTGTGTGTGTGTGTGTGTGTGTGTGTGTGTGTGTGTGTGTGTGTGTGTGTGTGTGTGTGTGTGTGTGTGTGTGTGTGTGTGTGTGTGTGTGTGTGTGTGTGTGTGTGTGTGTGTGTGTGTGTGTGTGTGTGTCGTTTTCACAAACAGCATCAAAATACATGAGATCAGCTCTCGGGCTTTGTTTGGCCCTGGCAAGGTTAGGCCAGCCTCATTCCAAATTTCCTGAGGGGGAACAGAGAGAAAAACGATTCCATGCAGATAAATCACTCGCACAGATCAAAAGACAAATCAGTGGCAAAGACAAAAGATGCTGACTTGCAGAGAACAATGGAGACAGGGAGACGTAGGTATCAGAGGAGTCGGCCCTAAGATCCCCGGCTCCACTCGATCAAACCTGCTAACCAGGGTTTGCATACTAGGTCAAACAAACTCTGCTCCTGCAAGAGGGAAAGTGTGTTTAAACTGATCTCAGGGAGATATTTGTGGGAAGCTCTGACTGTGTAGTTTTGCAAAAGTACAAGTAGCATCGAGTTTCTCTCTTTGCAAAGTCATCTTTTCGGTTTGATTTAATAGCCACCTTGAGAGTGTGATATGCCCCGGTTTGAAAAGAAAAATGGCAAGAGAAAGAGAGAGGGGGTAAACTATTTGATATAGAGCATCGGTGTCTGTGTGGGTTGTTGTGCACACGCACGTCTGTGTGGTTTGATGACAAGGAGTCCTGTCCCATGCAGCCCTTCACGCATCACAGCCCACAGTCTTCTATTAACTTCTTCAATACGAGCAATAAATAAATATCTGGAATTCACAACTCTTTATCATCCACTCATCACTTTAGAGAATCGAGGTGTCAGAGAAAAAGAGCCCTTTGGGAAGTAACTTGTAGCAGACACGACCCCTCACCAATATTACCTTTTGATCAAACTGCCTCACGGATATTAGAGGAAGCAACACATCACTTTTACAGCTCTGCTCTTTGTTTAAAAAACAATTCTGTCAAAGGGAAGGGTCATTTGAAAAGCACCTTGTGATTTAGCTTTAAAGCATATTTTATAATGTGGAGGACTAAAATATGTTCAAAAAGGCAGTTCACCATGCACCACTGACAGTCACTATTTGATCCCCTCCTCTGAGATCCATGTTTGATAACACATCAATTTAGATTAAGGTGATATGAAAGAGAAATGTAAAGTAGGTTTCGAGGGGGGAGGAGCTGATGCATTTGAGATGAATAAAATGATATTAAAATTAACATGTTGAGCCTCGGAACAGGCACAATTGACCTGTGAAGTGTGTTTAACAAGAAAATATTTTAAATTGAAGGACGAGGTCTAGATAGGCTGTTATAGCAGCCCATAAAAGCGGCTGAACTCTTTAAAAAATGTCACATATGTCTTGACATCAGGCTTTATTTAAATACCATGGGGGGGACACAGAGGCCAATAAGGTCAGAGGCTTTCCTAATAGATTAGGATGGAGAGTTAGAGCTCCATTCAGGTGCCATGAGGACGAGAAGGAGAAGCATTACATATATAACCGCAAAAGTCGAGCTGGACTGAGCCCCCGATGAAACTAAACCACGTTCCATACTCCAGTCGCTATCTCCAGTCCAAACAAGTGAGATTTGATACCGCTGGTCTGGCCTGGAACAGAGGGGAAAAACAAGCCCACTGCCACAACAAAGACAGGAAATTCAGCATAGATTCCTACTTCTCTCTTTTCTCCTGCCTCTCTATACCTAACAATACTGGTAATGGAGAGAGAACAGTGCCCGGGGCTGGCAGAGACACCTGCGACATATTTTCTCCCCCACACCACCCGCACGCCAACACCCCCCGTCCACCCCCCCCCCGTCCACCCTCCCGCTCTTCCCACCCCCTCGACATTAAAGTCCTTCACAGAAATCAGAATTTAATAAATCACCCCAGAGCCTGACAGAGTTTATCTCCGGGGGTCGCCTCCACTGTGCGGAGACTCACAGACAGACAAAGCCCGGCCCGATAAGATGTGAAATTAAATACAGTTAGCAGTTTGAGACAAAGGAGAGAGAGTGTCACACCGAGCTTTGTACGGCGTAAACGGCTGGCTGTTAGTCGGGGCACACGCGGGCGCGCACACACACACAAACGCCACAGAGACAGCGGGGTGATTCATTTCAGGTTTCCTCTCACATTTAGCCTCATTTGCATCATCCACTGTCAACATATCGCCTCTCCCAGATATGTTCAAGAGCTTTCATTAGACGTCCAGGGGATGACATCCTTTTTACCCAGATGCACCATTATTAATCACTAGCTCTACTCCTATGTGGACTCATCTCCATCACGGATCAAACGCTATCTGCCTGTGTTTCCTTTCACTCGGCAGACATTCCTGACATCAGCCATCACTACAGCTAAAGGAGACTTATGGGAGTGTGGGGCTCAGACGACCTTATGAATGCAGTACATAAGCATTTAGTACTGAGAGGATATAAATGTGAGGATTTGTTCGACACTGGTAGGATCTGTCAGGGCAAACCTCGGGCAGCCTAGCGCACACACTGAACAGCATACCAACTCCAGGGCTCGGTAAAACAATTAGGTACTTTACAAAATGAAACATGCGATACGAAATTGCTGGCTGTTGTTATAAGGAAGCATGATTGCAATCCTTTCATATGGAGTTATATTATTTTCAATTAGCTGCGGTCTCCAATACACATCAGGATATGGCCGACCTCAGCTGTTCAAAGCTGATTTTCCCCCTGTACGGTAGTTAAGAGAAAGCACAGTCAGGTTTCCAGGACGTAGCTGCGCGGGTTGCTTAATAGGCTTAGCCTGGTCGCTGGATCCGACCTTTCACTTTAACAACAACGAGGCCGAGCGGCTCGGGCCTGCTCTGGGAACACAATGACCCGCGGGTGAAGCCTAATCTTCTCCAACTCCATTCTCTCTGCTGACCAGACGGCCTTCGTCCACAGCCTCTCTGTTGCTCTAACTGACGTCTTCCTGCTGAGACAAGGAACTGTCAACAGGCTGGGCCCCCTCGCGCGCAGCCCTTCAGGGTCCGCGGGCACCGACAGTCCACGCTCAGAGTGCGAGTGCCGCTCGGTAGAATGGCGAGAATGACAGGAATGCTGGGTGCCATCATGCATCCTGATAACGTTCTACATCTAAGAGCATAATTAGCAGTCTCAGTAGTCAGCCCGAATATGGATGTGATTGAAAGAAGTGACTGCTGGGTATTGTAGTCCTGTCATTATAATGCAGCTTGTCATTTTTTAATGACCTGATCCTGAACCTGCCACGTCAAACATATAACCATTTAAGATAAATAGTGTGGCAGAAGGTATATTAATACAAAACGATGTGTAAATTGAGGCATTAAGAATTTTGAATAAGTTCACCTCAGAAACATTAGAATAACTGAGTGTTGCACCGGACTTGAGATCTTACAGCTATTTCACCTAAAGCATTACCATTCTTATTTTATCCGTTTGTTTTTTCCAATTACAGTATGAATAGTGGAAAGCTTTTTGGTGGATGAAATGAAATATAATTAGCTTATCTGGCATGTAATAAAAGGAAAAGCAAATGGCACAACTATGTGAAAAGGTTTCTATTATGTCAATGACATACATAATAATGTAAAAAACAACACAATTG
This sequence comes from Gymnodraco acuticeps, assembly GCF_902827175.1. Lineage (NCBI taxonomy): Eukaryota > Metazoa > Chordata > Actinopteri > Perciformes > Bathydraconidae > Gymnodraco > Gymnodraco acuticeps. Next base: position 1,172,351 of record NW_022990015.1, read on the forward strand.
GTACTGTAAATGCACGTGTACACACATAGAAACACACACACAGCTATATTGAAGAGCCAAGTCCCAGATGACTGAGTGCCCTTATACAACACCTATTGCTATGGCAGGAGAATATCAGATAAAGGAAGGAATAGAAAGAAATGTCTCTGAACTCGAATGTATCCGTTGCTGTATTACTTTTTCTTTTTAAGTGTTTGATGTATGCAGGCGCCGACAAGGCAGTTCCTTCTTTTCCAAATATGTTTTGGTTTTGTTTTTCCTATGTTCAAAAGATGGGCTGTGAAAGGTTGTTCTTTCTTCTCCATGCAAGTAAACTATACAAAGTAGTGTTTGATCTCTGAAATCTGATCTGTATTTCTAGCATTGTCTCCAGTTCCTACTGTGGCATCTTAAAGGTCAGGAGTGAAAGGCCATTTGATAACTACAGAAAGACCTTTTGGATTTATTACACTGCCTTTCATCTCCTTTCCTGCGGAGGTTAAAACAAAGCATTGCATCCTTTGAAAAAAGAAAGGATAAAATGGATCGCTTTGGAGCCTTAAGCCTCTTTTTGTCACTGGGAGAAGTCTGGCATCCAGTGTACAAGGAAAAGTCTTGTGGGATGTGTTTCCGAGAGGCGAATCTTCTCAGGCACAATTAGCATATGTCCTCTCAACCTTCCACCAAACCTCTCAATGAGACCCTGAAATCCTATTGAGATATTATTACCACTCGAACGGGGCATTAAACAAAACATCTAAAGCATGCACGCACACATGCAAAAATACACACACACACACTATCACAGCTCAATGACACCCACTTCCCACTGAATATTCCTCTCTTTTTAATGGTAACCTTGGGAGACGTCTGCACCGGCGCAACACTTAACAGCCACTAGTCTGAGAAAAATGTTTTTGATATGCTCGTGTCATTTAATCATCCACATTCTGCCGAGGCAGTGCAGGACAATTTTGCAGGATATTAACTCCCAACTAAACCCTGGCTTGTATCATTTGTGGGGCCAGTCAAGCAGGAGTCCCAGGAGGAGCAGAGACTTCCTCCTCACAGTCGTAGTAATCTAAGCTTGACTGGGCCCACACACACTCACACACAGAAGACACACAGCTAATAGACAGGTAGAATGAACCATAAAGGAATCAGGAAGTGTAAGGAACAAATGAAGCCCTTTTACTGACAGTCGCAACAATAAAAGGATGAGTTTATTTGCGATTTGAATGATCGGGCAACAACAGCAATGCAGTAGAGTGAGCAGTGGTAGAAAATGGTTCAGTGTGTCCTGAAGATATATTCACAGAGAGCGAAATGACTTCCTTTTCTTTTTATTTCCAGACCAAAGTTAGAGATTGAAGAGCATTCGTAAAAATGTCACTTTAACGTGATCCATTTAGACAGCTCACATTGCTTAATGGGGTAGGAAATTCATTTTTTCTGCTGGGGAACAGACATAGTGGATGATGTGATTCTATGCAAAATATATGAAGCCATTACGAGGAAAAATGCATGAGTTTCAATAGTTGGAGGGGGGGGGGGGGAAGTATCTCATTGCATGGAGGCTATCCCTATTCTTTACCGGGGAGCGTCACATACACGCACACAATGCAAAAGACAGCAAAGGCAACTGATGAAAACCATTTTTGTTCTATCACAAAGAACTAGGTCACCCTCTCATAATTGTCAATCATGCAATAAATCTCTCTGTGGCACAAATGAATACAGCATTGGAAACGAGACAAAGCTTATTGGCATGCTATGTCAGCTTGACTCAATTCATCCTTCTTTTCACACAAGACCATTCATATGTGAAGTTGTGCGAGGGTGTCTCTCTCTCTTTCACACTCTCTCTCTCCCCCTCTCTTGCACTTACACACACATACTCTCACTGAGCAACGCACACACTCACATGCTCCTAATGTGAAAGTAACACAGGGTTAATGTATGTGGACAAACCATTTTAGCCAGAGGCAGCTTTATTATAATAACCATGTTTATTTCCATAGAGAACATGTCTCAATGTATTTTCTGCATTACTGTGGAATCACTGGGAACATACACAAGTAACTGTTACAGAACATTGCTTCCAAAGTACTTGCACATGCATGGACTGAGTTTGACAAGTTAAGATCGTACTTACATTTGTCTGTATTGTTTTCATGTTTATAACAACTGTCTTAGATTAAAATATATATATATTATATTTGGGTATAAATGGGTATGAAATTAGCCCCTGCCACTAAACAAATACAGGAAATAGATTTCAGTGTACTCGCCACCATGGCAGAAAAGAGAGATTACCTTCATTAAGATTACATTATATTCTCTATATTTCAGTCTTGTGGAACCACTGACAGTTTATGTTCCTAAAAAGCTTCATATAGATTGCAGAATGGGCAAACAAAAGAATTGATTGGTCTGTAGAAATGTTCGGTGACATAATCATAATTCCAGAGCCTGGTCATGTTTCTAAAGTATGAAACTGAACTGACTTTACTTTCCTGCTCACCTCATAGCATACCAGGTGTACAGTGGTGTGTTTCATCTGATTGGATGGGAGCATCGGCTTGACACAGCAGTACAGCTCCATCCACAGAGGTTTGTGTCGCCTCTCCGAGGACCCGACTGTCACTCTTTAAGAGGAGGGTAATAATAGCCGGGCGCCACAGCAAGTGGTGGCACAGGCGATTTTAAAGAAACATCGGGGAGACGGTGACATTTGAGTCTACGAGGAGAGAAACCTAAGCGCTGCAACCAATAAAGACCCCCACCAATATTCTCACTAGGCTTAGAGGGAGAGACAGAAGCAGAGAGGGAGAGTGAAAGGCAAAGAGAGATGTCAGTGTTAGATGAAAATGTGTTGACCTGGTGATATTGATACCCCGCTCATAACCTCTACAGGTGTGCAATGCCGTCAGGAAGCAGCTCTGGGTGTGGCTATCTCTGTGGATAACAGCCAAAATTGCAGACCTTATCGTTTTACAGTACAGACAATCCACTGCCTCTTTCACTTTGAATGCTGACAGCTGAAATCACTCTATGCAAAATTGAGCCATTTCTAAATAACCCATTCACATGCAGCACAATATTTAATTTTGTCTTTTGTATTCATTTTAATTTTGAACTTGAATCATACGAACATAGGTACTGGATGGGGTATTTTATCATCATTTGACATGTAGTACGATTATAACGTGTTGCCCTTTTCTCGATTCTCTAATTTAAGAATAGTTCCGTTGACAATGACCTTAAGATTAATGACTTAATTTTGATTGAGCAGATTTAGCAAGGTTAAAAGGGATTTCATTCATCACTTGAAAGACAGATCTGGAACAATCCTCGGATAAGTGTCCAACGCTGTTGCTGTAACCATTCTTCTAGATATGACATTTAAATGTGTTAAAAGATCAATGTAAAACCGTTTTTAACATGAAACTCTGGCTTTACAGTGAACTGAGAATCACTTACTTTGACATCAGCTTTGCCGTCATCATATCTGTTTACTTTTGATAGCTTGAATGAAATGTAAATCAGTTATTTAGTTCTAAATCATTTTTAAAGCTGAATTTAATATCACAGTCTGAGGCTCCAAAAGCAGACACATGAGAGCAGTTCAGTGTCTAGCCTGCTGGCTCATCAGGAACTCATTTTATGCACATTGTTAGTTATAATTCAATGCTACAAATTGACTGCATAAAGTGTTTTTGGTATCTAAGTGAATTCTCACTTCACGTAAATAGCTGTGGGGCCGTTTTCTTAGTTTTTCATCACAAGGTATTGACTGAGCAGATGCTTTGAACCACCATAGAATGTGCTGCTAGTCTCAAGTGTCATTAGCTTCAGGGCTTTTCCAGCTAGCGCCAGGTAAAGATTAGATAACAATCAGCCCTTTAATAGATACTGTTGGAGGCACTGGAGCCGTTCCTGTGCTTTGCCGTTCATCTGAAGCTAACAACAGAAGAAGAGAGTGTGGAAGCCGATGTCATTTCCTCCCCGATTTCTTCTCTGTGATGTACCGCTGAGCCCAGCGAGGAACACGTCTGTTGTTAAATTGCATGTAACTGTTCGCTCAAACTAGTGTCAATGTACTGTACTGTCTGTCTGTTTGGGCAAGTCCAACTAAAATGGCACATTTCTAGGCAAGGTATATTTATTTGTACCGCACGTTTCAACAACAAGGCAATTTAAGTGCTTAGATAAGACAGGAAGACAACCTGAGAGGATATCAATTAATATCGATGCATGTGACTATAGACACCTGGTGCTATTGCTGTACATCTGTGTCTTCTGCATAACTTTGGAAACATATCACACACCTATACAATTACATTGCAATATATTGTAGAATCAATTTGATTATTTTAGTATCTCAGTTTTAAATTGTAACCAAAATGGAGACTTTTCATGCATCTACTTTGCAATCACCTGCCATAAGCACATAGTAGCTATCTCATAGCATTATCACATTTAAATGGATTCAACTTGAATTGCATGATATTAGACGAACAGGTGCCTTTATATAAAGGAAGGTGCATCTGTGTAGGGTGTTTCCTAACGTTCTGTATAACGAGAAAATAAGTTGTGCCATCATAATATAATGTGCATAACTTCAATGAAATTCCAAAAGTACAAAGGGCTTTTTGTTGGATCACATTCCTTTCTTAATATACTTCAATTATTGGGAGGAGTCTTTTGTATTGAGTGGAGAGCTCCAAAAACATTTACACTGGAGGAATAACATCTGCATGTTTACTCAGGAGAAGATTCATCCCCGATAGCCTCCAAGAAAATGAAGAGGGAGAGAAAAAACAAGTGAAGGAAATGTGTGGAATCCCATCTGAGATTGCTTCCCTGATGGATTCCTTTTCCTGTCAGCTCAGACAAGAAATGAAGCCGGGAAAATTAACTCCTGACACAGCTACGCTGAATTAGACAGAGAGGGAGAAAAAAAAAACTACACACTTTTTAAGGATTCCAGCCTTGTCATTTTCAATTTTCTGCTCTTTGGACATGCTTGTATTCAGATTCCCCAACATCTATTCGCCATATCAATCCTAATTAGACAATCTAGGCCCACGAAGGATGGGAGCAGAGTTATTTGCATAATTTAATCATAAATACTCAGTGATACATATTTCCAAATGCATTTGTACAATTATCTTTTCATCCTTGGGGCAAAAGTATTAATATGATTAGGCAATAATTCTTTAAAAAAGGGGGGAAATAGGAAACCAGCAAGTGTGCACTCTTTTTAAAACTTCAGCTTTGGGCTATATGAAAAATTAATTAATTTCTGAGGAAAATCAATTTCTCTATGTGACCATATTAGACAGAGCCAGGCAAGGGCCTGCATTCCTTCTCCAATCAGAAAATCTCATCTGCTCCCTCTAACTTCTGTCAGTAGCATTTAACATTCTGGAACGAGCATCAGTGACTTCCGCCATGCTTCCTAAATGTGCAGTAATGTGAAGGAGCCCGTGAGTAAAGACAACCAAGGGAAAGAGAGGAAGGGAAACCAGAGTGACCCAAAATCTATTGCAGCCCTGTCAGGCAATCAGTCTCAAGTGTAAAATCATCAGGTAAAATCACTGTTAACAAATCTAGTTTAACATGCTATATAAGTCATATTGACAGATAGATTTTAAACAGCTCAAGTCTGTTGTCTATACAAATCCAAGCTAATGCCCATTTATGGTCGGTGAGCACAGTAAAAATAGGTCATTTTAATATGCTGATTAACGTGGAAAGACCTGATGTCAGAGTGTGGTTTTAAACCATTTGGTAGAGGAATTAATTGGTAATTCAATTGCTGTTGCCGATCCAGTAAAAGGCAGGCAAATAAGATAGGAGCCTGGACAACTAATGCATCCAACAGGCAAATTAGCAATACAGGCCTCTTTGCCATGCAAATATCCTCTAAACCCACAAATGACATTAGACAGTGTCAAACAAAGCCTCCTTAACGAATGAAATCTGGGGTTTGGACAGTCTTGGCTCAGCGTTATAGCAAGCTTTAAAAAAAATGATCTTACTGCAAATGAGGAAAATTAATGTTTCTTTTGTCAAGTGAGCTAGTTTGTGGATTTTTCTTAAAAAAACGTTTTAATTTGCACTTGTTCCAGCTGAATGAATGTCAAGTCAATAAAGCAATTTTGATTTTCAAGGAGACTATTTGTTTGCAAAAAACACCTTGCCGCCATCTGCCAACTGCACAGTTGACTTGAGCACATGTACTGTACCTAATCAAATTTACCAGAGCCCCACTGAAGGATTAAAATGCAAAAGAGAGAGAGAGAGAGAGAGAATTTTAAATGCTTTTGTTTTCCTTTAATAAAGAAACAATGCATGATATGAGGGCCAATTTGACTTTCGAAAAAGTACTTGAATAGATTTGGATTTTAAACAGCTTTCTATACACCCCTCTTTCTTTCTCCCCTCATCTCTCTATCTCCCTCTCTCTCTCTCTCTAATCAGGCATCTGTCACTCTGTTTTTGAAGTTATTATCGCCCAAGCTCCCTCTTGGATGTGGTTGCTGGGTGACGGGTATCTTAGCACCCACTCTGACTGGGAATGATTTGAATGGAATCCAGAAATCTCCCCTGAGTACCTGTAAACACATCCGTGCCTTGTAGAAAACAAATATATTATAAGAGAGCTCAGCGGAGGAGAGGAGGGAGAGAGACAAGCTGGCACCCTCGGTGGCAGCTCACACTGAGCGCTAAACAAAACAATTACCGTCATTTGCAAATACGTGTGTTTAGGCATAAACACTCTTGAAATAGGAACAAGAGAGGTGATAGCTCTCAAAACACTCTGTCATATCAGTATCAATTAAATATATCTGTTAAAGAAGAAGTCGTTCCACTGTGACCTGTCACTCGTAACGTTTCAGAATAGAATCTGTTTGACTGAAACGAGCCGGGGAAAATCTATTTAAGAAGGGCATGTAAGTGAAAAGCCGTCCCATTCCCAGTGGTGGGACATTGTCTGGGGCGTGTGGTTAACCTTCAAGGGTAGACAATGATTGTCAATTAACTGCTGCATTTCTGCGCCCCAGCATCGGATAGCCTGCCCCTACAAAGCAGACCAATGAGAGATATGCGATATCTCTGCACCGCCCCCCGTGTTATAATAACCTTTCAGAGAGTTCAAGTGTCACGCAGCAATAAGAACCCTTTCCATCCCACCACAGGGAAAATGAAAAGGAAAACATGTAGCTGGAACAGAGGGCTCCTGGAGGGCTCCTGGAGAGTCAGAGTCATAATGTAGGGGAGATTACTGAACCTGGATCAGTCAGGGAGCAAGAGTGAACACTCCTAATCTGCCACGAGAGCCCTTAAGAAAATGAAGGGGTCAAGAATGACTGTATTCCTAGTATCTTTAAAGATGAACAATAATTACTAAAATACTGTGTCAGTTATTTTACAAGTAAAAACACTCAATCTTTAAGTATGACAAAGGCATTTTTCATTATATGTGTTGTGGCCATTACCATAATAATAAATACAAAAATCCAACATTGCGTTTCTCAGCAACAGATTTATTTTCTGTTTAATGTTATGCTAAAGTAAGCATAGTAGAGAACAATTTGGTTGGAGTTTGTTTGTGCCCACATCAAAACTAGTCCAGCGGGATGCAGCGATGCTCTGATGCTATTCACATTCACACTGTGTGCAAAATGAGAGTAGTGTTGTTTTAACACAATAGACCGTGGGAGGGGAAAAAAACAGCATGTGAAATAGTAAGACCCATTGTACAGGAGTATTATTCACTTCATTGTTACCACTCTGCCACTGCATAATAAGAGTTGTGATAATAGGTAGTAATAGGGCCGAGATGAAAAGCTAAAGTCTCTCAGGCAGCAGGCTGTTGTTGTGTAACCTGAGCGGGTTAACCGGTGAACTCAGATACTTTTTAACTGACACTAAGTCGGGCAAAACGGAGCACCGCCTTTGGAGAGGGAACTCGTTTTCACCTACAGGGCAACCTGTATCCTGTTTACTCAGACTGATCATTCTGTCAGCAGCAATTCAATGACACACTGTGTAAAGCACACATCCCTGCAAATAAAATCAACTCTTTCTAAGTAACAGAAGCCTTTTATCCAGCGGATGCCTCACTGTTCCATGATGTAATTCTCCAAATGGGGCAGGCAGGCGGGCAGGCTGGGTCTGAGTGATTGATTTCAGCCCAGCACCGGGAGTACCTGGCTGCTTTCAGAGACAATTACAGTCCTGTCCATGTGCCCGTAATAGCCCACCACTTTAGCGTCATTAAAGCGACGCGAGGCACTGCATTATCCTTTAACCCCATCGCTGGCCATCCCCCCATTGACAACCCGGAGAGTTCAACCACATACTTTGTCACCTGAAGCCCCACGCCAGGCTTGAGGAGAGGATAACCGAGCTGTATGTTTTTTTTTCTAAAGAGAGAAAGAGGAGGGGGTTCTGCTCCCTCAATGCTTTATGTAAATGATGTCTAAGCACCCAAGTGCACAGGTTGTTAAGACGAGTACAACAGCAATGGCAACATGAAGCTACAGCATATTTGTAAGCTCTCAATATTATATATAATGTAGATGTGTGAGGCTGGCTGTTTTGATTTAGGCATAAAGAGAACAGGTACTATGTTTATTAATTAAAGAAATGAATTACATGAATTTAGAAAAAAACTTTAGAATTAAAAATGTTTCACAGAATAATGTTATTCTCTCTTCCTCAAAATGTTGTGTCAGTTATTTCATTTGTCATTTTCTGACCAGGCCAAGGCACTTAGATACAGCAGTGCTTTCAGGGTCAACATGTAGTCAACCTCATCATACATATGGATCTTAATGGCACAAAAAAAAAAATCTGTCTGCACAGCAACTTCTGTGTGCTTGAGTGTTTTGTCACGTGCGTTTTATACTAAGCATGCATCTTAAAGTCAGAAATAACTTTTAATTTCACACTATAATTTTTCATAAGGCTGTCTGCTTTTACACTGAGATAACCAAGTGACTCAAAGTGTTTATTGCTATTCCCCACTGATGTGAGCCTTTCCATCATATTTGCATTTCCAGCTCATTTCTGGATAGGAGATCAATATGAAATCAATCATAGTGACAGGTAAGATGGTAAATTTGACCAGGCTGAACCATCCTGTGAGACTGAGCGATACATCAAAGCTAGGAGCAACAGGACAGTAAAAATGGCTTTTAATCAAATATTGATCTTCACTTAAATCACTCCATATTAAAACATATAAAGCTCAAAATATTTGATTTGGTAATATGGCTTCATGCATTAATTTCCACATGCATTATATTAATTAATTTGTTTAATTAAAAGCAAGCATGTTTCATTAAGATACATTTTAATAAGAGTGTTTGACTATTATCCCTGGCATTTACAGTGTGGAAAAGCTGGCTTCATACACTAGACGTGTAGTGAGTGTAATTTAACCTCTTTAAAATCTGTACTGGCTGTCATACTGACAGAACAATTATAACAAAAAATATATCTATATATAGCCATATAATTATGTTAATTATGGTTCACCTTGTTTACTTTTCAAATCAATGTTATGATTGAAAATATATTACCCTGGTGGCAAGTGCATTTCAAAAGAAATAACCTAATTGTTTCAAGTCATTCAAAAAAAAGTTGATTAAGAGGATTCCTTAAATAAAGAGGTATTACATTAAAGTAAGGGTCATAAAATATGATTGGCTTGTTGTTTATAAAATTGTCTTTGCATTGGCAGCCCAACACCTGAAGTTTATTCCACAGCATTGTGAAACTCAGCCGTTGTGTAGCCTACATTATCGATTCATTTGTTCTGAGGCAGACAGGCTATCCATCATGGCACAGCTTTGCCCTGCACGTGCTAAAAACTTTCACTAAACTTTTTCACTGATGTCGCGCGCTGGCCTCTTCCCGTCCAACTGACAACTACGACAAAAGTTAGTAACACACGCTCACAATTGCGCTAAAAACAAGCGATTTGTAACTTCGAATGGCAAATGTATCTCGTCACTTGAAACACTTGTTTAAGTTAAAATGTCTCCCTCTTCCTTGCTCCCGCGCCTTTACGCACGGCTGTCCGTACAGACATTTAAACCAACACGCCGTACAGAGCTCTCCACGTACCTCGCATTGGTGCAGTCGTTGTACAGGGTCTCGAAGTCTTTTCTGGAGATGAGTTTGCAGCGGTTCACCCCGGGTTGGATGGCGCCGAGCCCTCTGAGGATGCGGACCTGCTCCACATTGCACACCACCGGCGTGATCTCCAGCCGCTTCAGCTTGGTGTAGACGGTGTGCAGCCCGCCGACCAGGTGCTTCAGGAACAGGTCGAAAGCCTGAGGAAGGCAGATGAGCTCGCAGCCGTCCACGGTGAAAGACGCCACTTTGGCACCGCGCAACTCGACCATCTTGCACTCATTGTTTTGCGGTATGTTTTCAACAGGCGACGGGGTCGAGTACACGGGTTTGCCGGGTGGAAGACCAGTGTTAGGGATGCCCGGGCTGCCGCTGACGAGGTGCTCTGATCTGAACAGGTTCTGCCCGGTTCCGGGTGGGGGGGCCAGGCATAGGGATGGAGATGGGGATGAAGTTGTCGACGGCGGGGACGTCGTGGCGGAAGGAATCGAGATCGAAGGCGGTGGGACGAGAGTAGTTGGTAGGATCAGAGCAGCCGGTACGGCCATGGTCACCTACAGGAGGGGAAGAGAGTAGCCGAAGTTCAAAGTATAAAACCCAGCCTGCCGAGACACCCCTAAATGAAAGAATCCACGAGAGTTTAGCCCCTCAGATAAGTTGGGAAGTAAAAAGAGCTGCCGAAAAAAGGCGTTCTGAGTGAGGCTTTTGGGGGGGCTGAGCGGCGGGACAATGATCAAAGATAGGAGGAGGAATGACAGGAGGAAAATGAGCTGAAAAGTGCAGCTCCGCTCTGTGGATGAGTTGTTGTTGTCACACGGTACAGAGAGGGAGGAGCTAGGGGACAGTGGGAGCCTTTGAAGAGCAGATAACTGGGCTCGGGCTACACTCACATCGTTCAGGTCTGTTAAAGTGTTTAATTGTTTATTCCACATTAAAGAGATCCGGTTATATCGGATCATAATCTGGTAATTTGCATGTTTTTGCTGTGGTGAAAAACACGCATCAAGATAAATCTAAAATGTCAGTTAACAGTTATTTCTGCTTCTAATAACACATTAACAGCCTGACAGGTAACTTACACCTGCTATCCAACAGTATGCAAACCCATTGCACCACTCTATTGACAGTTGAACACCCTAAAACAGTCAAATGTTTTATTAAAACTGTGTACCCTTTTTTTACTTACATCCTGCAACTGTTGAACGCTCTTTTAACTTTTTATATTCGTAATATGTTCTCACTAAGCATGCCAGTATGAGTCACTGTTCAAGGTTCACGATGTCTGTGAGAAAGGAAAATATGTCTCATTAAATTAGTCCTTTATGATTATTGTATTTGCACAGTCAAAGGGGCTAGAGCTCTTTCTATAAAGTGCATTAAACAAGGCACATGAGGCAATGGCTGTTTTGAGATAGACTTTTTGTATGCATACTAAAACTCTCTATATATTGATATGTAAACTGCAAATGTACAACAGTAAAAGTACTATTTAAAGTCTCTGTTATCACTCATCTCAAATCTAATGCGTTGTAAAAGTTATATCATCTTACATTTGCAGTGCTTCATGCCAGCAGTTGTTTCCCCATTGTCCATTTCAAGTTCAATACCCATGCTAACTACTACAGTGTGTACATAGTTAATAAACTTGACTGAGCTGCAGATAAGTAGGCACTATCTGCATGAGAGAAATTCAACTAAAGAGAGAGATAAACTAAATGCTTTATATAGCATTACATTTGAAAATCTGATGTAGTGTGAGAACAACAAAAAATAACCAAATGAGTTAAAACCTTTAAAAAATGGTTAGGTTATCACGTTTAATAAAACCTCACGTTTTATAAAACATAAAAAGTTTGATTCTATGTAAATATATTAAAGTATTTACACATTTAATAGAGATCATAATAATTGTTCACTGTTTTCTTTCGCAGTATTGCAGTTTCAAATCACTGTAAAAACAACACCGGACATAACATCAGTTTATAATGCTGCGTACTGAAGCAAGCTTAGCACAGAAAGAACACAAACTCTCAAACTTTCTCTCAATCTCAAACTGTACAGGAAAGAAGGATAAAGGCAGAGAGGGAGGAAATGCAGCAGTGCATGGGGGCAGGGTCATGTCCATGCACAATAACAGCTCATGTAGAGTGTACACATGTATTCAATCACTGTGGAACATCATGAGTTACAATAACTTTCTTCCTGCCTTTCTTCATAGATTCATCTGTTGGTGTAAAACCGTAAACTATGTATACATGTAGCTGGATAGTCCAATCTTGGAAACTACATTGCTAGATGACACTCTTTTAAATTCAGAACCTTAAATCTATAAGTGGACGTATTGGATTCTGTTTTGCAGGAAGCTATTCTGGCATTTTGTCAAATTTAAAAAAGGGAATTATTTAAGTGTTATGGATTTTTACCTTCAATTCCCAACACATATACAGAAAGCTTTCTTGTATTTTGCCATGTTTATCGAAGTTGACCATTTTGCTGTGAAATGCATTACATTTAGCAGAGGACATCAGGACTCACCATGTAAGCGCATTAGGTGGAATGAATGCAGTTCACATCAGAAAGGGTGTTTCTTATCACAGTCTGCATTTGCCTTAATGTTCTGTGTATTGCTGTTGTCCTGTTAAGATCAGCTTTAAGATAAGCAGCGTGCCATTTCAAAATTATCATTCAGGGAAAGAGTTAGCTTGTAGTGTAAAATCAATAGCTGCTTAAAATTCATTGCCAGGCAATCCATTTGCCCTTTATGTTGCTAACCTTTCACTTAAATATGCACCATATTAAGATTTCATTATATACAATGAATGTCACAACAGTTTGCCCACTATTTCTCTTGTTTGCATGGGTTAACTGCAAATCATTGTGCTTGTAATGTCTGAAAAATGACTTTCATTAAGATTATGCAGGAAAAGCTATATGAGGCTGAGTGGCCTGATAGGTATTAAAAGGCACCACAGGATATGTATGATGTTTCAGATACAAAGGGCTTTCAACAGACTGGGTGGGCTGCATGTGTCTGACCCCGGTTACGAAAACAAAATGCAACAAAAAAATAAAGTCTGAAAACCGGTGCTGTACATTACACCACAATACTTTGCTGATATAATTGAGCACAAATGCAAAATCAGTATTGAATGTAAAAATCAGGTATGGGAATATTGAGAGGAAACGGCTTACTAAGAAAACTGTTGAAAAACTATTTGTTTCCAGGCTCAGTGGGGCCAAGTAGTGGCTGTGTTAAATTGTCCTTGCAAAAAATAGTTGGATATTTGTACCGTGAATGAAGTTTCCAGCGTGACTAAATCTTTAAGTAACACAAACAGTTAACAGACTTCTCCTAAAAGTACACTGAAGTACAGTACATGCGGAGGAGATTGCAGTAAACAAATGACTGTGTCAAAACGTAATCACCCAGTATGAGTTATGGCATCAGGAAAGCGTTTCAAAATGTATGGATATGGGACAAGACTTGTGTATGATCAATGACACCGTATATTGTTTGATGTAATAATTTATTCACCCCATAAAGCTTTGATAAAACAATGTTGAAAAGCAATTTAAATTGAATTCATTTAAATGTCAATTCTCATGGTTAGGATTTTTCTATAATTGGCTATTTAATTAAAATAATTTTCATAGTCATTAATACAGCCAGCAACTTGTAGCGTGCTGACGTGTTTTAATTACATGGTATTAACAAAATTGATATGCTTTAGAAAGCATGGTGAATAAGAAATAATTAGACCAATCATACATCATCCTCTTATGGACATTAAGTGTATCACAATATAATTGATGAACTTAAAAAACAAGAGAGATAAATAACTTTAATTGAACAGAGTTGGTGTACAGAGCTTGGAATAAAGAATCATACTCACGATGTATTATATTTCAGAGGCAATTCATTATCTGTAACATCACTTAGCCCTCTGTGCACAGCACTCTCCCCTAACCTATGATTACATGACATTTGGAAGCAGTGATACTGTGTAGTCTTTTAAAATGTCCTTTTACCTAGTCTGCATAAATCTTCAAACCGCTTTTCCGCATGGGCAAATAGGAAGGCGGGGAGCAGCTTCAGACATAAGAATCATTTAGATGCTTGGAATAAAGCACGTATTGATCATGAATATTTGCTTCTCCAAGGTTACACTGCCTTGACCCCATCTATCCTTAGAAAGCGGCCAACACAAACATGTCACACAGGGTAAAGGGGAGATGTCAGAGAGCAGGCTGATGGTGGAGGGGGTATGATAATTGTCTACTCTGGCCATTAAATGAATATCTAATTACAATTAAAAGGATTGGACATCTCTCAGAATGCTAATTGTTCAGGGTGTAGTGACAGCTTCTGTATTGTTATTATCAGAAACACAAACGGTTTCATTTAATCCAAAATGTGGCAGTCAATATTAGGGATAAAACCGTTTAAAATTACTTGGCAAATCACTGATTAGGTTCTTTTTGAGCAAAAAGACAAAACATTCTGTGATTCAGACTTTCTCAAATCAAGTGCATTTTGAATCTTTTTTGTTTTGGATTGTTTGTTCGGACAACATAAAGGCATCACCCTCACTCTGGGAATGTTTGATGTGTCATTTTGACACTTTTCAGCCATGTAATCTAATCAACGGATTTATCAATATTGAAAATGTTTTTGTTGCACCCTCATTAACACGAGGTGTAGGCTAATAACACTAAATTAACTTTCCGAAGAGAAGCAGGCAACAAAGAAAACTGAAAATAAAGTTAGAAAAGTCTGAAAAAAGCAACGCAGAATCCACATTTAGTGAGAAATTGTGGAAAATGACTATTATTTCTTAGATTTCTCAATTATATAATCACAATTTCAGCAATGACGTTACCGAAGAGTTAGAACCAGTATTTATTTACACACTAGAATTAACCGTGGATGCTCACTTTATATTTGGGTGATTTACGTCCCACAATCTTCCACCTCTTGATACAACAGGCCAGATAATAGAAAGCTCCTTCACACAAAGTATGTAAAATAACAGCTTTCTGGTAATGTGACTGCTCAAAAGAGGAGCAAATGGAGTTCACTTCATTTTCAAAGAGCCAGCCTCTCCCACAATTAGAGTAGTCACGGCCCACATCCTGCAGTACTTCATTTGATGCCACGCAGCTTCCAATATAACTGGGGTGCAAGAAACAGAGAGATTTGTGGATATCTAAATTGCTAAAGGAGAAACCTGTATAAACAGCGGTAATTACCGGGCCATTGACAGTCTCTCAGTGTTGTGCTCATTCTGCCACAGCCGCAGTGATTAAAATGAATCCTCATCGACTTCTCCATTAAAGCGCTGGCAGGAGTGATCCCGTGACCTTTCCCCATTGATTGAACATAACAATCACAATTCAATTGTAATGCAAAGAGAACATTTGTTATAATGTACATGAGATGCATGAGCCATTTCCTGGGAGCGGGGAAAGGTAATCAATGGAGTGACTCTTGGCGTGATGCAAGGAGAATGAGGCTGTGTTTGCAGGCCCTAATTCATACAGCCTGCAGTGTATGATGGAAGGCAATGATATGCATGTAAACACTCCGATTTCTCTGTGCTCATCGTTCAATAGGATAACAACAAATCCTGATTTCTATATCTACTAACAGCCCAGCGCTGCTGTGATTGGCAGTAATGCACATGCACTTCTGGTCCGATCTGAGATCAAAGTTTGATTCATGTATCATGTCACATGGTGGTATCTCTTCTAAATGATCTTTCAGAGCGACTGCCATCATTCAAGAGGAGAGACTTATTGTAACATATGACTTCAGAGACAACAGGCTCTTGCCGGGACACTCGTGGAAATACTAAGCAGAACACTAAGTACCCACATAAACATATATAATATATTGGAACGATCTGAAATGCAGCTATAGTGTATGTTCCAGTGATAGTAAAGCAAGGACACCCTTGTGAAAGCGTAATTACTAATGATTAGCTAAACTCAAGCAAGTGAAAGCACAAACTGCACAATCCATGTGCCACCGAATAGAAAAGTATGATAGGCATAACAACCCATCACTGTTCAATCCCTCTTTAAAAGCTGCACTCGATCGTGTATTTCAAAAACTGTCTTATGAAGAGTGTATGCGAATGATGTCCTTAAGGGATTTCTTTTTAGAATCGGGAGATTATAGTTTACACGGACATTAAACAGATTAAACCAGCCAGCTCTCTAAAGGCAGTTTATCTAATGGAGAAAATGTGGTATGCTAATTGAGAAATTCCAATGGTAAAATTATATTTAAACCTCTCTCTCTGTCTCACTCTCTGTTTCTCCCTCTCTCTCTCAGTGCTGGAGGATTTTAGTTTGGCTTGATGAAATCAAATGGCTAATCACAGCCATAAGCTGTGAGACGTTAGCTGAGTGAAACAGTGTTTGCCATGCTAAAAGGTAATTGTCTCGGAAAACTTCATCGATGACAGATTCAATTCCATTTAGTAAATGTTTAATAAATGCTGTACAAACAGGCTGCCCTATCTCGCTGTGCTTAGAAAACAAAGGGAAACTTTAATTGCTTTAATCATCCCTAGCTTTGACGTTGTTATTGGCCTTAAAAATAGCAGTTAACAGAAACTGTCCTGCTGAGGAAATTGAACCACATTTGGAAAATGATCCGTAATTAAGATAGGGGCATCCCGAGCAGCGAGGTCCAGGCAAACTGTTGAGACTAGGAAAAACATTCCAAGTCATACAAAGCTATTCAATTAACAGAAGGACCCAAGGAAAACAACCTCCCTATTATGTATCACTTACTTTAATCAGATTGAAAGCGATTGTATCCTTTTTGAAAATCCCCTAACACAAACATGTTAATTAACAGATAGGAGGGTGGAAAGATGTATTTTTCATTAGCGGGTGAAATAATGTTCCCCTTTTAACATCAAGGAAAATCAACTGCTTACTGCAGTTAAACCAGTCAGCGGTGTAAATTCCCTGCCAGCATTTTTATTTAAAACCTCATTAATGTGTTTCAACCCAGCATAGCTGTACCTTTAATCTGCACTAAAAGGAAATAATGTGTTTCCTGCTTTATTTACCAGCCTTACTTAACAAGTGTTCCTGTACAATTAGAATTGTTAATAGATCTGGAAACAAAAGGACTTTGAAGGTGGGAAAGTGCTGACATTATTTCACAGGGGGAAAACACTCTTGAGAAAAAAGATCTGCTGTAAATGTAGTTTCCTGGAACACAGGCGCACTGCAATGTTGGTCTCTCATTAGAAATGCCATGCACAGGACATAAATCAAGGCCCGTAAAACATTTCATTGCCACACAACACTAAATTACACACTTGCTGGTTTGCCACACTGATTGTGTTTAAACATTGTAATTTTACTTTATTCCCATTAAATCTATGCAGAGTTTTACAATCCATAAACAGAGTATCCGTAATAAAAGTTAATAAATGTCAGAATTTGCATTCGGAAAAAAACACCCTGCTACATTTTTGCAAATATCAATCTATGAACCTTTCAACATTTCATCAAACAAAATGCTAATTGTACCTTTAGGAATTTGGGAGACAAGTGACAAGAAATGAGATGCAATGTCCTTTGGAATCAGGAAATCAGCAAAGCTGGAATACATTAAGTGTGAGGCCACAGCAAAGTGAAGGAGGACTGTTTCTGTGCAGAACAAAAGACAGTGACAGGATGTAATAAATTGTAATCCTAAACAGCTTCCTATGCGTTCAGGTGTAATTTAACAGCACTAAAGCAGAATGCACACCAGTTTGGTGATTCGATCCCCGTCTACCTCCTGTCTTTCTTATTTTCCTTCCTTTCCTTTTCCTATTATTGTTTTTGTATGGTTTTGATAGAAGCCGAATGGATTTAATCATTTGAACATGTATAGCATTACAGTGATAGTAAGGAGTAATCAATAGTGTCAGGTTGACCTTTGGATGACTGCATTTTCAGACACTGTTTTGTTATCACTTAATGATTGCGAATCATGAAATATTAATTAGTGATAGCAATCTTGTTCTACTTTATGAACAAAATAAACACAAACTCCCCTCTTTATCTCCTGATACACACTCCGATCTGTGTATTCGTCACTAATCCTACATACCAGTGTTTAGTTTGAATGTTTACTTCAGAATATGTATTACCCATTGTTAGGAACCATTTAATTAGGAATATCCCTTTGCATGCAAGGTAACATGAAGATGTATTTCCACTTTATTACTGCCCAATTATAAGATATGTTTGAGAACATTTGAACTACATTGTTCTAAATGATTTCTAAAAACTGTGCCACATTCATACTGTACTGGAAAAACTACCATTTAAAGAGCATCACTCATGGTTGGCCAATACAGTTTGGTCAGTATCATCACTTATACTCACCCCATATATCTGATGAACACCAAAGGACCAATTGTAATCTACTCTCCTGTTGTGTGCACCAGGCTAAAGAGGGGCTGCTCACCATTAACAGCAACACCAGGCTGTACAAATGTGAAGAAACCAATGGTGTGTAACCATTATCATTGTGTCGCTTTGGCCATGTTTCTGTTTAGTTATCATGATCACCGTATGATACTGATATTATGGTGCATAATATGATACTCAAATGTTATATTATGAGTTAGTGCAAGAGGTCATTCTTCATTTTAGTATCCATGCTGTAATCTATCAAAAAGCCCTATCAGGGCAGCTCTATGCTATAATATCTCTCCGTTTGCAGTAGGTTACTATGCTCTGCTGGTTTAGTAAACTAAGCATCCAACAACAATGATTATTCATGTCATTCTTCAAAGGTCCTTGAGAGGATCTTGATGCAGCAGCAATTCAACCTTTCGTATTAATTCAAGCTTGGCTAAGATTGTACCATCTGGGCCCTTGTACTTCATGATTAATGCCAAAGAGTTGATTCATATGTGCAATTGGAGTTTAATAAACAAGGATTTCAGAGTTAAATGGCACATACAGATGCCTGGGATGAACTCATTCATAGCATCTAATTTGTGTTCTTGCTAATAAAGCCCACTCATAATTGCGCACTACAATCATCTCCTAGATACACAAATATGGGGATTTGGTGATTAACATAATGTGTTTCTTCCAGAGGAATTAATCCGACAATTCTAAGATGCCTTCAGACATTTGTACATAAGATTCTTTATTTGCTGCAAATTAACTTACTACTGCTACAGCATGATTAACACTGGCACAAAAAATAATTACTGTTCATCATTGTTCAGATTAAGCCCCAACAAACTTTTCCCTTTTAAAACAGTGTTATTGCTACTAGACATGGCTTTGCAAACCATATTAACTTTGTCATTCTTCCCTTGCTCACATTCTTAGTCTGTTTCAATGTCACAGTACGTGCTGCAGACTTCATAAAGAGAGGCATTAGCTTCTCAATCTGACACAGAGGCCCCACACAACAGTGACCTCTACAGGGGCACAGGACACATCAACTGCATATCTGTCATGCTCACTGTAACACCGTTACATGCTTCAGCACGTCTCACCAATGTTTTTTTAAGGTCATGCAATCATTGCATCCAGCCATTAATATACCTGATTCTGTTGTACCAAAGAAAGTTATCTGTTACTGTCATAGAATAAGAATTCATCTTATTTCTCATGCCAATTCAGATGTGAGTTATTGTCAAATATGTTTTGATTGTATACTGTTCAGTCAAATAAACGTTATTATTGTGTATTTTATTCTTTTGAATACGACTAGTATTATTTCCCACTAATGGTAAGCAATCTCCTTTGAAAGACAGTTCTGATCGACAGGTTAATGGCCATAAATAAAAAAGACTATTATTGCTCAGGTACCTTGGGATCCTTTTGGATCTGGCTCACCAAGAACCAACTGGCAAACATCGACAACACAAAAACAGATTTGGTTATGAAGAACTTTAAATGTAACCTTTTTGTTATTTTTTATGTCCTAGTGCTGGATAAAGCATCAGATTAAGATGCCGATTAAGGCAAGGTGTAACGCAAACAGGTGGGGTTGCTGCATATCAACAAGTAATGCCCTCACACACCCCCCCCCGCCCCTCTGCTTTTAGATTGAAGACAAAGAACAGAGCAGTGTCTTTAGTGAGGTAGCGGAGGAATGGGAGGGAGCCAAGCCACGCAGACCCCAGCCAAGTGCAGGATCACGGACGAGGAATGAATGATGCTTAGATAAGGGACAAAGTAAAGAGGGCAGACCAAACAGGAAAACTACGAAGGGAAAATGTGCGGGGCGTTGCCTGCCTGAGCAGGAAAATGTGCCGATATGAAAATATGTTGCTTTTCTTTTAGGATTTTAATTACTGTGTATTTTTGCACTGCATGTTTTTTTTTGTTAGCACAAAAAACATTCCAGTTAAGTCTATACATATACAATAAGGGTGTAAGATGAACTAAGAGGCACAGAGAGTCCTCTTCCAATGCTAACATTCCAATTGTATGATATTATTATACATTAGTTTAACAGCTAACAGTTTCGTATCAGGAAATCCTGGATCCAGTACACTACTAGAATCAAATCCTTCTCTTCTTGGCCCATCTGTCCACCAACGTTTGCACTGAAATGTTGAGGTTTTGAGATATCTGTCTCATGAAAAGTGTAAAAACCAGGTGGAAACATGTGACTTCTTAAGTGAAAGCAATACATCTGTGCAACATTTTTATGACAAGGCAATGTAGGTGTAACATATTTTAGAAGCAGTTATGGAAGCTTTCATTAGAAATAGAATAACTAGCATTGAAGAGCAACACGTTTGACAGTTGGAAGTGCAACGTGCGGATGTAAAATATGCAGTTCTCCAGCTAATATACTCATGGCACAATTGCAGACCTTAAAATGCTAAATTAGTCATTGAGAATAGGGCCAAAATAGAGAAAAAAAACCTAGGGTAATCTGCTTCTTTTCCCACACAAGGGACCAGGAGAACACAGGCTATGTTGTACCCCCCTTTCCTTTTTATCCAAGTTCTCCTTTATGTATTCAAATTCACTTCAGCAGCATAAAATTCTCCCAAGAGACAGCATTGTCCTCCTGCTTGTCCCTTGGGCTCCCAGTAACATCTCTTCACTCCACACAATTGAGCGCTACACCTAGCAGACAGACGTTTTTCCACAGTGCCCTCTTTTTAAATAATTCAATGCCATTTGAAGAAAATTAATTAAAATGCTTTAACGCTACCAGTAAATGCACAGAATGTATAAAGGCTTTGTGCAAATTACTCCAGTTTAAGTATGGCGGAGTGAAACAAATGTAGTGAATAGCCTTTCACCGGTTTTACTCCCTGAATAATAACCGCCGTTGTGTCATTATGTGTGAAAATAAAGGGTACACACATTTTACCCTCTCTCTGTCTCATTGCATTCAGGAAACTTAGAATAGCACATTTTCCACCGATGGCTGAGTTGCAATTGCAGTTACAAATGTACGAACACTATACTTTCATAATAACGCGGTCCAAATGCTTCAAAAGGCGCATAGGTCTGCTCTAGTGAACTTGAATGTGTGGTCCTTGGTGCATAAAGTAAGCATAAGGCCAACTCTATAGCAATGAGGCTTTACTGAATGAAATGAAAAGCCTGAGGCGTCAGAGTTAATACATTAACACAGGGAAGGACTAACAGACACAAATACTAAGAAGCGGAATAAAATAAATGACAGAGAACCGTACTGAAATAATAAGTATCTGGCTTGTATTTTACACTGAAGTTGTGATCATAAGTCCCCATCTTAAGATGTTAATTTATTATGTTTTATGTACAAAAATAAATGAATATAAATACGCAATCTCCGTTATCATGAGGGGTTCTGCCAGAGGCTCCCAACACATAAAAATCACATAAACCCCTTTGGTAGGAGTGATTTTAAAGTATTACAATATTATCATATCTATTCACTGCTAGCATGATGCAAATAGGCTCAATGACATGCCTGCCTCTACAAAACTCTCCCACTGGGTTCTAATAAAACAATTTCCCACTCTCCATTCTCCCTCAGAAACATACCAGTCTGCAGCCCTGTGATCTGCTACAGACAAAATGAGACGCAGCAGCTACAACAGAACTGAGACACAGTCAGAGTATTCCCTGCGCTCCTTGAATAGATAATGCTTTTCCTTCACATTCCTTTATTCTTTCAAAAAGAATGCATCAGAGGCCAAATATTAATTCTTCTCGTCATATGGAGGAGCTACGCAAGTGGCATACTAGGATGGGCTTTTGAATGATTAAGGGAAAACATAAAGGGTTTCTTTTGGCGCTTTGAACTTTCTGCAGAGTTCTGAGAACTCTCCACTTATTCCCCACTCTGCAGGAGACTTGATGTTAAAAGACAACATTAATGAAAGCTCTGTAACAGGTAGAGACAGAGGGATTAATGCAATCTAAACACAGCAAGCCTCTCAGAACTGGCTCTGGCTAGCAGGCGAATGGGGAACCACTTTTCTTCACTTTTCCTGTGTCCTCCCACCATGAATCTCCTTTAAAGAAATGCCAATAGATCCGATCACCTCATTCAGTATTCCCTCCCTCCCTCACCGGGCCCATAAAGATGCACGTGTGGGGGAATCACTTCAAGGAATGACATTGACTGGGGATGTGCTGACTTGCACCACTGTTTGTCTTTTGATGTGAGAGATCAAATCAATGTACACGCCGTTCTCCGAGCAATGTGCAGGCAGATTAGCATTAGCCCGAAGGTGCCTGCTTGCCCTCAATCATTAGCGTTAGCGTCTGACTCTCCAAATAATCAGGATTTACTCAGTGCTGTTGTGAGCTGCACTGATAGGTGCAAAAACAGCATAACATTTAAGATGAAGGGTAATGTGAAGCTGTCATAATGAGACTAACACCTACATAAGCCATATACACTGCCTGACACTGGCATTTGTTATTGGTGTGAGCGCGATATTTGTCACTGGCCTGGTGTGCAATGGTGCCTTCACATGGAAAATACCACGATGAGATCTCCTGAGTGCTTAAGTCAGATGGATTGAATGCTCTTGAACACTGATAAAGGTTGATTTCAGGTTGTGGCAACATTATTGTAGGAAGACTAATGCAGAATAATTGTCATATTTTGTCCCGTCAAACCCCGGAACAATGATATATTTAACGCTCTAAAGTTTATCTTTGCATCACAAGGGAAATATCAGCATATTGCATCAATATTTGAGTATATTTTGATAAACTTTTTGACAAATGTATTCCCTAAGTGTCCCTTCAGTGTTAAAAGAGAATTACTCCAACAATAATTGTGTAAAGAAACTATTAAGGGGTGCGACTTGAGATTAAAAAGGCATAAGGATCTTGGCAATGTATTTCTGCCACATTTGAATTCATACTGTTTGCCTGTAACTTCATGCTAATGATCAAAGTTGAGGGGGGGATTCTCCTGAGTGCAAGTTATGAAGATGAGATGAGGAGAGAGAGGGAGAGAAACTGCTTTGCTGCCCTGCTTTGAACACTTTTACACTTTCCAACAAGCTTTGTTTTTTAATTGGCTGAAATTAATCTTAGGGATGTAGATGCCTGATTTGCATTCATTAAAACCCAACCAAAAGAAGTCATGCTTAATTCCAATCAAATTTGCTTAATTATGCATGGCGAGATATTCCCAAATGAGCTGTGGATTTTTGTCAGACCCTTTTTTTGTTTCCTATAGCAAATAAAATGTAATGAAGCTGTCTTTTTGTGTTTTACTGAATGTTGAGGAGCACCTTGAGTCTGGGCTGAAAACAATATTACTGCTAAAGTGATTATAAGAATCTGCATTTTTCATTGTTAATTGTAGATGTCAGCATCATTAATTTAAATTTACGGCAGGCAATAAAATTAAGAATACTTTGTGCTGATGTTTTAAATCATGCCTGTGAAGGGGACACATAATGCAACTTAAATCTCAAGTAGATATTGATTGGGGTGGATGGTCTTTTCTATGAATCTTAAATAGGCAGACGCTGGGAATCTGCTTGAGACTTCACTTTTACGAGTTAACTCCAGCACCAGATAGCACAAGTGCAATACAATTAAAGAAGTGTCAGTTTATGCACACACGCATTTGTGCGCGTGCTGTCACACACACAACTTAATCAGTAAACTGCATAACAACAGAATGATGTTGAACCAGAAGACAGTCATAAAGGAGTGAATGCGATACAATTTAATCAAAGCACAAATAACTTCTCCATAAATAGTTTAGAATAGGAACACTATTACCTAATATCCAAATAAAACTATGTGATTCTGTCCATTATTTTACTACTTTTTTTTGATATTTTGACAGTTATATTAATTAGATGGTCTGACATTGTGAGACTGTTTGTGGAGGCAGAATGGAGGAGTTTGAGGTGCGGTGCTGTACAGTGCGTGGTCTATGGGGGATGACATTATGTGTTTCTGCTCCACCACTTGATTTATAGCTTCATTTGGACCGCGCTTGTACGAAACACATCCTGCCGCTGCAGGAGCTTTAGTGCATTGTAGTCTGAAAACAAAGGAAGAATAAAATTGATCTTTCTGGACACACACAAAATCAATGAATGGCTATTTCCTGTTCCATGGCATGTTAGTCCAACTGACTTGCTCAATCCTTGAACTTACCTTGTGTCCTCATTGCCGGAGAGGAAAGGGCTTCAGAGTTCAGTGGAAACTTAAGATGATGTCATTTGGGTTTCTTTGGATCGGAGACATTTTGTTTTCACTCCCTGCCTTGACCCTTAAAAAGAAAACATTGCAAGGGCCTCAAGTTGCCATCGCTTGCTTGTTTTCTTATTATAAACTGTCAATCTTTTCCAATGTTTAGTTTTAAATTTGTAAAAGTGTGTGGGAGGCTACTTTTCGATGATTTAATATCAAGGCAGCTAATATGGCAAAAGGGAAACACACAAAAGCCAAAACCTAACTCATACATGTATGTCTTGAAAAGTGTGAACTGCTTTAGTTAAACTGCACATGCTTGATTATTCCAGAGGATGTGTTTGTACCTGTTGTACAATACCTTCTGTTTTGTAACAAGGTGATTGTGTTTCCAACACAAAAAGACTGTGATGTTCAATTGTTCTCTTTCAGCCTGGCTGTTAGCCAGCGGCTCCTTCTTGACACATGGAGCTGGTACACTATCAGCTCCCCTCTCCTCTTCCTGTCTGCTTTCCTGGCGGTGACTGAAGCAAGTCACTCTAATGCAACAATGATGGTGATTTCACTCTGCTTATCGAAGCGACTAAGTACTTAAGCAGCTGCTTGTACTTTGATCCAATTTACTTCCTGAATGTGTGCTTCCTCATGCACAGTAAACAGGCCTGCCTAAGTTGTCATTAGTTCAAAGCTAAGGCAAATAGTTCACGATTATTGTTTGCTCATTTTTTCGTCCTACTTTCTACAGTAGCTCTGTTAACAGAAGAGAGTTAACTTTAGTGACAGGCCTTCTCAATATGGGGCATATTTCAGGTATCAATTTGTACGTTATGGCAACGGCTATAATTCAATATTGCCAGCGGAGCTCTGGAGGTTGAACGAAAAAGCCATAAGTTGAATAGCGCAACCTTTAACATCATTGTGCGCTTGACTCATCTCCAAGGACAGGACAGATAAAAGATGATCAGTAAGAAAATTGATAGCACTGATTTAATAAACATCCTCAAAATGATCTCGGTGACCTGCAGGTAGCGCGGCAGTCACTCGTACTTCTCCTGGGTTAAAGAATCAAGTGAGATGATTCATTTGAGTGACTGAGGTAGTTGAGTTTGATGGATCATTCCTAAAAGCATCATTGCTAATCTTCAGCTCCTCTTTTTTAGGTTATTCACAGATCAGTGAGTTTTCCGGCTAATCCTGGACCTGACGCTGCTCTTGTCTGTGTACATGGTATTCATCATACTCTGACAGGCAGAGTCCTTCAGACGACAAATAACCTTCAGAGAGGGGAGGCAGGCAAGCAGTAGGTGTGCAGTTATTTTGGATACATTTCACAGTGGAGTAGGAAAGCTGCACGGGGAGATGTATGGTGTCCTTGTTGGGTGCGGAGAGATGGACCCCTCTCCGTTTCGTAGCATAATCATTCTGAGCCTCAGCCATGCCTTCGACAACTCAATCAGACAGCTCTCTACCTGTAAAGTGGCTGGGTTGATTTGATTGCCATTTTTATTGGATCCCGGTCACATAAATCAAACCAATGGGGACGGCTGTACAGACGTGACCACTCGTCATTCGCTAGTAGCCTTGGAAACATTGTTTCGGGGGCCGCGTGGCTGTCATTGGAAGTAAATCAGGGGTCTGAAGTTTCTTTCCTCCAACACAGGAGCATTGAGTTAAATCATCTTGAAAATTGATGTCAGTGCGCCCAAGTGTTTTCACCTATCCCTTGGATAGAGTCCCATCAACTGGTGACAATGTCAGCACTTTTACCCTTCCCTCAAAAAAAGGATGTTTCCTGTCTTAAGGTCTAGAGGCCTGCTGTGGCTGATAAGAGCTGTTAAAGTTTTCTATCGGATTTATTACTTGTTTTCAAATATAAATATATATTTTGCTGTAAATCAAAACAACTAGAAAGTTTAAAATTGAACTGGAAACATTTAGTAAACTTTAAGTTATACATTTGTTTTTGAGTTCAATTCTATATTTGAGTTGGAATCAAAAACAACTAAATCAGACGGTTACGTCGACTTGCACTGGGAGTCATTTATCCTGTAAAATAAAGTAGTCCTCCCTTCCAGCCGGTAAACTCAGAGACCCCGTCTTTGAAACTTAATTCATTGCTCATCGCTAAGCACTGTCTGGTGAGCTTTTTTGATTCAGTGTGAACTGATTAAGTCTATCATGTCCACCAGCGCTTACAGTGGGAACATATTAGATTAAATACAGGTAGCTAATTTCCTCCTCTGCATGGGTGAGTGGGAGTATGAATGAAAGTGATGTAAAATTAATTTAAACCTCTGAAATTTTGATCACACTGAGGCTATTTTGGTTCTCATGATGACAAGTAATAGGCGGTTGTTGCTTTCTAACCTCACAATATTACCCCGTTTGCCTATAGGGCTTTCAGGATCAATTTCATTCAGCATAAATATCACTTGATCTGTAAAACAAATTAGAAATAATAAAAGCAATAAAAATGCACCCAAGCTCTATTGAGATGTCCCTTCTAGCCATGTGTCAAGACTGAAGACATTAATGATACACGGAGGAGAGAAAATTACCATCTAGGATACGTCCGAACCAGTAAACTGGTAAACAAGCTGGCCGTTAGGAGTGGGGATGATTTGAATCAACAAGGGTGAACAGATATGGATACTCCGCGCATTAGTGTTAATAGGAATAGATTATGGAGGGATTTCGTGGAGTGACCTTCAGTGCACTAATTGAAATAGTATTCCGAGTCAGCAGTGGAGTAATCAACTTAAACACAGAATCATAAATCATCATGAATAGCGCTGTCACAACCAAGCCATTAGCCTCGTGTTTTTTCCCCAGCAACCTCATGAAAATATCTGCCACACCGATCCGTAGGTTAATAGGAACAGAAATGGCATTTAGAGTCTATTTGGATCAAATGTACTGTGAGCTTGAAAGTATAACTTTGCTAATTTGCAGGTAATGTGAATTGATGTAGTAAGGGTTGAAGATAGTTCAGGCAACGAGTCAACGTGATAAAAACGCAAGAGCTAGATATAGCGCTCATCATAACGGCACTTTGTGAAAAGTCTTCTGTCTACGAACAGTCTGACACCAAGGGGCCCAGTAGTGGCGAGATATGTTATCAGGCAGGGGTTAGGTAATCATATTTGCTTGACTTGACCTTTGTCTTTTGTTATTAATTATGGCTGACAAAAACGCAATAAATTGTGGGACCTTAGAGCTACACTTGCTCACTCTAAGAATGTGCAGGGAGCAACTTGGGTGATCATTGCACAATTCATAACACCACTGTGCTGTGTGATACTGCAGGCTGTTAGTAACTGCACTCTTTATCAGGTCTAATCCACATAATGCAAGTTTATTTACTTAAAGCCACATATATTTCAAGTATCCATACGGAGTGCTTTGTCAAAGTTTACTACATCTATATTAATATCAACAAGTGCCCTCACAGTCAATAGCTTTTTAATTGCAACTAAAGTGAACGAATTAGATACTAAACAGTCGGTTAGCGTCAGTAAAATGTCTTTCACACAACAATACCCAGCAAACTTGTCAGAAATGCTGATAAGAGGGCCGATCCTGGGCGCTTACACGGCATTAATCAAATAGCAGGTCTAATTAAAAGTGCTTTAAACAAAGCTTTTTTTCTAAATGTTGCTCAGGTATGGCAATAATTTTTGATCAGCCAAGCCTGGAAGACAAATAATTAGAACTGCCACAGAGGCCTGATGAGTGATGTCAGCATCTCCGAGTGACCTTCCCCTGCTAATTAATTTTCATTCCAGGGAAAAAAGACCCCGTTGTTGCACATTATTAATTGAGTTCATGAAAAGATGCACCTGATTAATTTTTGTTGATAATACTTGTCATTCTGGCCGCCGCTCGTAATCATTTTATGGGTTTTCATCTTAGTGTTTTTCAAAGTTGATCCAAGTCATCTTTACTGGAGATTAATTTGTCCAAAGTAGAGCTGCCCTGTCCCATCAGACAGCCGGGCCTCAGTCTGTCTCACTTAGACGGCTGGGCAACACATGGTTCCTCTTTATCGGCATTTGTTTATTCTTATTTACCGTAACACATTTATAGAGGGCACATATTGAGAGTAAGCGAGAATAATTAGCCTCACAAATTAATAATTAACTTTTATTACAAAACCATGTTGTGAATGTATAAAAATGCCACAACACTAAATTCAAGTTAAGCTGCTATGTCAGATAAAGTCGTGGCATTAAAGGTAATAATCCAGTAGTGGGTAATTTACTAATGCAGTGTATTAAATAAGATATAAATATGCATAGCAGCAGAAAATGCAAGGAAAAACTTAGAAGCATGCTATGATTAAAACGGCTTCTTAGTTCTATGTGTTACTGTTGAAAAACTAATGGATTATATAATTATGTGTGATGTGATCAGCAATATGTTATGCAACTTCTTTTTAAAGGATACTGAGGTGCCACGGGTGTAAGGGTAAACATTTTAGGGTATTTTGTGCAGCGTAATGTTACAGATTGGCTGGGCATCCAGACTTTAAACAGCTCTGTTTAAAATATATTCAAGTGTAAGGAAAATAGATCCAAGAGTTTGAAGGCTTATCAGACCCAAACACTACAGATGTGTTTATAATACTTCAAGACTATATTGTTCAACTCTATCATGAGATAAGCTTTAAAATGTCCCTGTTCAAGTTACATTGCCGGATGATGTTGCATGGTGTTGTGGTTAGAGCTGGGCCAGGTTCAGCTATACTGAAAGCCTAGCACTTTCTCTGCTGCGCCAACACATTGGCCTCATTCTGGCTGGTAGTATGATGGAGTTCAGGAGGAATTCAGCACCCTGTGAAACTGATGTGCTGGTGCGCCCCTCAATTTGTTCCCAAAAGCTGACAGCAGCCTCTGCTTCTACTGTCAAGACCTGTACTATTTGTCAAAGAGGCAGCAAAGATTCTTCTTAAGGAAACGTAAAATGTGTATGACAGTTGGGTTGGAGTTTGATAGCCCTTATAGTGAATGACTATGAACTTATTCGATCTGTTAACGAGTATTACCTTGACTTGAGGTCGACATCATTTTGGGGGTCGGAGCAGCTTGTCTTTACTCTTGAGGCAGGAGGAATGGATGGACGGCAATGAGGAGGCAATGCAGCAGCTTCGCTCAGAAGATCCCAAACACTGCCATTTTCAAGCATATTTCCCATTAGACATTTTGCAGACATTTAAACACAAGGGGGAATCATTTACTTAGAACAAAATGAAATCCTTAGGCTATCCTTATGATGACTAAACGTTACAAAAACAACAATAGCCATGACTAGCTAGATCAATATTTAGTTTCTAACCAATGAGGAGCATTTATCAGGCAAAAACGTAGTAATAGTCACTATTAATCCCTTCATAACCGTTATAAAGTCCACTTTTTACATACTTTCCCTACACCTTACTTCAAAAGGGTGGCAATCCTACACTAAAATATTGTTTTTAAATTAGCTGGCAGAACGGTGCAGATGATATAAAATGAACATCACATGGAAGCTCACAGCCACCTTTAGGTAGTTTAAGTGACATTTGTGCTAAGGTTAATTAGAATTAGATTAGATAATTTGATTGTGTTAAATGAAATATTTGATATGATAGCATGGTAGTTTGATCACGATCACTACTACTACTACTACTACTGTATGATGGCACATTATACAGTTTATTTACTCGTAAAATGTACTATTGTACCGTCATGGGCTGTACCATTACCATGTCACTGATATCACAATTTCAACAACACATTAACAGGATGCCTCTTCCTCAAGACCCTGAAATGGCTTACATTCACAACAGCACGGACTACCTGTGATGTTGTGAAGGAGTTGATGCTAAGGTTGTATCACCTCATGCAGTGAAAAT
Source organism: Gymnodraco acuticeps (assembly GCF_902827175.1). NCBI lineage: Eukaryota > Metazoa > Chordata > Actinopteri > Perciformes > Bathydraconidae > Gymnodraco > Gymnodraco acuticeps. The sequence goes on from NW_022990015.1 coordinate 1,203,045, forward strand.
ATAATCACCCAATAAAGTATCATGCGCCATAAAGATGTATCAGCACCCTTCTGTCACAGTCTCAACAAAATGCTATATTTTAAGTTTCGCCAAGTTAGGATTTATGGCTGGGCTCTTGTGCTGGTAGACATTAAATTGTACAGTTTATTTTCTGGTCAGTGACTCTCAAATATTTGGACTGTAAACTATAAGTATTTGAATATGTTCAATGTTCCATCATATTGTCTCTGTATCTTATCATCATCAGACCAAACTTTCTGCAAAACCAGCAGATCTTATTATATGAAGCTGTCCTGTTTCCTAAATGAAAGGTCTGTTATGAACAGGAAAAAGGTGAAACACTGAACACATAACCAATTATGGATATTATCTATATACTGTATACTGTACTGTATACAAGAATGATAAGACAATGTGGCACTGCTTGTGCTTTCTGCTGTGGGGGTTATTGGATAGTTATGTATGTTTATTTGTATCAAACAATAGGTGAAACATATAGCCTTACTGTAGGCCATAGCCTAGAAAATGCTATTATTGTTATCAATGTTCAACACTTATCCTACTCAATTTTGACATCTTAATAAAACGTTTACATTCAGGATCAGCTTTTCACAAATCATTAGGATAACATTAGTCTTCTCCATCAAACAGCAAAATAGTAGGCCTAAACGTAATCCGTATACTTTAATTAGCTGGCTGTTGATATCATTTAACGTTAGCCAACACTATATTGTATTGACGTTATCTTAAAGTTAACATAACTTTTTCAAGCTAGCCCTACCCTAGCTAACATTGGCTAAAAACAAAACTCGAAACGTTGGTAGTCGCTACTGGAAACGTTGTCGGTAAACAGTTTTAAACCGTTGTATGGTTATCATTAAAGATTGCAGGACCGTTATTCGGGATAGTCTTACCTAGCACTAAAACGTGCATCCTCGCAGGACCGTTATTCGGGATAGTCTTACCTAGCACTAAAACGTGCATCCTCGCACTCCCGTGAAATGTGTGTGTGGGTCAGGGCCTGGAGCTGCTCAGAGTGAAGTCACCTGTCTGCTACTACTGTCACCTTTTTGAACTGTCTAGCGTTTAGCAGGGAGTTAAACACGTTAGTGGTGGAGAGAGCCCGGATACTGCACGTAAATAAATAAATATGTACGTAAACCTCCTCAAACACACAATAACACCTGGTGCAGCAACTAGCACGCCATTAGCTGCAAACTGCCGGAAATCAGATTGTAATCATGGCTTGAAATCTGCTTGAAATGCATGCATGTGTTTCGTGTCCTAGCTACATCTAACAAACATAGATCCTACTAATGTTTGAAACGTTGACGTTGCTATATCATGGCACTGTGTGTGGCTTGACTGTTGCCATATAGCTGTATTTTTTGACACAGAAAGCGACGCAGGTTCTGGTCCAGGCTCTCGTCACCTCACACCTAGACTACTGCAACTCCCTCCTGGCTGGTCTACCTGCATGTGCCATCCGACCTCTGCAGCTCATCCAGAATGCAGCGGCTCGTCTGGTCTTCAACCTACCTACATTTTCCCACACCACTCCACTCCTCCGCTCCCTTCACTGGCTTCCGGTAACTGCTAGAATCCACTTCAAGACACTGGTACTTGCGTACCATGCTGCGAATGGATCTGGCCCTTCGTACATCCAGGACATGGTTAAACCGTACACCCCAGCGCGTGCACTACGCTCTGCATCAGCCAAACGACTCGCTGCGCCCTCGCTGCGAGGGGGACCCAAGTTCCCATCGGCAAAAACACGTGGGTTTGCTATCCTGGCTCCAAGATGGTGGAATGAGCTCCCCATTGACATCAGGACAGCAGATAGCTTGCACATCTTCCGGCGCAGACTAAAAACTCATCTCTTTCGACTCCACTTCGAGCGATAGAACTTTTAACAAAGCACTTATATACTGATAATGGACTGGCTTATCTAAAGCCAGTTGAGTAGCACTTGAAATGTTTTGGCTCTATGAAACCTGATGTACTTATATGATTCTGTTTTCTTCAAGGTTGTGTCTTCCTGGTCGAATGTACTTATTGTAAGTCGCTTTGGATAAAAGCGTCAGCTAAATGCAATGTACTGTAATTTACACCATGACAATTAAACTAGCTATTGCCATTGTCTATTATCAACAGGGTACCATGCTGTGAGTTTACAAATGTATCTCAACTTTAGATTGTAGATACACATACAGATGTACATGTGTATACAGATACATGTAGACGTAGTACAATGGAAAATGTACAATGTTTGATAGTAAGTAAATAGGTGATTGAACCCTTGATTCTATAGGGTTTGATAACCTATTTACATACTATTAAATATGTGTACCTTTGTCATGATTCTTTAGAATTTTGAACACCATAACCATTTTAAGGAATATGGTTATCTGAGGACAACAGTCTCCAGTTTTATGAGCTTTGTGGATTGTTCACTTGCATTATTTGGTTTTGTCATTGAATTAGGTTGTATCCCTTTTTACCTTCATACTCCTGAAACAGAAACCTTTTACAATGCATTGCAGGTTTTTTTCCTTTCTTGTTCTTAATTGAAAATACCTTTGCCGCCACAAAAGCCTGCTTTTGTATGATAAGCTACAAAAGTAGAGAAGTGTCTGGAAATCCATTAAGAATTAATAATACACAAACCATTCTGGTTAATGAAAAAGTGTAATTTATCTGAAGAGGCAGAGCCATCTTTGAAATGCAAGATGTCACTGAGCTGGTGAAATGCAGCATTTAATGGATACATTGACAGTGCTGCGGTATTGTTCTTGACTGTAGAAAATGATGTGAATAGCTCTGCTTGTCATTGTTGTGAAACTATTAATAGATCTGTAATTATGGTGGGCAAATTGTTTATTTTTTTTCCCGCTGTAGTATTTCATATGCTCAGCAAAAGGAGGAGATGAATTAGGACTAATAAACAGGTCTCATGATTCTGTCTCTAATTGGAGGATCATTATATCTCTTCCAGAGAGATGCCCACAGCTAAAGCCTTTAACAGCACTATTTCAAACAGGACACAAAGGCCTTAATGAATACTCCTGTGACTTCGCACCATCTCTCACAAAGGGAAGCACATACTCTGTTTTTATCTTTCACATAGTTTCCTGTAATTGTTGGATTGAGGTGCAAGATCAAACCTCCTTCCCTTTGAAATCACGATAATTGTACTGGGGTTGTATTAACAGTGAGCTAAAGAGCCCACGGATCATTCAAAGATATGTTTGAAAATTAATATTGCAGGTGCATCATACTGTTCTAACTTTAAAGAAAACGTGGTGTGTGCATGCATATACATATGCAAAGGGGGGTTGTTAAATATACTTGAAAAAGAAAATCTGATATTGCTATTTTGAATTGTTTTACAATGTCCTTGTATGCATACTTGTGTTTTTCCATTACAACACAATAACTGAAATAAGGAGAGCAAATGTAATGCATGCTCAGGGAATATGTTGAAATCTCTGGGTGCCATTTACTCCCATCAGTGTAGCTGATAGAGTCATTAGAGAGCTGCTACGGCTCGGCTCTGGGGTCTCTCTCCTGTAAATGGCTCTGTTGGATGGGTGAACAACCTTCACATGGCTCCGTGGCCCCAGAACACTTCACTAAAGCTAATAGGTCATAGCTGCAGAGATGGGTGACAAAAGCACGAGTGTTAACAATGGATAATGTGAGAATGGATTGCAGTTATCTAGTGCTTTCTCTGTCTCTCAATTCCTAGCATTTGACATTGCATCAAGTGAATTTCGAGTGTAAATCACATTGTTTTTTCTTCTCTGAATGCAGTGACAGCAGGGTTTTGAATTTTTTGACATTACACATATGACCTCCATGCTAATGGAGGAGCCTCTTCTTTATCTATTAGTGACTAACGTGATCACCCTTGGACAGCTGGAAAACCAAAAGTGCTGAAATCGTCTAAATGATGAGCTGAAGGATGTGTGGGTTTTGCATATCACGCCTCCTCCATGGCTTTAAGAAAAAGGGTGAAAGAGGTCAGTGCAATATGCATATAATTTGGGGTTACATTGGAAGTTTGGGTTTTAAGCTTCTTGATGAAAGACAGCTATGAATAAATGTAATCTTTTTCTTCCGCATTTGGTCATTTGCTGAGGGCTAGGAAAAAAGTCTTTGTATGCACTTTTACTTAATATTCCTTATTACTCTTCCTTGAGGTTCATTGTACCTCTGAAACACCAGAAATGATTGAGAAATGTCCCTGATTTCCGATAATTTATTTACAGAAGTAATGCTACCTACCACTGATTTTCCAACATACACTTTTCATGCCCTCGGTTTGTCATGGATGAATGAATAGGAAAAGTTTAGGCCACACTGGAGGGGAACTTATTTGTTGAGCAAGGGAAAATACAACGAGACGAGGGCAGACTGTCAAAGGACTGAACGCCATTCATCTGCTAACCTGTTCAAGGTGTGCCTGGTTGATGTCCTCCTTCTTTGGTGGGGAACATATGTCCACAGCAGCTGTGCCACCGTGAATAGGCAGTGATTGTGTGCTAGCTAACTGCATTCCTGGGAGCCAGGCCAAGTCTGAGTGGAGTGAGCTGTCCCATTTTTGATACCAGCATCTCCTACATTCCACCTGATTTACATGTCTGTATTTCCACACAACCAGTGGTCATTAGCTGTGGTGAACATATCACCAAGAAGGTCTTATTTTCTTCTGACCAAAGATGCTGAAAAGGTGGTATTGAGACCTATTTTCAGATCAAGTGCGAGAAGCTGTGTCACTTGAACAGGTGTAATACTGTATCTTTCAAGTGACACCTTTGCAAGAGCTGCAGTGCATGTTCTGGTGATAAGACACTTCTTCTTGCTTGATAAGTTTGACACATGCTAGATTGTCTTGTTGAGGAAAGGCTATTTCTCTTTGGCATAAGGAAAGAATAATATAAAACTGAATCTTTTTACAAAGTTTGTGCAGGTGATCACTAGATAATAGGCATGATCCCTCTAGCTATAACACATCTCAAAAAATCTCATGACAATAATCAGAGCTAGGCAGGGGTGATACTTATCCTTGGATGCAGTCATTATTAAGAAATCTGGCATTCATCCTCTCTATAATAAACTGAAACACCTGTAATTGTTATCAGACATTTGGACAGGAAACCGGGGGCCTGTAAAGGCAATCTAAATGTAAACATTCAAAGGCAGTTGCGAAATGGAAATCTCATTTCTGCGGGGGCTGATGTCTGATCACAAACAAACAATGGACATCTGCAATATTTCTGTCCTGTCTAAGACCTCCATCCCATAAGGAACAAGGTCAACAGAAGCGCTCTGAATGGGATGGTGATCCCAAAATAACAATCCTAAGCACCAACAACGCCCCCCCCCCCCCCCCTTCTCTCTTAAACAACACAATCACACAATCAAAGCCTGACTGCCTTTCCCTCATTGTTTAATTTCTGCTGGCTATCTTAGATATCTCTGCAGCTTTTCTTATCTTTGACCTTCAGCTTGTTGCTTTGTCGTCACCCCCCCTTCCACCCACCTACCTGCTCCCACCCCCACGCCAGTGTGCTGCGACCTTCAGAGGGGTGTCATTACTCCCTGACCCATTTGACGATCCCCTCATGTGGAATGTGCATATGCCGAATCGCTGCGGATCTGCACAGTATGGGGTGAGGTGAAGTACTTACAGAAATATGACTTGACACGCTTTATCAAATGGGGAAAGATGAAGACGAAACAGCTGCTGGTGCTGTCGTAAGCAATCTGGCCGTGATTGAATAAAAGTGTCAGGAAAAGGGCCGCTTGATGGTCTTTTGTTCTCCCCCATCCAGCTTGATGTTAGTTTGAGCTGTCAGGAGGGAATCACAGCTGGGTGATTTATCAATACTTGGAGTGACCTTGCAGCCACACTGCTCTGTGTATGTGTGTGTTGGTGTGAGGAAGGTGTGTGTGTGTTTGTGCGCGTGCCCGTATCTGTGTGTGGCCCTCATGGATTAAAAAGACACAAAGTGAATATTTTGAAAATAGTTGGCACACGTAGACAAAGACTTGGCTTGACTTGGAACGAAATTCTCTCTTCTCTTAGACACAGTAAGTGGATTGTTCTGCCAACACGATAAGGGTATTTTTCTCAACATCAGAGAACTCAAAGTACCACCAGCAAATGTTTGGGAGAAGTGCGTCTCTTTTAACTAACGCTGCTTTTGAACAGATTTTTTCCCTAAATCTCTTTAGTATTTGTTTCCTTACCTGTCCACACTGGCTGTTCACCTCAGTACTTTCTTTGAGAAGTACTTGGACAGCCTGTTTTCACAGCAGCCATTGACTGTCTCTGTTGTGATTAAGCAGATGTTTTATTGCAGACTGGAACAGTCATTACTGCCATAAACCCATCTGTGGAATTGCTTTTTATGCAAATTGACAATGCATCTGCATAAATAAAGTTCTAATGAATACCTTTCTGCAAACCTCTGCGCTCTTTGATTCCTAAGTGTTCTTAATTGTGTACAAGCAAGTAGAAAAAAACAATCAATGCCCACAACATGAGAGGGTTTTGTTCTGCGTGTACTCCATTTGTATTTTTTTATAACACAACACAAGTAGAACTGTGAATATATAAAAAAGAAATGTTGTTTGGCAATATTTGACACATTTATAGATTTTTGAAAGCACACTGCTCAGCCATTATTTAAAGATATACACACAATTGGATTTTGACAATGCAACATGGTTAATTATTGACAAATCTTTGATTAAGAATGAGCTGAAAGCAATTTCAATCAAGGATAACATTTATGTAAAGTTGCAGTCAGTAGCATTTTTAGCCCCCGTTGTAGGTTACAAGGGAAATAAAACAAAATCTGCTGCTACCGGTTGATTGGGAACCACTGAAGAGTAAAGTTTCCCTGAGAACATTAAGGCAGCTTTATAGATCCCTTTGTTGTGAGGGTGCCAATGGAAGCTCATTAATTTCCCCAGATTTTTAATGGGGAGTGTTGAACATGTGGCAAGAGTTGTCTTGGTTGGACCCTCATGAGTTGCACCTCTGCTGTTGAAGCGATGCCATGCTATTTAATCGTGAAGATGTCCCTTTGCTAAGTAATCAACACATTGTATTGTGTGGAAAAGTTTACACACCTATTTACTTAATAAGTGGTGTTGAGTATTTATTTCCAATACATTCTTATGCTGTCACATTTAATATGCAATTTTATGTCAGGCATTTATTTTTGCTGTTTTCAATTTTGTAAGATAATGGTATAACCAATTTCTTTTTTTTGTTGCTAACATTGGCCTATTATTATCATCTCTGCAAAGTATGTCATTATAATGAACCCAAAGTTAGTGTTGCTTTGAAGTGGGTGATCCTGTACCAAAGTATAATATAAAATAAATTTAGAGTGAACTTGAACCTTCATAAACCTCTGAAATTAGAAGTTGAAAAGACATTTTGTGAATAAAGAAAGACTTTGTTTAATGATTAAAGGAGGCATCTGAGACATGAGTGAGGAGGAGGAGGGGCTGCAGTCAGTGAGGTCAGGGGAAAATGAAGAATGGCTTCAAAAAGTTAGTTTGTATGAGTTTTTCTATTTCACTTTTATTTAGTAGGGATAAAGAACCAACAATGTTTCCCAAATGAATCTGATGTTTCTTGCAAGTGTGAAACAGAGCATGTTAAGTTGATTCACTACAGTAGGTGGCAGTGTCACTTTAAACAAATCAACACTGTGTCACACATGAGGCCATGAACTGCTGTACATATGATTGACACTAGATTCAAATGCTTAGTTTCTGTGTACAAGAATCACATCAAAACATTGAAAATATACCTAAATATCACATGTTAGTTACGGTACAACTACTGTATGTAAAAGTCGGTACAATTCAGTTAAGTTGGTGAAAGCTCTGTGGTAAAAAAGTGCAAACACTCCAATAGAGGAGAGTGGGCTGTCATCAACATTGCAATGCACACCAGGATTTCTTATAAGGCATAAAATAGAAACACAGGTTATGCTACTCTCTCTCTCTCTCTCTCTCTCTCTCTCTCTCTCTCTCTCTCTCTCTCTCTCTCTCTCTCTCTCTCTCTCTCTCTCTCTCTCTCTCTCTCTCTCTCTCTCTCTCTCTCTCGTCAGCTTGTGAGATCTAGCAACTTTTAGCATAATGAATTTAGCAGGGATGCCTTCTCTACACAGTCCATCAGGCCTGCCATCTAGGAGATTAAATTATGTCTGTAAGCATTAAAGCTTTGATGCTGTATTTGGGCGGCATGCATGCATCCATTTGCAAAATTCTATATAACAAAATTAAAAACATGGACACCTATGGAAAATGGCTTGGCACTAGCACTTAAACCCAACCACTCCAAACAGTCTGCTGACTAATGCATTTCTAATCATTTCTGTGATCAATGTTAGCTACTGTGCAATAAGATTAATCAGCCATATGCAAAGCTAAGATCACCTTGAACAAGAAAAGAAGAAAGAAAAAAGAGGTAAAAGGACAGAAAGAAAGTGTCTTAGCTATTATGTATGATAAGCACACTATACAGAAATAAAGCGCACCTGCATTATTCACAGGTTTTTTTCATGCTGATGGTTTTGTGTGTGTTTGAGCGGCATTACACCGTTGTGCTCCCCTCAGCTGTGCTTTGGCATCTGTGCGTGGCCATCTCACTGCTGAATAGCTGCCTGATTATTCCAAATCTAAGGGAATATTCAAACAAGGCTGATAATGCATTCTTCCATATGATTCTCCAGAGCTGGGACAGCTGTTCGGCAGCTTTCAATGCCATGTTCAGAAAGGGACAGATTTCTCTGCTCAATTAATAGGCCCCATTAAAAATCAGGGGGAAGTTTGACAAATGAAGCAGAGATTTAGTTTGTCTAAGACAGAAGGCTTCACAATCACTATCCCATATACAGTAGCTGATAAATAGCTACAATTTAACAGAAATGATTCATAAATTAATGTTTAACCTCTATAATCAATGGCTACACGGAATTCCAATAGCCATGTAGGCAAACTTGGTTTATTTATTGATATCTGCTTCTGTAAGCACACAAAGCCTGCACTATACGAGGAGTGTCGTTTACATTTGCAGACAATAACTGTCAGTAACTTCATCACCAATGCAGTTGTCCAAATCAAACAGATTACAACCAGGTCAATTTCACAAACCTGTCTTACAAAATGATAAAACTCTAATGACAAGAATTTGTCAGCTGTATCAGACAGAAGGAATTACTGCAGATCAGTGTGTCTTTGTTCACTCACACACAGGGATCTGAGAGCGCAGAGTGCTGCTGCGATGCCGGTGCCTGAAAGTTTCAACAGGCAGATGAATTCTTTCAGTCTGGCTCTCCCCGTCTCCCTCTCCCTCTCCCTTTCTCTCCAGAACAACGAGGAGGTTGTCTGTCCAAGGGCACACCTGTAAGGTGCAGACCCTCGACAGGCTTACCTCAGTGGCCTCTCCTGCTGTACTCAAAAGGCAATTATTCCTCCCAGAAGATAGAGCACCGTCAACTTCAAACAGAAGACATTCTTCAGGCAGATTAGACTAAAATTATGTTTTATTATTTGGCCCTGAAGAATGAATTGGACTCTATTTGGTCGTCTTTGTGGTGAAATCCAAGACAGTTTAAATGCAGAGGTATGTTTGGAGTCAGGGTAATACTCTGGTGTCTTTATGAAAGGGCAGTAGAGAGGATCAGATTAGAAGCCGAACAGCGAGAGTCTTTCAGTGCGGCTGTGCTATCATCTCTGTCTTCTTGTCCATGCCTGTAGAGAGGTTAAATTAAATGGCTGTAATAAATGTTTCGGTCTTGCTGATGTGGTATGGCTGGCTATCAAACGAAAACACTGTGGAGAAACGGCATGGTGGAAGATCAGAGAGAGGAACAAATGGATGGGTGGGAAACTATGTCAGCACATTACCAACATTAGAAACGGACTTGTTTTCACTTAAACCTCAATTATAATGGTGGCTCCAGAAACAATTATATTGATGAATGCTTTCTAAGTTACTGTAATTAAATTATTCCATTTAATTAACAAATTATATTGAATTTCTCCCCAGAGGACGGCATTAGCCTCATCTGCTGTTTTACAAACAGGAGTACTCTAATGTTGTGTGCTATGGAAATGATTACTAATGCCTAATGAAACTGTGTCAGATCAGATACATGCTGTATAGAGTCAACAAGCCAAGCCTGTAACACAGCCAAACTTGAGACAAAATAATAAAGCCAAAGAAGAAATTATTGATTGTTTTTTTTCAAGGGCAGGCTTTGTGAATCTGACATCAAATAAATTAGTATTCTGAGTGCCTACTCGAGGTCTTAAAGAGAAGATAGAAAGTTAAAGAAAATGTGTATTGAGCAAGCTCTAAAAAACTATTTTGTACGTTTGTTTAATTTGCAGTGAAAATAATTTGGTTCTTTTATGTACTTTTAATTATCCTAAAAACACACTCAGACATAAATAATACTTTGATAAATCTTTATTGCACAACATGAAACTGTCAATTGACTGCAAACATCCCATTACTGTTTCCACTGGCTGGCTATAGAAGGTAATTATACACAATATAAAACTGGAATGCATTAATAGTGTTGATTTGATGCTTCAGCAGTACAAAGCAAGTATGTAAACTCACAAATGAATTCCTCTGCAGCTGACCATTGCCCTCTGGTGGGAGTGCCAGGCACCTGTTTTAAGATATAACATAAGATCTCTTTGTATCTCTGTGTTAGACTAACTGTCAGAACATTTCAACTATTTACAAAGAAAAAAAGCTGCTCACAATCATTCACAAGCTATTTGTTATAAGCAATCTTACAAACAAAATACAAAATGATTTGATCCCTTATTGAAAGTGTTTTCCCCTCTTGTGCAATTGCAATGTGCTGCATGTGTTTATTGTCCTATCCCCTCGTGGCTTGGCCATATTAGTCCATGTCAGAGGAGCCAGGAGTTGTGATGCTGTAAGCACATACCGTGCATTCCCTCTCCTCCGCTGTGCAGTTGTTGGGCATATTGTGAGGTTTTAATGCGGGGGATATGGAGGAGGGCTCGGCTCACATTCGCTGTGCAGGAAGAGCCACAGCCAAGAATGACAGTTGCTCCTCTTGGAGCTGAGACATCCATGGATTTAAATTGCACTCAGAAAGGTCAGCACATGACAAGCAATCAATCAGCTCCTAATTGGATGATCAGCAACCATTTGAATATGTGTTTTACTGCATCATGAGACATTTAAATAGGTGAGAATGTTCTTGGTGAACACTCATTCTGATTATATTAGTGCTTTGGAGTATTTCCATTGTGTGGAAACATCACATAATACAAATACATGATTTAGAAATTAAGTAGAAACAAAAATAGCTAATAATAGTCAAAATGATAATTAACTTTATTTATAATGCATGTCTCAAAACCAAGTGTACAACATAATGTGTTATACAAGAATAGCACATTAACAGACAAAACAAAGCCAGAAAAGAAAACAAATGGAATTGAAATTATATGAGGTAAATTAGACATAATAATAATTATAAACAAAAATGTATAATACTAAAAAAACATACACAAACTTTGAGTTACTCTATAGGAGAGGATAGAAGACCCTGTGATCCTCGGGTCAAAAAAAGTGGGGGCCAGGGGAAAAACAACCTGTCACTCACAAACCCCTAATAAAAAACAGTTGGTGAAAAAGATTTTTCAGTGTATGAATAGTAGGAACATTTGTATAACACATGCTGTATCAATAGCTTTAAAAGACATGTTTGAGTTTCACTTCAGATCTGATCCAACCTCATTCTCCTTTAAAACATGTTGACTCAGGCCTAGTGGGTGCAGTTACAATACTTTAATAAGGACACAAATTGCCTGAAGAAGAACATGAATGGGAGTGGCAGAAAATGTCACATTAAAAAATAAAACCTTTTCTCAAAATATAATGCCACAGAGCCACGTCCACACATCTGTGCCAACATTGTGGCATACCTGTGTTTCCAGTTCCAGCATGTTGCAATGGCACTATCATTATCATGGGGCAATACTTCATACACCTGTGTGGGAAAAAAACACAACCCTGACAAGTGAGTTCTGTGTTGTTAAGCCGAGGTATAAAGCTGCTGTCACTGAGATCTCAAGAAGCCTGGGGTTGGATTACCGAGTGTGTTTACATGCTGAGCGAGATATTTAGAGTATATCCATGGATGTAAAGAAGGAGAACAAATACTGATACTAATATCAAATATCAAAGTTACCACAAGTAAGTTTACAAGGTATGTAAGAAGTACTTTAACGCTGAATTGCATGTGAATTGTGTTAATTATTGGGAAAAGATTTGAAAATGCAGGTTTAGTATGTATCATCATTGCTGAATGTACTGTAAGTGTACCCTGTATTTGAGTGAAATGCTATTCTGATGGAAACATCCACTGCCAGTATGAGTGCAGGCTTCACTGCTGGCTTAAGAATGTTGGCATCAAGTATGCAGTCCTGACAGACAGCTGCACTGCAGTGGCGTTTTTAACATGCCAGACCAGGACCCAAGCGTGCTGGAGGCTCTAAAGAAAATCCAAAACGGCATTAAAAATACTGATAGGGAAAAACTTCAGTCACTGTGGCGGCAGGTGAGACGCTGATAAATCATCAGTTTGAATGTGTCCATTGAGGCCTATAAGATAAAACATGACTTAATCAACCTTTGAAATAAAAATGTGGACAAATCTGATTTGAATTCAAGTTTTACTTCCAACCCCTCGTTAGCTCTCAAATTACACGAGTCACATGAAAGTCAAGAAAGCCACTGAGCCTGTTTAACATGATGGGGAGCTCTGATTAAACTAATTATACTGACTCATTCATTAAGAAGACTGCAAATAAACTGCTATTTTATGGACACAAACACTTGACACTTTCACAATTAGCTCTTTATACGCAGTGTTTAGTGTTATTTCCTTTAAACCATGTCACCTCATCATACTGTACAACCACAGCTTTCATCACACAACGTGTTTCCCGATCTCCTGTTCGGGTTCGTCCTGTTTATTTTGTCCACCATCAGCCCCGCCCTGCAGACGCGCTGATATCACGCAGTTGCGTAATTTGACAAGCCAGCGCAAAATAGGGAGAATGAACGTTTGACAGCTGGCTCTTTGCTCGTACAGATTGTTTCGTAACAAAACAATACTTATGCTTAATTCATTCGTGAACGATTTCGGATAGTCGGGACCGTACCTCTGCTTTTATGGCCGCTGCCGTGAGGAATAATGTTTGGGTTGCTCCGGGGCAGGACGCGCTGTTTCTCCATAAACACACCGCGCCACTGACAGACGGTCTGAGAGGTGAAGATCATGGACAAGTGCTCTGTAACACGAGGGATGCGATCCCGGGAACTTCCTCTTTCCATGATTATAATTTGGTATGGGATTGCATTTTTCGTTTGCATCTGCCTCAGAGCGTCACATTGTTTACTGATGCTTGCTGTTTTTACGTATAACCCCTGTAGGTTGCTGATCAGAGCAAAATGCAGTCTGTTTCCATGTTAAGATGTACAGTAAGCCTAAAATCGGAGGCAGGCCTGTATGTTTGTGTTATTATATTCACGGAACATATTCGCTGTGAGTGTGTGTATCGATGCTGACATTCAGCTTGAATCACAGGCAAGGCATGGCTGGGATGTGAAACGTTGCACCCGCTACCGAAACTTGTGAGGAAGAGATGCATAGCGCTGCAGAGCAACTGGATGTTCTAATTTCAGCCATGTATTTCCAAACAGCTTAAGCAGGACTGTTTCAGAAGGGCGTCTGCTGCTTGTAATGGGAGGGGGGGGTTTGATGTGATAGTGTGTAGGCATAGGCACAAGTGCAGGCCCCAAATGCATCCCCAGATTAATTCACACCACTTAGTTTTGTTATTTTGTAGGTCTTGAGGTGCAGCATCAGTGTAGAATAGTGGGTAGTCCTACCTTCTAGTCCTTTTGGGGGTGGATACAATATTGTTTTAAAGTAGAACAACAGTAAGATGCTTCTGAGACATCAAGGGTCCATCTTCCTGCCTTCAAGTGTTAAAATCTTTCTTACACCATTGCATTTGGATTAAAGCAACTTTACAAATGTACTTCTTTTTTGTGTTTCAGGGTAAATCCGAGATGGACAACTACCTATCCCACCACCAACAGGACATTGGGAATTCCAAAATGTTTTGCAGGGACAGCGCTCTGATGCTAGAGCCGCCATACAGCGAGGACTTCACCTCGCCGTACAGCGTCAACATGAGCCTGCTGGTTCCCGACGTCACATACCTGCACCCTGGTCTCTGCAGGACTATGAGACCCATCAAAACAGAGCCGTCTCACTCTCTGCACTCTCTGCTGCACCCCAGCTGTCAGGGCAACGGGGCGCCAACAACCCTCCAAGAATACCAAGGTGTTTTTAGTGCAGCCGACTCAACTGGCAGTACATTTTTCATCAAACAGGAACTGCCAGATTTCCAAGACGTCCCACTGTTTCAGCTTTTGAACTCTGACATGGAGCAGCTCGTCCATGGGTCACAGCTGAACTCAGTCACCCCATTAAGTCTTCCTAACGTCAATGTAGGCACAGTGCAGAATTTTGCTAAACACACAAGCAGTCCTCACAATGAATGTTTTCCATTCAATCGACACTCAGGCCATCAGCAGAGACCAACCTATTTGCCGCCCTCTCCGCCAAACTCTGATCCCCCGAGTCCAGACAGGGGGAAGGGGCTCCTACTCAATCTGTCCCCACCTCCCTCCTATGAAGCCAGCATCGCCTCAAAGCTACAATTTCACACCCATATTCCCATTAATCCAGGACAGACTTCCCGTGTATCAAACCAGAGTCAAGAACAGAATTCCAATGCTGGATTAGTCCAAAGCCCGGGTCCTGCGCCAGTCCAGCGCTCCAGCCTGACACCGGTCCAGACGGCGGCAGGTGTTGGCCCTCTGTCCCCAGTGTTGGCCCAATCAGCTTCAGTTAGGTACAACAGGAGGAATAATCCTGATCTGGAGAGACGGCGGATTCACCACTGTGATGTTCCAGGTGAGACTTCTGCCCAGTCTGCACAACAACAATAAAGTTAAATTTAGAGTTTTGCAGCACTATGATCAAGTAGGAGCAATAATATACACTTTTTTCCCCTTCAGGGTGCAGGAAAGTATACACCAAGTCTTCACATCTAAAAGCCCATCTGAGGACCCACACAGGTAAAAATAAATTGAGTTACACTTTTTTATTTTGGGGTGAAAGTGGTGATGTTGCCAGGCAGAAAAATGTACTTGGCATGCAGATGCATTCTGTCCGCTGACAGACCTGGCCCACATCTCACTGCTGTCAAATCACATAAACCCTGCAGCTCTCATAAAGGGGGCAGGGGAACAGACAGGACACGCTGTGATTTATGGCTCACTATTTGAGTCACAAGTATGAAAAAGTATCAGTTTATTTGTCATTGAAACTTATTTGTGATGTGTAGAAATATCCCAAACTTTTACGTAATGTTATTTCTTGAGATGTTTTAGTTTTTTTAAACGTCTGTCATATGTCAGCTGTAGCTTCATTTTGCTTCTTTTTTTAATCTGCTGTAGGAGAGAAACCGTACCAGTGCTCCTGGGAGGGATGTGAATGGCGCTTCGCCCGTTCGGATGAGCTGACTCGCCATTTCAGGAAACACACGGGGGTGAAGCCTTTCCAGTGTGGCGTGTGTAGCCGCTGTTTCTCCCGCTCGGATCACCTGGCCCTACACATGAAGAGACACCAGAGCTAGAAACTCCTTCATCAAGTTTTAATATTTAGTAAACACGGACTAATTACCCAGCACTTACATATCAGCAAACACATAACTGTGGGTTATCTCACACACTCCCCAGTGGGAGTGTAAGACAGTCTTAGCAGTGCTGGCCCACACATAATTGTTTCTTTTATTGTGAAAAGATTACATATTAACATTGCATTATTTGTACCCACAATTGGGGGAATTTTACAAAGGTCATTCAGAAATAAATAGCCAAATGTAATAATTAAAACATATTGAGCTTTTATTTCATTAGATTATGTTGCACTGCAAGTGCATGAACAACTTCAAATATCGTTGCTTTATTATCAAGTTTTTCATTGTATAGATAATATCAACATGTGTCATTTATTTAAATAACTGCCAAACTGTAAGTGCAGACGACTTGTGTTGAAAGGAAAAAGGTCAAAGAATATGATGTTTGAACCAGCAGGTCAAGATGATAATGTGTGTGTTAAGACAGTAACAGAATGTAGGTAAAGTTGTTCTTAAGCAGGTTTTAGATCAAGGAAAAGACACAGCTGGAGAACTAAATGTTGGACAGAGAGCTGTTTGCAGGCCGTGTGGTAGAAGTGAGTGCAGTGCTTAACTAACTTCAGCACTGCCAGATTTATGGGTTACCTTACCGTTGAGGATAACTCAAAACAAAATCTACTCATAACACTGAAAAGGAAGGATGAATAATGTCTATGGGGTATAAATCTAATTCATTTGGACAGCATTATGAATGTTTCTATATCTATGCCCCCTTTATATCGCCATTGCAGGAAGTGTTAAATGTCTTTGAGGAAGTCGGAGAGATAAATCAAAATGGTGCATTTTTTTATTTGAATACTTCTATAGTAGCATGATTTTTATTTAATTTTTTAAAAGGTTTAACTTATTTTGATAGGCTTGTTCTCCCTTGTTATCTTTGCATATATATAATGTCTAATTTGACACTAAATATACAACTGCTTTGAGTACATAACATTTCAGCAGCATTATTTTCTTTCTCCTGCAGTGTAATGGACAAATTAAGACGCATTGCTGGGCCTGAATGTAAGGTATCTTATTTCAGGATTATAAAATTACTGATGATTTATCCTCGTAAATTGTTTCATAATTATCTGACTGAGCACCTGCCAGTCTGAACATCTGTGTGAAAAGCGTGTGGTTCTTTTGACTGCTATCCATGTTTTCAAACACCTTTTGAAAGTGCCTTTAACTACTTTTTTTTGGTCCTGTGTGTTGGCTGTCCCTCTTATTTCCAATCTAGGGCAATCTCTATTCATGACCAAATGTATTTTAAATTTGATTCAGGTTGAACAAAACATTGTTATAATGTATATATTTTGTATTGGCTATTTGAGGATATCATTTAATAATTGTTTTTGGGTGTGTAAAGATTTTTAAATGTTTTTTTAATTGCAGAGAACTCTTTATTTTTATTTTTTCGGGCAAAGATAACATTTATTACAATGTATTCTGTCATCACTTTCTACAGCCAAGTTAGAAGCTCAGTGGATGCCAGTGTATTAATGCAATACTTTTTAAAATAAATATGTAAACACAAATATTTTGACATTAAAGACGTAACAATATGTTCATAATTGTAGCCTAACTTGATCAAATGTGTTATGAAGCCATGTCACTCTCAAAGTACAAATAAAAGATTTGTGTTGAATATTTGATTTGGAATGTCTGCTTTTTAAAATGTTGATACATGTAGATATAATTATCTTTGTGTGCTTCCTAATTGAGTTTGCATGTTTGACAGTATTTTTTTCACAGTTACAAGTCAGTTATATGGTAAAAATGTGATCAATAGATTAGTTCAAAATTCGTATTGTAAATGCTCCTTAGGGACTTGAAAAGAGTAAACAAGAACATAACATATTCATGTGGAATTTTTACAAAATGCACAGATGTTTTAACAATAAAACTAGTCCACTATTTGTATTCTTCCATTACAATTCTCAGTTTCATCCCCTTTGCTGCCCAAGGTTTTTGTTTTTGTTGGCACAGCAGCACTTTATTTGGTTTCAGTGTTTAGAGGTTATTAGGGAACACACCCTCTTTATGCACATGAGCTTGACAATTATGTGCAATCCAAAGAAAACAGGATGACTTCTTTTGTGTTGTAATTATTGTAAAGCGCCCTCGATATGAGTCATAGCAGAAGTGCTGACAAAAGGTGCCAAGAGGAGTTGTCTGAGCCTGCCCCGAGTGCCACGTGGAGATTGTTTTAGTATTATTTACTTATACACTCTACTTTGCTTGTACAGTATGGCCTACATAGTATGGCTCCTGTGAGTGATAAATCACATACGGCACACCAAAATACTAACCGGAGTGGGAATTGAAACCTTGTTATTGTAATCATCTGAATCCTTTGCTGGCTGACAGAAACATTAATCTACAGTAGACCCATATTATAAAAAAGTGCCGTACAGGATGTACTGGGAAAACCTGTTCTCAAAAACTCTATTCCCTAAACGTGTGTTAAAACAAATCATGTCTTAAAATACAAGAGGTAAAAATAAATAAACATTAGACTTGATTTTCAAGTACAAACAATTGTTTTTCAAGATGTTATCCTCTTCTTGTTCTGACCAGATGTATTGTACTCTGTGTACAAGCTACTGTATATCATCTATAATTTGAAATATCTTCCCTAATACCAAGATTAGGTTTCTGAATGCCAGAGAATGCGAGCGCTCAGATGTCGAAGTGACATGGAAACCGCATACCATCCATCTCAGTCATAGATAGCAACTAGCTCCATACCAGTGTGTTACATACAAAATGCAACTTTATTAACCTTCATGCCTCCATTCATATTAATATACATGTATATGTTTGAACTTATTTTAATTTCACAGCTCCATCCATATGAAAAATACAGAGAAAAAGGCAAAACACTGACTGGATACTTAAACAACTCTTGGAGAAAAGAAAATCGTAACAGAAAAAAAAGGACACCTGTTCTTGAATTTTTGAAAAATATCAGGATTAAAAATTTCTTTTACATTTGTGGAATTCCATGAGCAGAATCTCCCTTTTTAAGCGATGCTGAGCAATATCACAATTTTTTTTTTTTTTCACGGTAAGAATGAAAAGATCTGAATATATTTACACTACACTCACTTTACATAAATACAGGAACAACGATTACTGTACGTAATATCAGCAAACTTGAAACATAGGCATTGGCTTCACTACTTACATTTTTAAAACCAAGAAATCAAAAGCAGATGTTACACAGAAAGTAAAATAGATATTGAACTGATAGAGACGTGTAAGATCAGTATTCATTAACAAAGGCGTTGCTTTACAGCCCTCATCCAGCCACAAGACTCCTCATTATCCTCCATGATGAATTCATGGGATGAAACATAGAGGCCTTTGTAACTCCGTTTTTTCCCCTTAGAGGAAGTGACTTATTGCAAGCAAAGTAATAACGTGAGCTATAAACAGCCTGTGAAAGTGTTATGGGAAGATGCTGCATTTGACACAATGGCATAAGGCTCAGTGCGAAAAATAAAAGTTAAATGTTAAAGGTCCGACTTGCATAATGTTGTCTGTGCTTTTGTTTTAAAAATGTATGGTTTCCCATTAGATAGTTATTAATTTGAGCACGCATGTTAAAATCCAAACTCTGCCCAGAGCGTTTGATATTACAAGTTTGCAATATGAGGCACTATTCATTATTATTGCATAACTTTGACCCTGGTAACCGTTACAAAATTATGCTTTAAAATGAGGAAAGAGATGCTGAAGGGAAATATAACACACCCTGTCCTGTGGACCTAGATCGTCCTGTCCATGTTCAAGTCTAATTTAATCGAGTTTTAAGGCAATCATCGTCATACACTGAATACGAGACGTGTTGATATGTGCTTGATCATAGAATTTCTTGTCCGGGTATAGCAAAATAGCAACATAGGGAATCGAGTACCTTATTACGGTCAATGTATATAAATAATTTGTTGTTAAAAGCAAACACTGGTTCAGCCTTGGGAATAAAAATGATTTGATCATGAACTTATTAAACCACAAACCAAAGAAAGCAAACCGTTCTATAACATCACATATGATCATTTACACGATGGATACAATAAGCCCCATTTCACTGTATATCAAATTAGATAAATTACAGTCTCTGAAAAAAAGACTTTACATGTATAAATGTATCTCCTGCATCTACTAATCAAAAGCCCTATTTTTCCAATGTATATACAGGCTGTAGAACTTTGTAATAAGTGTTATCTTCACTATCACATATATTACAACATTTCAAAAGATCCTTTTTACAGAAGAAAAAGAGTTATATGCAAAGATGAAGTGCCCCTCGACAATAAAATGTTTCTTATACATTATATGGAGGATAAAATATGATGATGACTATTTGTTTATAAATTGACATCTGAAATAAAATAATTTGAAAATCATACTATTAAACAAACAAGGTGCTGATATGCTTTTTTGCCAAAATGATAATACAACTGGGCATAATGACATGTGCGCAAATAATATATATAAATAATGATAACTTACATTACCATTCTTCGTTACATCAGACGGGGTCACATACATTTGGTGCATGTGTGGAAATGACTTCCTGGATTTAGCTACTTCACTGAAGGTGAGGATGTTCAATGCAAAGTGTGTGTTTAAATGTGTGTGAGTGTGTGTGTTTTCAAGGTGCTATTATCAGAAGGGTTGCCATTTCTTTTTACTGGCTTCGGTCCAATGAATGCATTTAGCAGCACTATCAAATATTATGGGATGGCCTGATGCTTTGAGTTTATGTCTGCAGGTCATACACAGCATTAAGAGAATTGGAAATACTTGCAGAAATATCTGTTATTATGACTATAAAAAAACTCTTTAATTTAATGTCCTGATTAAAGTTAAGTGATGTTCTCGAAGAGAGTACTGCCAGTAACCGCATCTAAAATGTAGAAGTATTTTACAAGCATATTGTATTTATGTTTTTAAGTATGCATGTGAATTCCCCCCATTTTTCAGCATTTGTTATAGCCAAATCTCAGGTAAATCAGAAAACATATATCTGGTCTGAGGTGAGAACATTTCAAGTGATTTTCTGTATTCGAGACAAACTAAATGATTGGGAGTAACTCACTAACGTAGACACGTCAGATTAGAGCCTTGTGCTGGAGCTAGGGACCAATCAAACGGAGGGAGTCGTGGTACAGAGAGAAGAGTTGGCCCAGTTAGAAACTTCTCCTCCGATATTGACATCAGCAAAAAGAACAAAGAGGAGGTTGCCGTTCCTTCTCATCACTTTGTTCAGTAATGTATTGCCCACCTGTATTGTACATCAGGTAGCACACTATCCCTGTAACACTGCTCCTGTGTCAGTTTCAGCTTATGGTCAAGTGCCGCTGTGCAAAACCACAACGCAAGTTCCTTTCACTGTCAAACCCAGCTGAGAAAACAGAGCTGAATAATAAAAAAACAAGATCAATCGGGACAGAATGAAAGCGTGAGTCTGTAAGGTGCCTCTGTTTTTTTTTTTCACATACTGGAAATCTCCTCTGATTGTTTCAAGTTCACTGTACATGAGGGGTTGTATTATTCTGAGTCAAACATAAGCAATAAGCAGGCATACAAAAAAAGAAGTAAGATTCAATAAACAAAAAGTTGTCATACTAAAAGTATATTTATCCTTAAAGATTGCACTTTACTGATTGCTAATCACAGCACAAATTCCACCAAAGATTTTTTTTTAAAGAAATGCTTTCAAGAGGCTCAACATAAAGAGTAGCACTGATGAGATTTGGGGTGGTCCGGCCCTGTGAGCAGGTCATAAACGGTGTGTTTCTTTGCTGGTGTGATGACATGAGTGTCCAGTTATTACTGTTTCGAATTAAGTAATTAAAATCTATGAAAGTAGATGTGTTGAGGAGGTTGATCCATTCATATTGTGGCTTTTGAAGTCATTTACTGTTAGCTGGCAATGAGACAGGTGAAAGTCCAGCCCTCTTTTAGCTTCCATATAGAAAGCCTCAGATAAAACAGCTCCAGCAAGCGAAGAAAAAACCATCCGTGATGAAAGGACACCCTCTGCTGGTCACAAATCTGACTCACAGGGAGGCACGGTGCAACAATACTGCCTGTAACTCCAACTAGGCCCAAGTCCTTTCCTGTGATCCGGTCCAGGCCTAACTCCTTTCTGCTCGCACAGGAAATCCACTCCAAACAATGGGGTCTTTCACATTATGAACGCTGGAAAAGCAGCTGTTTGAAGAATAATGAAAGGAAAGATACGAAAAAGAGACCGCCGCACTTGCATTATATATTTTTTTCGTCCAAATAAAGAGTGCGAGTTCTTCTTTAAAAATCAAAGTGAGACATTTACAAACAGTGCTGTAAAAGACAGTTCCGTATTATACTCCAAAGATCAACAATAATAGATCTGCCGTCTTTTCCTTCCAACCCGGAGAGGATCCAGAAGTGACCCTGTTTTGTGCTCCACAAGCTCTGTGCTTCTTCTTCTTCTCTCCTCATGACGGATGAGAGAGTGTTTGTGTGTGTGTGTGTGTGTGTGTGTGTGTGTGTGTGTGTGTGCGTATGTATGTGTACATGTGTGCGTCCAGGCCAGCTGTAAAACATTCATAGGGAGATCCGGCTCCCCCGGCTGCCTGTTTGTGTGTGCCTGTTGTTGATCTCTTTTCTCTCTCTTTCCATTCCTCTTTATCTCTCTCCGTCTGATTCACACCAGCATGTGTCTCCGCCGGTGCAGGGCCAAGTGGTCGGATCTGGAGAAGCTGCGGTCACAGTCTGCGCACTTAAAGGGCTTCACCCCTGTGTGTTTTCTGTAATGCCTCGTCAGCTCATCAGAGCGGGCAAACTTCCACGTGCAGCCGTCCCAGGTGCATTTGTATGGCTTTTCCCCTGCAGAGGAACACAGAGAACAGTCAGAAGCTTGTACACCACATGTTCAGTATGTTACTCAGTAGGAAGCACACTTTGGCCTTGATGCTTTATTTATAATGATATGTCTTCCATCATTTGGAAACTTAGCTAAAAGCCAAAACATTTAAGGTATTGTATGATCAGAACATTTTCAAAGCTCAAATATCACAATTCCTCGCAGCAAATCTATTGCTCATAAAAGTCTTATTCATATTTTGTCTTATTGTCGCTTTTATTTTGTTTAGGTGAACCACAGCTGTGTTTCTGCAGGTATTTGTTCCCTTGCCCACAAGCTTTTCAGTTGGTAGCTAAAACTCCTTTCTTTAAAGTCATCTAAGTATATAACAATAACTTGATATTCATTTCCACATTCAGTCTGGCCCATGGCATTTGCTCACACATCAACAATAATGAGTTTCGGCATTTAAATGTCATTACTGCTGACAAAGTGAGCAAAATACATGATAAACAAAATCAGAGCACTGACCTGTATGCGTCCTCCGGTGTGCTTTTAAGTGGGAGCTTTTGGTGTACACCTTATTGCAGCCCTCAAAGTCACATCTGTGAATTCTTCTCTTTTTTGAATCTGGTGACTCTGACCTCCGGGGGCGTCGTATGCTTTCAATACAGAACGGGGACATGGAACTGCAACGGGAGAATAAGAATAAACATTAAAGCATTATTACACTGTGACAATAGCATTAGTACTTTCATACTAACATACTAAGCAGTATGTAGTGTATTCATACTTAAAAAGAGACACATAAAGCATACTCAAACCTATTCACATACATTGTTCAGCTCATTCGTTTTCTATGTGCATTGCAAAGGTTCAAAGAGTGTAGTTTCATTAACTGATCATTTACTTACATGAACTTCCCTTCCCCCAAACACCAGAGTTTGGAAGTAACTAAGTAAATGTACTCAAGTACTGTACTTAAGTAACATTTTAAAGATACTTGTTCTTTACTCGAGTATTTCCATGTTATGCTACTTTGTACTTCATCTTCATTGCAATTCAAAGGTAAATCATGTACTTGTACTTATTTTCTACCTTAAGTTACTTTACAGATTTTGATTAATGGTATGAAATATAATCAAGACTTAAATGAGACTTTAGTTACACCTGGAGTAACATTAAAAAACGACCCTGCAGTATACAAAGTAATTAAAACTAGATGCACCTTTACCAGCTTTGATAAACACTTTAATGCATCAATACTTACAAAATATATACATTATTCTGAAATGTACCAATTTGCATAACGATTACTTTTAGTGCTAATACTTTTGTACTTTTACTTGAATAACATTTTGAATGCAGGACTTCTACTTGTAAGAGAGTATTTCTAGACTTTGGTACTCCTACTTTCACTCAAGTACAAGATTTGAGTACTTCTCCCATCCCTGCCAAACACTAACAGTAGGTACTAACTGCAGTAAACAGCAAGGATGTATTCATGGTAAAAAATAACCCTGAGAAGAAGTGGAGCAGTATCTTTGCCAGCAGGTGGCAGTGCAGCACTGCTCCACGGTAAACAGAGGAAGCAGATGAGGTAAGAAGGATGGTATTCGTATTGCCCGAACACTTCCATGAATCATAGGTGGAGGGATAACGGAGTTTTATCTCAATGTTGTTCAGCGAGGTTAATGACTCCTGAGTTATATCGGCCATCAATACATTTAGGCATGACATTTCCTCTCCATTAACTAGTCAATATCACTGTTGATTATATCATGTGTCACTTTGGAATGTGTTTGTGTGCTTTTGCATGCAATACGTATACTGTACTTGTAAGTGTTTGCAGTCTCATTGCTGTGGCAAATGTTTAGTCTGTGCATGTAACACTTCTCTAAATCACACACAGACATACAGGAAGATAAAACAGAAGCTATGGTTGTGGTAGATGGTCAGTAGTTAATGTCTCATGTTCATCAATGAGCATATTTTACATGGGTAACAACTCATGACTACTGCACACACACAACAAATAGGCAGGAAAGACACAAGAACATCTCTGTTTACTGGAAGGGAGGAGTAATATTTGCGGGATATATCTAACGGGGCTCTGTCAGCAGTAATGGAGCACAGTTGCTTTTCTTCCAGGTCTCAGAGACTGCTGTGAATATTGAGAAACGGATAAGAGGGTGAAGAGGAGGAAGAGGAAGGAGTGAGCGTACGAAAGGAAAAGCTTGGGCCGTGTCAGATTTGAGAGGAGCAGGGTCTGCCAGACAGGCCTGCAGTGAACTGTCTCCACCACACATAACCCACTTCCTGTCTCTCAGTGTTTCACCGAAGCACCATTCGTCAAATGCAGACTCAGATATAGATGCATGCAATCATGATACACACAGGCCAGACAAATACACAAAACGACAGAAAAACACATACATACAGATAACCCGTTGCTCTTGGCTTACTGCCAAACTGAAGCTGTACAGGAAATGAACACACGGGTCAGATATGAAGTGGACTCTCTCCCTATTGCTTCAACCCCCCCCCCCCCTCACTGTGTCTGAGTTCAGAAAATATCTCACTGAACATGCAAGAAAGTATATCCATAAAGTTTAAAGTATACAGTTTTAATTAGAAATGATTGATGAGAGTACCGGGCCATCCACTAATCTAACAGAGAAATGCAGACACTCATTTATAATCTAAGGTACTGTTGGCCTCTGTATGTGTGTGTGTGTGTGTGTGTGTGTGTGTGTGTGTGTGTGTGTGTGTGTGTGTGTGTGTGTGTGTGTGTGTGTGTGTGTGTGTGTGTGTGTGTGTGTGTGTGTGTGTGTGTGTGTGTGTGTGTGTGTGTGTGTGTGTGTGTGTGTGTGTGTGTGTGTGTGTGTGTGTGTGTGGAGACCGGTGGAGACAGGCTTTATA
Organism: Gymnodraco acuticeps; assembly: GCF_902827175.1. Classification (NCBI taxonomy): domain Eukaryota; kingdom Metazoa; phylum Chordata; class Actinopteri; order Perciformes; family Bathydraconidae; genus Gymnodraco; species Gymnodraco acuticeps. The sequence continues at coordinate 1,228,675 of NW_022990015.1, forward strand.
GAGGAAACTCTATACTCAGACATCTAGCAGATGAGGCGGTGTTTACATTCTGACTTCATCCATGACGTAACTCCATGATTATGACGTAAATTATTGAGATCCGAGTACAACAAGTTCTAAAAACAGAGACTCATTATTCATCACTAACTAATTGATTTAACATGCAACAACTGTTTATCCTCTTCTGGTGACAATGATGTTGTCATCACTGCTCCATTTCAAGAGGTTGGTGAAAGAATTCATTTTGGGTATTAATAGAATTTTCCCACTGAGACATTACCAACAAAACCGAGGTAATCAGTTATACTTCCAAATCCACGTTTATGAAATGAAACTTCCTCACAACTGAAAGGTACCTGAATTACATGAGTGAAAATTAAAAAATTAAATAAAATCAATAATATTTCCTTCTGAGCCACAAAGGCATTGTATCACTCCAAACCTGGGTTTTCAATTATAAGTCAAACAACATTTTGAGGAAACTGGTATGGCATTATTCAGCATTACATTACATTACATTACATTGCATTTAGCTGACGCTTTTATCCAAAGCGACTTACAATAAGTGCATTCGACCAGGAAGACACAACCTTGAAGAAAACAGAATCATATAAGTACATCAGGTTTCATAGAGCCAAACATTTCAAGTGCTACTCAACTGGCTTTAGATAAGCCAGCCTTTAATAGTATATAAGTGCTTTGTTAATAAATCTATCGCTCGAAGTGGAGTCGAAAGAGATGAGTTTTCAGTTTGCGCCGGAAGATGTGCAAGCTATCTGCTGTCCTGATGTCAATGGGGAGCTCATTCCACCATCTTGGAGCCAGGATAGCAAACCCACGTGTTTTTGCTGTTCAGCATTATCTTTACATACAAGGCTGCAAATAATTAATAAGATATCTGGCTAATAAATCAACAATGAAAACAATGTTTGCTAAAGTCTTAAGTGAGCATTAAATAAAAGATATTCAATGTTTTGGAGAAAAAAAAGTTTTTAACTGCAGTTTATGGATGTTCATGCTTCTCTTCGCGTTGAGAAAGTTGCGCCACAACTGGTCTGTTATGCTTAATTTCTAAAAGATGCTACTATTAGTGTTAAGTTGACATTTATATAAGTGTGCTAATGCAAATGTCAAAGATCAACTTGCTCATAATTGATGAACTGGTGCATTTAAAACATATCAGCCAATAGAGATGCACTCGTTCACATTTAAAGGTAAAAGTATCGTTATTATAACTTGAAGGATTATAGGTTGTAGTTTGATTTTGGGATGGGCTGAGTAAATGTCCTAATTTAGGAAACAAAAAGGGGGGGAAATCTATAGAAAACAATAACGTTTCTGAGTAATGTGTAGTCCTATTTATACGAATAAACAATACGTATTTATGTTTTTACTGACACAACTTAGGCAATATGTCTTGTAGCGGTTTTGTGAGAATCGATTCGTTGTATTTCCTCATGTGAGCCCAGCGGCAGACTCACCCTGCCTTGAACTCTGTGTCACAGCGGCATCACGGCTGTGTGAATGTGTCTGTTTGTGTGTCCCAAAGCAGCCGCGAGAAATAGGAAGTACAGCTGAGAACGATTTCAGACAGAGCTGACCTCTGTTTTCGCTCCTTTGTTTCCCCTTTTTTTTTTCCACGTCTTCATCCGACTCTCTCAACGAGTGAAAACGAGAGAAGGACTGCGTGTCACCTGCAGCAGGGGTTTCCCACAATGCACAACACAATACATATTTTTTCAACTCCTCATAGGAAACAGGGTCAAAACAACAGACCGTGTAAACACAGCAACGGTGCGACGTGGTCTTTAAACGGACCTAGAGTAAAAGTGGACGTATCGAGAAAACAGGAAAGGGTGTGTGTGTGTGTGTGTGTGTGTGTGTGTGTGTGTGTGTGTGTGTGTGTGTGTGTGTGTGTGTGTGTGTGTGTGTGTATGTGTGTGTGTGTGTGTGTGTGTGTCAAACTGGAAGACTGCCCACTGGGCATTCCTGTACCTGTCCGAGGACACTACCCCTAGCCTATCCCCCCCCCCCTTCCTCCACCTGCTCTGCTCCATGGCCTCTGGGTCCTTGGGGACAAGCCAGACTTCAGCAGAGCAAACCCTTCCAACACAAGCCCCTAAAACCAAACACACACACACCTACACTCCCTCTCCTGTCTTCCTCTCTTTCACTCGTGCTCTCCCACAATAGCCTATCCACCCGTCCCCAGGGAAACACATGAATATGGAAGAGGCTGCCCAAGAAGCACATGACACACACACTCTCCCTCTATCTCACTCTCTCCTTTCACTCATTTATTTATATATGGATACCTGGATTGGAGGCTGTAGGCACTCCCATCCTCCGCCCTAACACTTCTCTACTCAGATGCTGACTGCTTGTGTAAATGTGGATACTCAATTACATAAAGCAAATCTTTCCTCCTTGGGATTTAACCTTTTTTTAATACAGCAGAAAAATGGACTGATATGTTTCAAAGAAGTGATTCTGTTGCACTGCAGATATCCATAAAGTGCATTTGTGTGTCAACACAGAATGCACATTCTTCCTCTATGGAAGCGTGTAACTCAAGAAGACTACAGACTGCTTTGTTTTTCCCAGACAAACATGCAAGTCTGTGTTCCTGTTGACAATGGCTGACCTCCTTCTGGAACCAGCTGTTCTGTCCACTGTGCAGAAACACTTGCGTGCATACAGTACAAAAACACATACACCGGAGGATTAATAGTTACGGACGTGCGCACATACTTTTTCTACACAGCACAGTCCGCACTTTGCAAACAGAGAAGTGAGTGTGTGGGCAGGCCCTGGCAGGGCATTGCTAAGCCCGGCTGGTGATTTCTCTCCATAGTGAAAGCTTGGGCAGTGAAACATGGGTCCTGCCAACCTCTGTTCTTCTCTGACCACCCGGTGCCCACGTGTGGCACTCAGGGGCATGCCTGTCCCTTTCAATAACCTGCATTGAAACCTGAGTCCTCCAGTGTGTGTGTGTGTGTGTGTGTGTGTGTGTGTGTGTGTGTGTGTGTGTGTGTGTGTGTGTGCGTGCGTGCGTGTGCGTGTGCGTGTGTGTGTGTGTGTGTGTGTATCCTCCCTGAAACATGGCAACCTCGACTTGTACCACTGAACGAACACAGCCAGAGAACGAATCTTCACCACAATGTGTTGTACAGTGCCACCACAATTACTCATTTAGTTTCATGACTGTACATGTTCACAAAGCCAGCAATGCTCTGTAAACAACACAATGTCTTGTTACAATGTCAACCCCATAAGCTGGAATGCTACATCCAAAAAACACAGCCGTCAGCCTCAGCCTTGTTAATGTTGCTACATCATTAGCAGGATTTTCACAGGAGTCTCTGAATAGTTTCCTTACAGTTAGTCTAAATAAAAAGTCCAATGGGCATTAGCTTGAGTCTGGCCAGGCTGCTGGATATGACTGTTCTGAGTTTATGGGCAGAAGGGGAGGAGGGCAAGGCCGAGCCAAGTGTTTTTCTGTGTCTTATTTCCTGTTACTGATCAGGATTCTGTGAGCTGTCATCCACTGGAGAGGCAAGACTTTACTGTCAACACAGATGGACTGGCACCGCAGGAGTTGTGATGTCTGGGCTTAAAGTATATCTGAGCCTTATGCATACAGGCATATAGATGCACTCCCACACAGATACATCCAAATGTGGAAGGGCAGCCACAAAAGCACTCAGAAATGCACAATGCTGGGTTTTATACTGGGTTTATATATAAATGATGCTATCATACAAGGGGACTGACAATGAGCACTGCCAGGGGAAATATTTGAAACCTCTGTACTGTGAACTCCGTAATGCCAGAGCTCTGATTATTTTACTTTATGTTCATTGTACTTTTAAAATGTGTAGGTTTTATACAAACTGTCGAAAACTTGTATGCTGTTACACGTATTTTACAATCCCTCTTAAAAAGGTCATAATTTCTTTGAATAAGACATGTTGCTAATATTTTAGAAACAAAACAGCTCGATAAACCTGAAAGTGTTTTTAAAAATACATTTACTATTAAAATGTGAGCAGTGAGATGTACTCCCTTTGGGGTGGGTTTATCCTATATAATTGATGAGCAATTTCAAGAAGCACTTATCTTATTAAATAACTAAATTGTGATTTTTGGGTGAGTGATCGAAGGAAAGTTAGTCTTAGTAAATGAAAAACTTTCTCCAACACTAAGAATACTTTAACAGCAGACCAAATTGAAACTCCTATAACACCAAACTTTACAGCTGCCAACAGTGAAGCGTGTTTGGATCAAGACCACACTTCCCAAACATCATCCTGTGACAACATAGAACAGAAATAACTGCTCAAGACAGAGAGAGGATTTTTTTTTGTTAGGGTCAGTAGAAGAGAAAAAGTCAGTGTAGAGACTCAACATTTCCACACACAGGTGTACAGATCATGATACTCACTCTTGTACGGCGCGGGCTATAGACAGCGCAGTGGAGCCGGTCTCATTAACACTGTCCAAGGTCACGTTTGGCAGGTCGTCGTCGTCACTGTCACTCTTGATCTGCCTTGGCGACAGGCCGTTGTGGTCTGTGTGTGCTGTGAGAACAGGACACAGACACAGGAGTCAGTGGGGACAGTTGTTGGTTGCATGTGTGTGAGTGTGAATACAGAATGCCCAAGTTTAAAGTATGTGTGTATGCACTGTGTCTGCTCTCTGTTCCCCTGCTGGTGCAACTGACAGGGAATCATATTCAAGATAATGACAAACTTTCACATAAAAGGCCTGAAGACAACACAAAAGTCTAAATCCACCCATTAACTGTTTGTTCTCTTCCTGGTAGTTAGCAAACTAGCTTCCTCCCTTCTTAGATTATTCTCTTTTGCACAGTAACCAAGAAGAAAAACATGCACCATCAACACTTCTGAGCCTCTGAGCCAGTGAGCGCAGGGGTCTCTTGTCCCTTGAGCTGCATGACAAACTAACATCTACTCCACAAGTTGTGACAACTTCTCCCCTGGACAACTCATTGGATATATTGCCAGAGCCTGCAGCCGTTCTGTCCTCTCGGTCTCCATGGACACCGGCTGCGTACATTCTGGGTAGCTCAAGAGATGAATGTCAAAAAATATATAAACCTGTCACAGACTACCTGTCAAATAAAAATGGATGGATATCCACTGGATTGAACATTTTAACATTTTGAAAAATACAGAGGAATACACAACTTGGAAATAGTCTACTATGTTAAATATTGAATAACTCTTCATGGTTCTGATGTATTCATCACCAAAACCCAATATACCTACAGTATAGTGATTCGCTTTCAGCTGAAATCTGTGACATCCCCTGTACGCCTGATGCTTTTATAAAAGCTATTAGGACTTCCACCTCCTCTGCCCTCTCAGCCGAGACTGTGGTCATAATGGCCCATAATAAGGGTCTAGAGTTGGGAGCAGACATGGTGTTATTACTGGGGGAGGGGTTAATGCTGTAACTCTGCTGGAGCCTTTGCTTTAAAGGTTTCCAAACTGTTGTCGTAGACTAAGACATGCAGAGTGGTCACCAGCTCGCCTACCCTATGGAAAACCTGTAATTAACTAGAAGTGCTCCGTGTGTTAGAAAGGGGTATTTTGAGCGAGGGACACAAAAGGAGGAGTAGTGGAGAGGTGGGCAGAGCACCGGATTTCTTTCTTTCTCTCCTGTTGTTTCCAGTCAAGCCCTGTTTCCATGGCAACCTCCTGCCGGAGACAGGGAGACAGCAGTGAAAGGAAGGGTACCCGCCCTCTCTTATAGAGGATGGCCAACCTGAGTGTGAGTGTGTGTGTGCGCGTGTGGGTGAGTGGTAGTTGTGTGTATATGTGAGTGCATGAAAGTGTTTTGTATCTGTGTTGAAAGCTTCAGTATGACTGCGACTTGCATCACTGCACATGATTGTTCAGTTTAAACCATGTCAAACAAGGAAAATCTGGGCTGTTGACCCTCACATTAACTTCCTATTTGAGGGGAGTGCGCTTTAGATAAAGACTCTACCACTAAAACAATAGAGACACCTGAAAAGGAAAACGTTCATATAAAATGGAAACAGAAAAATCGACTTAAATTCAAACAACAATATAATGAATTGTAACACTTTGTTTGTATATTATCATTTGATTGTGAAATCTTATGTCTCCTTAAGTCACATGAGTTACCAGAAATAGCTGGATGTTCTGTTTGTCTTCTGGTTGCGATGTGATTAAAAGTGACTGTATCCACCACACCCAACAGTCACACTCGTTCACCCCATTTCCTTTGTGCTTTGTGCTTTCACTGCATGGTAGAGCTGTTGTTGGACTGTGTACATGTGTGCGTGCATGTGTTTGTGTAAGTGCCACCCATCTTCAATATCCATCCACACCCTCTTATGCAAGCCTTGTTTTTCCTGTCCGTCCTTCTTTCCTCTTCTCTCCCAGGGAGCCGACATACAGTAAAACGCCCATCTCTAAGGGGACCACCACACCCATCCGACAAGTGTCTTTCTGACTACATAATCTAATTACACATGTTTGCTTTGAGTGTACGGTACATGCTCTGGTGTGAGCTTAAAAGTCTAAGTTTGTCCGTCCATCCTGCAAGGAATGTCAAGAAGCAACCTCTTTTTACGACCAACAGTTGGCCTGTGTACGGCTCACAGAGTTGGACAGAAACACCTTCTGTAGGCTCACTCCCAGTGGTTGGCAGTAACACCACACCCCGAGAGAAAACCAATAACACAGTCTAGCCCAGGCCAGAGACGTCTAATACTGAAACTGTCCCGGATGTTTGCTTCTCCATAGAAAGAAAGTAAACAACTGGTGTGGACCTGAACCAGAAGCTTTTAAAGACAGCCAAGATGGGAGAGCCTTTCAACCTGTTAACCTCATCTTCACTTTAAGAAGGGAACATTATTACCTGAGAGGCCACTTCTAAAAGAAAGCAAACGCACTCTCCTTTCACACAGTCATGCCCACTGTTGACATTAGACAGGAGGACATCTGGACAGACAAATATACCAGCGTAAACAGCTTGTCATTGGGATATATCAAGACTAAAAGCATAGATATTTCATTCTTCATTGCCTCATGCCAGCATTACCTGCCTTTGTCATCCCTTGTTTTTGTCAAGGCATCCCAATGTGATCAGACATGGATCATCTTTTATTCCATTTATGAAAAGGTTTCCAAATATTCATGTCTTGAGGGTGTTCAATTAATTTGTGGAGGCTGTTAGTTACCCCCTGAGCAGGAAACTAATTGAGGTGTATTGTGATGGTTGAAAGCTGATAAGTGAAAAATAATCAACAATTTTCATATAGATGATTATTTTCTTATCTTCTAAATAAACTTCCTCACTAAGTGGAGAAACTGTCTATAAAACTTCGAGATAGGTCAGACAGGTTAAGTTGAAATTTAAATCAATATAATACAGAAGGCGCAACGCATGCATTCTGATTCACAATGCGTCATAATTTCCTTCACAGTGCTCGACTATCAGTGCTGAGAAGTAGCTGGAAATTATAGCTTTTCGAAGTGCATGTGATGAAAATTCATGATCTCACCTTTGCCCTGTCTCTTCACCTCCTCCAGTAGAGGTAGCATGATGGCGTTGTTGAGTCTGGAGGGCGATCGAATGGCAGTGGTGTACATGAGGGGCAGCGACTGCACCACAACAGGGATGCGGTGAACATGGCTGACCAGCTTCCCTGCTCCCTGCAGGCTCAGAGGGCTGGATGGAGGCTGCGGCACAGAGTGCAGGATGTGCAAATACGGCTGACCTCTGACCCCGCTGCCGGGGGTGACCAGAGGGCCCGGCGTGAGCAGCGACGAGGCTGAGGTGATCACCGATGGAGACGAGGAGGAGGAGGAGGATGACGACGATAAAGAAGACGGGGAGAAAGCGTATCTGAGAGGGGAAGATGATGAGGTGGTGCTAGGGGTGGTGGATAGAGAGGAGGGGCGGGGTTTGTTGATTGACAGGTCGACAGGCTCGGTCTGTGTGTGGAAGTGCAGGTCGTGAGCGAGCAGGTCTTCTGGAGGTTCAGATTTAACTCTGCTGAGGAAGAAGGGGACGCCGTCCATCACAGAGTAAGGGCGCACTTTAGGTGACTGTGGGAGTCAAAAAGAGATTAATGTTAGATTTTTCCCCCAATCATTCATTTTTGTCATTTGAATGCCTTGAAAGTGCACTAGACTGCTACATACCACAGGGTATACATATGTAAGTAACACTAGCTGTCTACAATCAATTAATTCATGGCATAACATGTCATATTACTACTGTTATAACAATTATCTCTTTAATAAGTCAGGCCAGAAAGTGATATGTTAATGATTTCACTTGAATGATGATTATGTTTGTACAAGTATTGAGCTTCAGAAACCATAATGTTGCCTGCTAGTGATATGTTAGAAAGGTATGTGAAGTGACTTTTATTGAGATAAGAGCAATTAATATCCTCATGTTCATTCAAGCATTCAACTCCTTCTTGGTTAGCATGATGTCACTCACAGATGAAACGCAGGAGGAGTAGTGTCTCTCACACTCGCCTCCGCTCATCGTCTACTTTCTGTCTTTCTTTTCTCTTGGCGTGGGTTTCTCTATCTCTCTCCCTCCCTCTCCATCTCTTTCTGTTCCTCCTGTTTTCCATCACTCCCACAGAAAAAGCAGCTCTCTTGGCTCCCCTTATATCTCTCCTAAATCTCCTTTGTGACGGTGGAAAAACATCATATGGGCTCAATTTCCTGACCGTCTCCCTGTCTCTCACTGATGGGCCTCCTAAGGCCAACGCTGGTGGCTCAGAGTATCCCTCAGCACATCTTTCACCTAACACCAAGCAGACTGAAACACAACCGCCCCATCTGTCTGCACAAGTTTCAGGAAACTGTTTACTTGGAAAAGATAATGAAAAACATAGACAGTAGAAAGACAACACTATGCTACTAGTTGTCTTTTTCCAAACTCTTTCATATCATAATGGTTGTTGTTAAAATGAACCATTTAAGATGTGCTTGTGTAGATCTAGACTCACTATTTTATTTGGGAGGGGTTCTAGAGAGTGTGGTGTTGATCCTCACACTGGAGCCTTTCAGAGGCTGAGTCACAGCTTAGGCCATCAGGCAGCGAGTACATCCAGGACTTTTTACTAATCATACAGGAAAAGCTCATTAAACTAAAGGGAAAAACTTGAAACCACATAGCTGTAGCAGATATGAAAAGTGTTCCACGGATTTTCATCCACACTTTTTTGAGACTCACATTTCTTTCCGCTTATGTAATGCTGGCTGAGAGTGGGTCTGTGGTGAATTATGAACCTTTCTGTTCTTTTATGTAGTAGCCTGCTATTTTTACTCTAGACTTGTATACTCGTTTTTGGCCTACAGGAAATGTTTCGACCCCATGAATCAAAAAGTGCTTCTCCCTTTGTAACTCCTCCTCAGTTGGAAAACAAACCCTACCACATGAAATATGCCCTCGGATGACATCTGGACATTTAGGGTTCAGCTCAGGGTCAGCCGTGTCAAGGTTAGAGTTCACAGTACATAATACCACCCACAAAGCTATTTGTTTTACATATCATGAGAATTTAAACTGTATCACAACTGAACAAAGCTAATTAACTCCAGTGTAAAACTTGGATGAGATGTTTATTTATGTTCGTGAGTCCATTGTGGACATTTCTTGTAGTACAGATCAGTCAGAGACAATTCTCTTAAGAAATCGACCATTTATAGGCTGTTATATTTGGTCTTTTTGAGGGAGCTCTCAAAAGATCCAACGAGAATTCTGCTGGGAGAACAACCCATCTTTTGAAAAAATAACTACATACATAACTATAACATAGCAAACACAACAACACTAAAATATTCAACACAGGAGGACTATGCAGCTGCAAATGGCTATACTTTTACACCTGTAAAATATGTTTGTACTTTAATAGCTGGATGGTAACTGGGCAGATATGAGCCACTGATAGTAAAGCATGATGCAAATCAGCTGATGCAAGCTCTACTTTTTACTCCGCCTAAATGTCTTCATTGTTGCAATTGTTTCGACTTGCTTTGGCTACACATAATGCTAATATATCCCTGTGGTGATGGTTAGGTTACGAGTCTGATGGGTGGAGAACCATGTGACATGGAGTTTTCAGAGAAAGAAAATAATTGTTCTCATTTTTATTCTGAAATAAAATTCTAATATGCTCAAGGATTCTAAGCAACATTATTTAAGTCACTGTTGACGGGGTTCTTTTAGCAGTCAGTGACACTATACTCTATGTCCCCCTACAAAATCCTCTGATCAATGGTTTGTAAACATAAAATATAACGGTAAAATTATGGGTTAGTCTATTCCTTTATGAGCAAAAAATCCCTCCCTTGGGCTATCTAATTGCTCATTTGATTTGTATTGCTAAATCTGCTAGCGATCTATCTATAGTATCAGTTCCATGGCTTTACCTAAAGAAATATTTCAAAAGAGATATCACTTAATTAAAAATAATATGCATGTTGTGATGTCAAATGTGGCTCTACATCTTATGCATCAACTCAACATGTAGCCTTTCTTGACAGACCCTCAGGCCATCATCCAGCTGCTTTAGCAAGGGTCTCTCTGTGTTTGCATGTTCCTTATAGGATGTGAGTGTCACGGACCGCCTGGAGCTAAACTGCCTCAAGGCTTTAAAGTCATTACATCTATTGAGGCTGATCTCAGTGTAGAAATCTTGTCTTTCGTACCAAGTGCTCTTAGAGTGTGTAGTTGGCTATGAAATTCTGCAGGATTGCCAGTTCTCCCTATAACAGGAAAAAGAGGAACTGAAAAAAAAAGATATTTGTGCCAATCACAAGTGGAGTCTGAATGCTGTTTAGTACTATTTTATGATTAACAAGAGATATGTTGTTGCAATCCTAAAATGTGATTGGCTAAGCCATGTTTGAAGCTATTCTGTTTAAAGTTTTGTGACAGCATCTTGCATGGTTTTAACGCTATAGTGGTGAAAAAATCTGTCCACTGACAGAAAAACAACTGAAAACTGCTTCTGTGGTACTTCCTGCAACCGAAAACAGTTTCCATGATGACACACATACAAGTCAAAGCAATATCTTCTTGCTGTCACTGCTGGTAATAAGGCACACAGAAATGTGGCATACTATTGTAATGCAGCAAACAGTCAGCTACAAATAACAGACTGTTAGCTAAGAGGTGCAAAAACACATTATAGAATAACCCAACAGTGTCTTGCAGTTGTTATTATTGGCACCTAGGCCTACTTGATTGAGAATAATTGAGTATAAGACATCAAGCGTGTGAAGCAGTTGTTACTGAAGGTTAAAGGACATTATATTCTTATTTTCAGGTTCAAATGTTTATTTTGTGCCTCTACTGAGACATGTTTTCCTGCTTTAATGTTCAAAAAGGTCTTTATTTTTCTCATACTGCTACAGCACACCCCAGTCTGCTCCGATTGGTTAGCTGTTCAGCTCTGTTGTGATTGGTCAACCGCTTAGAGATGTCCCGCCTCTTAGCCATCACTTAGAATGTTATGGGGCGTTAGCCAATAGCCACAATTTAGTCACCATCTGATAGCATTGATGGAAAAATGAAGACTAGGAGTAAGGCTGTTTGCTCCTGAAAATGCAACTACTTTACTGTAATGTTATCTTGTCACTCCAATGAAGCAGTGGAGACACATCGAAACATCAATTCTCTATTGTAGTTTATTTTGAGCAACACAGGCTGTGTTCAATTCATTTGAACAAATGTTATGTTAGTTTGATTCTTTCTTTGAAAAAGTGACAGCCCTAATACCCAACCAATAATAAGTGGCAAAGCTCTCGAGAGGACTGAATTTAACTTTGTATTCGCATATAAAGGAATGTGCTATGTCATTATTCAAAAGAGTTAGGCTCACTTTGATTGTAGCCTTTCTGTTTGATGGAGTAGTTTATGACAACCTGTTCTACTTAAGCAAATCCTGTGTTGCTCCTGTGTAAAAAGGAGAACTTATGTGGAAAGGTCAAAACAACAGAGAGTATAGTGTTACAAAAAACAGAAATTTGATTTCGGTTCTCAGGAACATCTCAACCAGCCCAAATGGAAAACTGTAGCCGCCCCCTTCTCTCATTCTGACAGATACAAACACATGCATACACTCAAACCTACACATCCTCACACATGCTGACACACACATACAGATATGCTCGACCCGCCTGCCTCTGTCCACATGCCATTGTCTTTATTAGGGGATGCTGGTTAGCAGGGCAGATTTTCCAGCCTCTTGCTGGCGAATTGTCTAACAAGGCAGACCATTTCCAGCAAGCCCTTGGCCCCCCGCCACCCAAATGAAGACCACATTTCTGCAGCAGCCTAAACTGTCTGTCTGTGAGTCTGGAGTAAAGGGAAGCAAAGAGTGTAAGGGGAAGATTGGATCTCGGTGCACTTCAAAGCTGTGTGGGCTGCACTGCTCACATCCTGTCTGTGACTGACATCACTGCACGTATGGAGATAGACTTCAAAGCCCAGGTAATAGGTAGCATTTCGGGAGCACGGCTCTCAAACCCTTGAGCCACAGCTGAGAGCGGGACACCCAGAATGTGACCACCTGCTGCCTCTTGTCAAACCCTCAGACGTGGAGAGACAGATCTGATTCTTATCAATACAAAGCACCTACACAGCCAAACAATTCTCCACTGAGGAAACCTGATGGGCTATCAGCAGCTGGTATTTCCCTCATCCATCATCAGATTATGCTCTCCGTTTCGTCTCAACAGAAGAATAAAAAATGTTGCTCCTCTGCCACCGAATGCTCTTGGTGATATATTAGGAGGCAGGAAATTATTGATATGTTATGAATGGAAATCAATAATATCACAACACTAATTCATCATGACTACAAATATTAAGTGGCCTGCACACAGAGCTGTGGCAGCAACACAAAGCCCGTTGTAACCTAGCAACAGCTTCTCCATAACAAGACCACTTTATTTCTAGGTCTGTTGGACGAGAGAGCACTGGTACTGTATGTGGGCCCTTGAAACCTTGCATGAGGTGAATCCATTAGTGCTAACATGGTCAATTAGCAAAGTCCATTTGAACATAAAACTCGAAAATGACAAAAATTGTGAATATTTAAGAAAATAAATTCAAAGACATAACATTTCTGGTTCATATTCACATCGCACATCATTTTTGTGGTAACATTTAACTCCCCCCCCTGTGATAAATGCACATTAAGATATAGACACAGAGGTGACAATGTTAAAGAGTAAAGGCATGCATGGGATAGTGTAGAAAAAAGCTTTGATAAGTGTTTGCCGAGAAAGAGTATTTTGTTGCATCTGTCTTGTGTATATGTGTGTGTGAGCAAGATAAATTAATCATGTGTGTTTGTGAGAAGGAAGGGTCTGGGAGGATGAAGGAAAATTGAGAGACGTTAGAGGCAGGAACACACAGAGATGGATACGATTTAGATTTTCCCATGTGACCCTCCTCCCCGGAGCAGTGGCTACATCTGTGCAATCACCCCCAGCCAGCACGGACTGGCCCCCGTCACCTCCCCGAACCCCCCCCCCCATGCATTCCTGCTCCAGCTGTGGCTCTCCTCCTCTTCTCCTCTTCCTGCTTACTACCATGCTCTCCGACCACTCCTCTTAGCCCCCACACTCACTCTCTCACTCACTCACTTAGGCCTGGGAGTAATTATGAACCCATTGCCAGGAGGAGGAAAGACGGAAAGGAAAGCAGGAAAAGAAAAAAAAAGGAATTGTCTGGAAAACAACTGCTCTCTTACCCCTTGTTCCGAGTCCAGGGGCTCAGATTTGACTCGCACTGCAGGCATTCCGTCAAGCATTAACATCCTGTTTCTTAGGCTGCCTGCAAAAGGAAACAGAGGAGGTGTAAGACGGGTGTTTTAGCATGACTAAGCAGGTCCCACACTCAGTTATTCACACATGGACATCTATGATGTTGTGCCTACACCCACGGAGAGCAAACCACATTTTAAATAGACACAATTCATATTTCAAAAACCATCAGAAGCTGATGGGAAAAACATGCTCACAAACTGTGTAAACTCAGTCAATGCACAGCATGATTCAGACTTCTCCGTAACAACAACAATTCAATTGCCTGGTGGGCTGCAGCAGGACTAATAACACTTTATAATGCTGTCTATTTATAATGCTGACTAAAATCCTCTTAACACTTCAGTGGATTACAAATATTTGCTTTGTTATATAGTTACTCAACAGCACAGCCACACAACATGTTCTCCTTAACCACTGACATAAAAAACAATAATTGATACTTGGAACTAAAAACGTTTACCCCAGGGATTATATATTTATTTGGAGGACTACATGTACATACATGCAAACACACACTTATTGGTACATCTATACATCCATCCTTCCCTCTGCAACCTCTGAACACTGTGCCTATGCAAAGGAGGCAGCAGTGCCCGTCTCCTCAGCTCCGTGCTGTGGCTTTAAGAGGGATACTCGGATGGAGCCAATGACAACAATGCATGTTCCGTATCCCTGAGTCGGGGCCGACCTGAGGTAACCTTTTCTCTTATTATTTTAGCAGCAGTACATGGAGGAATGTAAGCAAGGCAAATAGTCTCTACACATCTCTATTATTCTGCACTGCTGGCACCAGCAGCAGGATGTGTGGCCCAATCCTGGAAACTAGCAGCACCAAAGCCACCATGACCATTCTTGTGCGGGAAAAAAAATAAATCACAAATTACTCTTTTTCCATCAAACTGTACTAACCATCTGAGTATCCGTGAGGCCTGGTGAATCATCATGATTTTTCATCCATGCAAGATAGAGAAAACATTTTTTCTTTTGTGATTTTAATAATAAAACTGTCACCAGACTAAGGGACAGTTTCATCCCAGTTTCATAAGACACATGAACTTTTGAAAAAACATCCATAACATTAATCTGTTTGCAACTTATATATATCAATATTCCAATTACTTTTATATAGACTATTCCGCACTATTTCTATTATATTCTATTTTATTTTATTTACTTGCACTATTTTATCTGTTTTATTGTATTGCACTGTTGGAGGAGCCTTTGACCTAAGGTTTTCATTGGCATAACTACACTGTAGCTATGTACAAATGACAATAAAAGCCTTGAATCCTAATTGCATGAAAAAAATTATTTAAAATCACATATTGTTCCACTACCTCGATTCTCAAGCAAAAGGCTAATCCTGACTGTTTGTGTGCGAGGGAGGCAGAGAAAGAGGGAGGATTTACTCTCTCAATCTGCAACCCCCCAGATCTCTCCTCTCAGGTCTAAGTCCCTCAGGTACCCTGGCTGTGCTGCTATTGTATTGTTGTCCAGGATGTCCTTCGGCTCCAGGTCTTGGTAGGCCCAGATAGTGTTGCCATAGTAACAGCTGGGGCGGGTGGAGCTGTAGCTTCAGTCCAGCCTCAAGCCATGTGGTGAGGAGAAGAAATGAGAGGAGGCAGAAAGTGAGGTTTGTTTTCCTCAAGATGACCATCATTCTGCCAGAGAAAAATTCTCCCTCTCAGAATTGTTTTAATGTTTTTACAAAAAGGAGTTTTCAGTTCAAATCAATATTTTTCTCACGGGGTGAATTTCACTTTGGCACAACATTCTTTTGGAGCCTCACAAAAAGTGTACCTCATTCAAACTTATTTGTTCTTTCTGCTTAATGTGCACACTCCCTTCAAATTAAATCATAACACGTCAACGTTGCACGCAGCGGCACATTCAGAATCGCTCATTTCTGAAAGTAACAACCTTTTCCAAGGTGTCCATTTAATCCAGTGGTGTGTGATCACCTTCTTAAGGAACTGGCCTGCAGAAAGCCATTTATTGGAAATCAATGGCCATTGCACATATGTGCTTGTGACTGTAATGACCAAAGAGCTAACAGCAGAGAGAGACCTAACACTGAGTAATGAGCCCACAGAGGGGCTCAGCCTGTCGAACAGGTCATGTCGAAACACTTCAACCAAAGTCATGTGTCAACTGCTTTTGTGTCCATGAAAGGAACATGTCTGCCAGTTAGTATTTCATGGTCTCAAATTAAAATGATATGGACAAAGATTTAGTTTGAAATGAAGAGGTAATAAACCAATGTGTAATCTCTATCACTAAATGTGGTCTGCTGTCGGCAGGCTTAGGCGACCAGCAGTGTGCTGTCCATCAGGAGCCTCTGTGTGTGGGATATGGAGAGAGGGAGGGGGTTAGAGGGAAACTGGGTAGATTAAGATCACCTTTCCATTTGCTGCACTCTGAAATGAAATGGCCATCCCAGGTGTGTGGGGGAGTTGGATGGAGAGAGGAGGGCAGTGGAGTGTTGAAGCATCTAATTTCTCTCTCCTGCCTGCCCTCCCATCCCCACCGAAATCCCTATAATGAAAAAAAATGAGGGTAAAGGGAGCAGGTAACAATTGGGGCTAGTTCTAACAGGAAAAATGTCCGAAATATACAAATGTCAGTGTCTGCTGCTCTTTCCGCTTTTCTGTTTGTGCTTATTGTGTGTCTGCAAATACATTTGAAAGTATGAATATACACATATATGACCTCGAGGTCCACAATCTCCAAGTTCCCTGATGGCTACCGCTGTGCTGATGGAGACGATAGCAACTATCGAGAGAAGGATAGAGCCTGGGCAAACCAACCCTGAACAGACTAGCTGGATCAATTGACGTGGCAAAGCTCTCTGAAACAAATGTTGACCTCATACATGAGTGACATCATCCACACTGACACACATATGTTAAGATTGGTCCAAACACATGCGCCACATTAACTCAAAATATCTCAAAGGAAAACATGTAAAACATACCAGTCAGTAAGAGCATGTTTAACTTTATCTCAGCATATGCGACTGTGAATAAATATACTGCATAACACAGCAAGAAAGACATGTATGTAAAAGAGAAAGTTAAGCTTGAACAAACTCATAAAATCAGATTTAGTATCTGGCTGTGTACCATCTCAGCTTTCTGTCTCATCCCTCTCTCTCTCTTATGTGCACACACACACACACACACCCACAGCACACACCCTGACACACACTGTAACAGACGGGCCCCTCCAATGCTTTGTTCCCATGTCGAGCGCCCAGAGCAACTGGGTGCATCTGTGTCACAGAGGCTGGACCTGCTGCCACGGACTGGGATGGAAGAAGGATGGAAAAAAGGAAGAGGGGAAGTGAAGGGAGCAATGAATTATGGGAGAAACATGAGGAAGTGTTAGGGAAGGTGATAGCAAGAGAAGTGAGTGAGGGTGGGGGCTCTTGAAGAGCACATAGTTGCTGGCAGGAGCAGCGGTTAGGGAAACAACTAAGGGGAGTTGAAGAGGTTGAGGAGGGGGGGAAGGGTGTTTAGTGGGGAGGAGGAGGAGGGGCAGGAGGCAGAGAAGCGAGAGAGGGTAGAGAGGGGATATGGACCGCCGCCAAGGCCCGGTCGAGCACAAAGCACACGGTGCAAGAATGCCAACAGACCCCCTCCCACCCGGTTCTCTAGCAAAAAGAAGAGAGGGGAAAAAAAGGAAAGCTATAGAAGGAAACTGCAAGGAAATGCTTCAAAATGTTGAAAATCAGAAACGAATTACAGTATCTAGTGCTGTGAGGGCAAGTGCATTAAATGGACAGAGCTTTTGAAGATGTGAGATGAGCATTTCCTGTGTTTGGCCGGTGTTTTGTGCCGCTGGCCTCTTTGCTGCGGCTCACTTCCCTCTTCTGTGCCCCTGGACACCCCGATGTGACACATTGGCCTGATAACCAGCCTACAACTGCTAACTCACCAGCACACTCCTCCCCTTCCTCTCTTTGAACTCACTCAGTGAAGCAACTTTTTAGTACTGAAAGCTAACCACCTTCACAACATGCGAAGAAATCACTTGCTAAAAAAAAGGTTGGGTGAGTGACACTTTGTAGACCCTTGAAAATAAAAGTCTAGAAATGAAACATTGATCTTGTTTGCTGTGTAGACACAATAGAGCCACAGCTGAATCACAGCTGATTTTCGATCTCAATCTGCTTCACGTTAAGCTGTGTGTGTTCATGACCTCATCTTGTTGGCCTCATTCTGTTCTTGAGAGCTCATTCAAATAGTTCCCTGCAGAGTTACTGCTTAAACAGTAACTGCACGCAGGCAAATAACAGCGGCTAATAACGGCGAGTGGTCGACTACTCAAGACTTGAACCGTTAACCAATCAAGGTCAGTGCTGCCGTATAACGCCAAAAGGCATTAACTACATGTTACATGTCTGTGTTTAAGACATCTGTTTCACTGTAAAACAAAAAAATATTGTGCAGTAGAAAACTGCCTTTAAAAAAAACAGTATTTATGTTAATGGCGGTAGAAAGAATAAAATTGACAACTTTTTCTGACCTTTTACCTGCTTTAACAAAAATCCTTTAGTAATTGATTTCTTTATACTGTATAATTAAGACAGTGGCTAATTGTTAGTGTAAGAAAGTTGTTAGTAACTCAAAGTGGCCTAACCTAGATGGCATTTTGGATTGTCGATATATACATACAGTTGCAAGAAAAAGTATGTGAACCCTTTGGATTCTTCACACATAGCGTTGTGTGTTCCTTCCAAACAACTCAACTTTGGTTTCATCTGTCCACAGAATATTTTGCCAGTAGTGCTGTGGAACATCCAGGTGCTCTTTTGCAAACTTCAAACATGCAGCCATGTTTTTTCTGGACAGCAGTGGCTTCCTCCGTGGTGTCCTCCCATGAACTCCATTCTTGTTCAGTGTTTTACGTATCGTAGATTCGTCAACAGAGATGTTAGCATGTGCCAGAGATTTCTTTAAGTCTCTAGCTGACACTCTAGGATTCTTCGTCACCTCATTGAGCATTCTGCGCTGTGCTCTTGCAGTCATCTTTACAGGACGGCCACTCCTAGGGAGAGTAGCAACAGTGCTGAACTTTCTCCATTTATAGACAATTTGTCTTACCGTGGACTGATGAACATCAAGGCTTTTAGAGATACCTTTGTAACCCTTTCCAGCTTTATGCAAGTCAACAATTCTTAATCGTAGGTCTTCTGAGAGCTCTTTTGTGCGAGGCATGGTTCACATCTGGCAATGCTTCTTAAGAATAGCAAATTCAAAACTGGTGTGTATTTTTTATAGGGCAGGGCAGCTTTAACCAACACCTCCAATCTCGTCTCATTGATTGGACTCCAGGTTGGCTGACTCCTGACTCCAATTAGCTCTTGAAGAAGTCTTTAGCCTAGGGGTTCACATACTTGTTCCACCCTGCACTGTGAATGTTTACATGGTGTGTTCAATAAAAACATGAAAACATAAATTGTTTGTGTGGTATTAGTTTAAGCAGACTGTGTTTGTCTATTGTTGTGACTTAGATGAAGATCAGAACACATTTTATGACCAACGTATGCAGAAATCCAGGTAATTCCAAAGGGTTCACATACTTTTTCTTGCAACTGTATATCCTTTTCATCATGGTCATCATCACCATCATTAGCGATGTTTTTTCTCCTCACAAGATGTAAAGTGGAGTTACTCTTTAAGACTGGCAACTCCTACTTAGCGTGTTATCTCTGTTCAGAAAAAATCTTAAAATAAGCTCTAAAATTCCCTACATTTGAGTGCTTATATTAATTTACTTTTACAGAAATGTAGTATTGCATTTCTACAAAGTGACATTTGATTGTGTATTTAACCTTTGGTGACATCATTAGGTCTTATCTTCCCAGACATGACAAAACACCCCCCACAGCCACAGAAGACACATCACACATGTTTTTGCGGGCAGAGAGCTTCCTATGATGAGTTACCTGACCTTTATCTTCTGCTGGAGTTTCCCTGTAAGACTTTCTAAACTGTGCATACCAGGTACAGTAAACAGTCATGATGCTATTTGTAAAGTCTGTGTAAGGTGGGGATGTGTGTTTCCCCTCAGACTTCACTCCTGGATATACTGAGATGGACATAGTCTTTTTTTCTCTCTAATAATTCCTGGCACTCCGTGAATGGTCTCAGAATTTCCATTTCATAAGCCGTATTTTCCTTGGCAGAAGCAGCGAGCGAAGTCTTTTGGATGCTTCTGGGACATTTTTGAACGGGGCTCAAGAGAGCAGAGTGCTGCTACCTCGCATGTTCATAGAAGCATGGACTTCTCTAACAAGCACAATGGCATCAAACCCCCACAGCTACCCTTTGAAAAAAAGAGGAAAAAAGTTCCCTTTAGGGTTCAAATTAAAACCCCTTAGAGTGGCACTCAACTGATGCACTTTACCTCGAAACACCCTGCCCTTTTCCTCTGGGAATCAATCAGTTCCACAGAGGCAAGACACTGCGTTCTTCATGAGCACAGTTATTATTATTAGACAGAAAACACTTGCATAGGATGCTTTCCTCTCCAGGACATTCGGCCAAACTTTGGGAGCTTATCAGGTCCCATCAATTCAAACTGAATGTCATTCTCTATCTGTCTGAGGCTATCCTGGCTTCACCATGTTGTTGAATTTGATGTGACGTACATGAATAACTGGGCTCCTACAAATGCAGACTGCAATTCAAAAAAACATCTAATGGTTCCATTTTGATGTCACAAAACTTGGCGGCTAGATAGACACATTCAAGAGGATGATTATATTTAAAGAGGCCACCACTAGCAGCAAAATAATATAAGACCCATCACTTTATGGAAGTGCTTTCATAAAGTGAAAAAGAGTGAATGATCGTCATGCTTGAAAATAAAATGAAATAGACTGTGACAGCCCCAAAGATGAAACCATTTGCCCACTGAATACTAACGGCTAAAAGGTGAGTATAGATCGGATTGATCCATACATCAGAATAAAAATCCACCTCCATCGTAGTAAGTAAGTAAGCTTTGAGAAAAAACGCAAAAACTGCAAATGTGTGACCCTGTATAAAGAAACTGGCACAGATTAGGCCACCTCCACATTACAGATCCTTGCTTTTATGGTGGTAAGTAATCTATGTTATAGTGGACAGCAAATTATTATAAATGTGTGCAACGCAGAGTGGGTTGCTAAGCCTGGGTTCAGGGGGTTTGAATCAGTCACTATATGTAGAAAAAGAGCTCAGCAACGAGTGCCAACACTTGTAATCCCTGCACAATGACCTCATTATGTAAGTTCCTGTACACATCTCAGACAAAAATGTTCCTTCATTTACAGTATACAGCATAATATAAATTAAATGATGTGTGTGTGATAAAGAGCAGTGAACTCATGTTATAGGATTAGCCAGAGAGCTGATACTCATATAAAAACATAGAAAACACACACACAGAAACAACACACATTTGCACACCCACGGAAGTTCCCATATTCTGCCAGATTGCCCTTGGGTCCTTGCTATTTCTGCCAGGGGCAGGGGGATCCTGTGTCAGTAATCCTGTCGGGATGAGGGGGGATGAGGTCGCCGGATGCAGCGCGAGTCAACTGACTTCACCAGCACACACAGAAATATAAATCCAATAATTTGTAGGTAAAAGTTTTGTTTACACAGCATAAAAAAGGTGCAGAAAGAGTGTGCACAGACATGCATCCAAACAAATTAAACAATACACACACACCCACTGTCCTATCAGCCCATGCATACTTATTACTGCCAGTAATAATACTCTAACCAGATGTGTTTCTAGTGTCTCTTTAAAAAGGAAACTCAGCAGCTTGAATTTCTGTAAAAACAATCCTTTTTTTCACAGGTTAAAGGGGAAATCCTTAGTGATTTAATTTTTTTGTCTTTGTAAAAAGCTCCCCACCTACGACAATATCACCTCCGTCCCTTCTAAGGTCTTGTGAAACTGTAAATGAAGAAGCTACTTGTGCTGAAAGGAAACACTCAAAGCGTAAAAAGAAGAGACAGTCACTGTCTGGTTTTGTCTGTGTCTCTGTCTGTGTGTCAAACGCATTTCTTATAAAGCTGACTTCCTGAGTCCCTGCTCTGTTCTAAAACCTGGTTATACACACACACACACACACTCAGACACACACACACACCTTGTGACCCCTGCCTGCAACCACAATGAACCATATTTATCTTAGGTTAAGAGACAGACTCATACAAACACATCTCTGTCTCTCAATACAGCTATGCTTAGGAAGAAAAAGAATATAGATGCCCATTCAACACAAAAAGACACCCACACACACCTACAGCATGCACACACCAAAAACACACAAATACACACACTCCTCCACAGCGCTCTAGAGAGAGGTAAACAGAAGAGTCTGACATCCTCTTGCATCATGTGCCGCAAATACAACGGAGAAACAGCTAAACAAGCTGTGACTGTGACAGCTCTAAAGTGAGGTGGCATAGTGAGCTTCGACTTACAAGTCAAAGCAATTTGTGACACCATTCGAGGCAGTTTATGTCCAATTGAAGATCATTTTGATGTGAAAGAATAAGTTCAATATCATGTGCGAGGGGCTGGATTGAGTTGGGCGCTAAAGAAACCACAAATAGAAGCCACAAAACAGCTCCTAAAGAGCCAATACACTGTGAGCTCTTCCTGTTTCAACATAATCGGGTGACCTCCCTAGAACACCCTTCACACGCACAGACACACGCACTCACACACACAGCTTAGTAAATGCGGTAGGGTCAGTGGCTGTGCATCTAAAATAGCCACTGACACAAAAACCTCACTTGTACCAAAGGAGGGGGAGGTGGAGCCGAGAACAAACGCGTGTAATTGGCGCAGCACTTCAGGAATATACTGCCACATTTTGCATGATCATAGGGAAGTTCACACACTGGGGCTATCCTGCATGTGCGCATGGGAGAGAGGGAGATACAGAGAAAAAGGAGAAATCAATAAAGAATGCACTCAGTGACTCTGTCCTCGTCTCTTATTTACTCTCAGTGCACAGGTCCTAGGTCGAGGTGACCACACACAGCAGAGCTTCATAATCATCTCAAACTGACAGGGGTGCATCGGATCAGTCCTGTTTGAAATTCCCAGCAAATAATTGTAAACCAGTTAAGACTTTCTTCCAGATGCTTTAATAGCTGCTTTTCAATAAAAATACAAAATGGAAAATAAACAAATTCTGCAGAGTATGTGAAAAAATGTAAATGTCGACTTTAATTAAATGTATTATGTCGACAGATTTCACATAATTTGATTAGGTTACTAAAAAGTTGAAATAAAAAAACGAGGTTCAACTTAACATTATTGCTTTCAACCAACCGAATACAGTTATGTGAAATCTGTTGACATATAATAATGAAAGTCTTAAAACCACATAATGTGAGTAACTTAATCATGATTCCTAGTCATTGCTGCAATAAGGCAAAGGTTAGAGCCGCTTTTTGTGTACTGGAGCAGAGGGTCAGAGTGAGGCGAGAAGTGGGATGCATTAGATTAGCATCCTCACAATGACCTGCATCCTTCCCGGTACCACTACGACCACCACCCACCCACACACTCTCTTTTTTGCTCACGTCCCTAATACACTCCTGCCCTTTTTTTGTGAGTAGCCTTTTATCCCCTTAGGCTCTGATAGTGTATGTGTGTGTGTGCTTGTGTTACAACATGCGTGTCCGAATGAGTGTGCGAGTGAACCCCCTTCCCCCAACATATGCACTATGTACATACTACTCACGATAGCTTGTCTGCTGAATGCATCACAGCACATGTGCACTCACATGCACTCTCAAAGATCGACCTATATGTTTTACAATAACTGTACAATGTGCGCATGCAGAGGCACCAATACACTGACTCATCTACAGTATCTACTACAAACAAGTTGCATAGAATAATACCATCTGAAGCACTTAAACACACACACTTTTTTTGCTTTGCTCCATGTGCCCTTTTTCTTTCACTTGCCATCCCTTGTGATTCGAACAAAGCCACACACACACACACACACACACACACACACACACACACACACACACACACACACACACACACCACACACACACACACACACACACACACACACACACACACACACACACCACACACACACACACACACACACACACACACACACACACACACACACACACACACACACACACACACACACACACACACACACACACACACACACACACACACACACACACACACACACACACACACACACACACACACCACACACACACACACACACACACACACACACACACACACACACACACACACACACACACACACACACACACACACATCACTTTAATAGTCTTGCAGTGTCCTCTTGATGCAGCATCACGGAGTGCTATACCCTATCTAACCTCACTTTGTGCTGACACAGCCAAATCCACCCTAATGTATGCCAAATGGAAACAGAAAATAACGGACCAACCAAAACATGCCAACACACTGACACTTTATTACTTCAAATGTGCGCGCAGTTATTTTCGCTCACCGAGTTTTTCCCCTTGGTTTGACCCATTTCAGCTCTCCAACACTACTCAATAAAAGCCAGCAGCTGTGTTTACCTCTATTACTCATCTACTCACGCCTTCGCTTCGATCATTTTTTCTCTATTTTCCAACTGATGTGGTGCCGTGCTGATACCTGGTTGAAGCCGATAATTAAGAGGAGTTATGGTCCAGAGCTTGAACCTACATTTGTTTGAGTTAAAGCCAAAGATCCTGTGGAATGCCACAGGCACCCCAAATCGATTCCACATGTTGTTTGCATAATTTCCTTGACCTACAGTACAACTGAAAACAAAGTTCACCGTGATCCCTGCAGCATCCGAACGCAGGTCTGCTGAAACCATCTGCACCGAGGCTTGAGAGAAGCAGCTCCCCAAAGGTTCTGTAAAGGGAAACTCTTAAAAACCAGCTAAAAAAGGGTCCAAATCACAAAGTGCTGACTTTGAACACTCTTCCATCCTCTTTTCTTGGCTCCCTTCCTTTTCTCCTTCCCCCTGATCACCAACCATATTTGGCCAAAGTAAAATACACACTTGTCCGACAGGGGAAACATCAACATAGATAGACAGGCCTTCCATTGACATGCCTTTCCATCCTAGCCATGGAAACATGTTGAGCAACCTTAAAATCTGAGTCTGAGGGGAAAGTCATTTCCAGTAAGCACTGAGTGTGCTACCCCTAGAGATAGTGTCATTACAAGAAAAAATCAAAACGTGGATCACTGCGCTTGTCAGGCAGCATCACCTTAAATTCTGCCTCGGTTTGTTGGCAACTTTTCTTTATGTCAAAAGATAAGCTCGGGTGCTCTAGAGAGGTTAAAACAATAATAGGCTCTTAAAATAATTCCCCAGAGCAACGCAGCAAAATGTAAAATACTCACCGTGATGTTTGACGAGCTGTAATCACGCATTTTCCAATTGTTTTTCGTTCTGTCTGTGTTCAATACTTAGACGATAAGCTTCAGACGCACTGGCAGTTGCACAATACTTTCCCTACTCTTCTCTCTCTCTCCCTCTCTCTCGTGCAGAGTCACAAAACACACATGCTCTAGCACTCCATGTACACCCTTAACTCAATTTTGGTAAACAAACGTGGGCTGGACACTGGGGTCAAAGGTTGAATCCACATGAGAAATCGCAAAGGGAGAGAACATTTTGTCATCTTCTGACATGGTGCAATAACAGCCTTGGGGAGTTCAGCTCACATCCATCGCCTATTAATATTTGTCTTATTTCACGCACAGGCACTTCAACGTCACCACAAACGCTAACAGAATGGATTACCAGCACAATAACTGCAAAAATGTTAAGCTGTTTAACCCTCTCGGTCTGTAACCTTTTTGTCCTTATGACTTTTGCTCAGGTACATCTATCAATAAACAAAGTCACCCGTCTATTTGGGTGCCGTCTGTCTCACACATTGTATACGCATGCCCTTGACATGCTAGTCTATTGTAAGAGCATTGCAGTGTGTGTCATTGTGTTTCAGGGTCTTTGCCTATATAATAGTCTCCTGTGGCTGAAAATCTGTGTTTGACGCAACACCAACTCCCTGACCAGAGGCCACAGGATATCCCACAATGCACCTTGAGCACAACCGACCAATAAAACCCAACTCACTCCTCTTTGGCTTCGGCTTACAGTCAGAGACCCAAATGAATCCAGTGCACTGCGGTCTATCTGCAATCAATGACGATACACTCCGTAACACCCACCTGGATCAATGATCCAGCAGTCCGTCAATATGGCAGCAGTTAACCCGGCTGATTAGGGGTAATACAGGGAGTTTCACATCTCCCTGAATAAGACAGTGTTGTTAGATTGCACATACTACAGCGCAGCGCTTCTGCCTGAAAGATTCAATCTGTCAACGCGCACCCAATTTGTGTTGTGATGTGTAGCAGACAGATGATGCCTTTGGTGGGGAATCCTGCAGCGCAATTAAATGGGCTGGGCAGAGTAGTGTTGATGGACGGATGTAGTCTATCTGTTGGTGATTGGCTTTTTAATTGAGTCCCCCCACCTGCACTGATCTCTATCATAAGCCCTTGGACCGTGTCGGGGGTGGGGGGTTGAGCCATTGACGGAATGAGAGAGACAGTATAGCAGCTTGATGCTGACGGGGGGAAACTACTTGGTACTACTTTATATTGTTCATGATGAAAACCATATGATTTTTTATATCTGTATATTACTGTAGGCTATTTTTATTATATGTACAGCACTTTGGCTCTACCAATTTTTTTTTAGAAATGTGCTATATAAATAAAACTTGATTTGATATCATTCATAATCATATCAGGATTTCATCGAGTGCATGTTCTTGTGTAGTGATTTTAACCCAGACTATGATCTTCTCCTAACATTTTTTTCGTCATTTTTGTTCGAAAATCCCACTGAATATTCACCAGTGTTAAGCATGTCTTTTACATTACATTACATGTCATTTGTTAGACGCGTTTTTCCAAAGCGAGTTACATACATTGAGTACTGTGGACAATGCCCACAGGAGCAATTTGGGGTGAAGTGTCTTGCCCAGGGACACAACGACATGCTGACTGCAGTGGGACTCAAACTTGCTACCCCCTGATTCGAAGTCCATCACACTACCCACTGAGCCACAGCCTCCCTACGTCTTGATATTGTCTGCTGATTGGGTCGTTGCATAAACTTATGCAATACATGGATACAGTTTGTTTTGTTGAGTGCATGGACAACACACTTTTTTGTTCATTATTTAGGTACTGTTTTGAATTACTGACCAATTTGACTTATCATGACATAAAGTGAAAGACATTCAAACAGAATATGCCAATTCAAACATTTGAAAAGCCTTTTTCAACTCTTTAAAAAATGCTGTAAGAGGATGACAGCTATATGTTGAAATGACAAAGCACGCTACTTCAAATCACTTAATTCAAAAATGTACTGTTTTTCATTCACTTATTTTCTAACCTAGCCAATGACGTTATTTTTTAAACAAAACTCGATATCCACATCTTCAAAAAGTGAACAGTTGACTGTCATCAGCTAAGTACATCCAGTCAGAACAAACACTTTCTAAGATCAACAGCTCAGAAGCAAACTATTTGTGAGTTACCACATAAAGACGGTTTCTGTGGCTTTCGTGGTCTTTCAATATACTTTAAATGTACTTTATACCACGACTGATCTAAACAATGCTTTCAGTGAGCAGTGAGAGAAGCTCCTCTGCGGAGAGCCACTGAATCGTTAAGTGACAATAAAGATCCATTAAAGTCAGTTCAGTTTGAAGATTCAGTGTTAAGGATTTGTCCGTACGTGTTCTAAACACCACTAATGGCAGCTATACTATCTAGTGCTGACTGTGACACCTCGACATGTTGGTCAATGTTGTAGAAGTGAGACTGAAGTGTATTCTTCAGCATTGATTTATATTGTGATAAAAATACAATGCAGAATGACATTAATTTCAGGTAATGGCACATTTCAGAGATCCAATATGAATCTTCTTCGCTGCTCACTGACAGCGTAGAGTCTCTTCTGCATGTGTGCTAATATCAGCCTGCTTATTCATGCGCAGGGAGAAGACCTCTTTTGTAAATGGATTTAAGTGAGAGTTTAAATGGGCACTAATCTCACTCTGAACATCCGTGAGCTGCAGGGGGTCTGCTCAACACATACATGACCCAGCCCTCCTCCCTTCTGCCTTTTTTTGGTTGTTGATGAGACCCCCACTTAAAACGCACACATACACACACCCTACGGCTGTCACACAGTTAAAGGCAAGACAGGGCCTCTCTGCAACGCGGGGGTAAAGTCACAGAGGTCAGCGCTCAGTTTCCACATCAAACCCAGGAGCAGAGGCCAGTCTCATCTCCCTCCCACCCTCCTCCTCCCTCCGGCCCCCGCCTTCCCCTCCCCTTCACACACACACACACACACACCCTCCTCCTCCCCCTTGTTGGATGTACAAATGCCTTTGCTGTCAGCTCTGCCCTGGTCCCCTGTAATTGAAAATAACAGCCAAGGGCCAGCCCCCGGCCACTCTCCCCAACCTGGTGGCTCTCTGCCTCTCTGACAGCCAGCCATCAATACCAATGACTATTACCCTGGAAGTGAGAGTGCTGCCGATGACATCCAAGACACCACCCCTGCAACACTCCCACACACACACACACACACACACACACACACACACACACACACACACACACACACGCACACACACACACCTCCCCCCAGTGTCCTTCCTCCGCTACCCGAGCCTCCTAATGTTTAACCCGTTGCTAACAGTCTCGTTTCTCTGTCTCTAAGCGGCCACAGTGGGCAAGTAGGCAAACAAGCCTCCCTCTCTCTCTCTCTCTCTCTCTATCTCTCTCTCTCTCTCTCTCTCTCTCTCTCTCTCTCTCTCTCTCACACACACACAAACACACACCACAATGCTTCACACACATGCAACACCCACACATGCACAACTCTCTAAAGGCATGCGCAAAACTCTGACAAGCAGCAAACTTTGTTTTTCTAGTGAGAAGTGCTGAGAGAGAGTTTGGTGCTTTGGTCTCACTTTCACACTTACACCAAGGCATGCAATATTTCTCTACAATGCTGCTACTCTGCTCTGCTGATAAGTTATTTCAGAGGTAAATAAGCAATAAATAGGACAACTGCATGCAGCTGAAGTCAGGATGCTGATAATGCCCATGGTCATCAGTGTACAATCACTTTTGTTCCCTCTTTTGTTATGACAGCTGATGATTTTACATTGGGAATAAGTGTTTCAGGTCCAGTCAGCACCATGCAGGGTCTCTTGTTTTCCCCCACTGACAGACACCAAACACAATGCCATAGGTGATCTGAGCTGTCATCTGCTGTGACAGGGAAATGACAGCTGAACGACACGCACTGAACACAAGCACAAAGCCCAGCAACGTGACAAATGAAGCACACAGCAGCAGCCAGCAGAGGAACAGGACGAAAAAATGCACAGACCTTGTCAGAAGCTGCAGAGCCGTGGAGACTGTTTTCCTTTTCTACAATCCTCTCTGTCTCCTATCCTCCTCTCCCTCTCCTCTTCTCTCACTCTGCGTGTATGTACGTGTGTGTGACAATGTGTGTGTGAGAGTGTGTGAGTGAGCAGCTCCCTCCCCTTCTGCCTCTCAGCTGCTCAGCTCAGGCAGTTCTCAGGAAATGAATGGGAGCGCACAGAGAACTGTTGTACTTGCAAATGACTTACCCCGAGTCACATGATC
This sequence comes from Gymnodraco acuticeps, assembly GCF_902827175.1. Lineage (NCBI taxonomy): Eukaryota > Metazoa > Chordata > Actinopteri > Perciformes > Bathydraconidae > Gymnodraco > Gymnodraco acuticeps. The sequence goes on from NW_022990015.1 coordinate 1,258,326, forward strand.
CGCTAAATGTAGGGTGGGCCGGTGGGTGGAGGCTTCATAAGCAAAGGGAAGACAATATACTCTAAGCTTTAACAGCATGCATCAAATTACACGGGGGCCCTCCAGGGAGGTTTCCGACGCGTCCGCTCTCAGCCAGCCCTCTCTCCCTCTCTCCCCTCCCGGAGCGCAGCGGCGAGCACCGGGCTGGGGGAGAGCACCGGAGCCCCTCCCCGTTTAAAGGGGAGGGACAGGAAGGTGTGCGGAAAGAGGGGACAGTTTATAATTACTTTTTTTTTTACTTTTTTTTTATTTTCAGTGTATGTCGTGCGATAGTTGTTAGACCATTAGAATGTTCTGATAGTTTTCAAATTGTTTAAAACAATATTTTAATTGACTTTCAGCAGAAACAATTCCAATAAACTATTGGTAGATGGATCACAAAATTATTATTAATTAATTTTCAAACAAAAATGACAAAAGTCTTCTAATTGTCATCTGAACATATTTGTATTTTGGATAAAATACTTTACAATTATTTAGAAGATATTGATATTTGTGAAATTTGTAATAAAAAACAAAATGTATCATAACAATACACAGTAGGTCTACAACAAATGTGACATTATGCTGTAAACCTACTTCTTATTTTTATTATGAAAAAACTAAATATTTAATTGATCAACAATATCAGTTATTTTCTTGAATATTTGATTAGACCTTTGCTTCTTATCAGGAAATAGTACTGTATGGCATCAATTTGCTTGTTTTGTCCAAACAAATTGCAAAATTCAATGTAAATTACCACATTTTAGAAACTGCATGCAATTTGGGGAATTTTTGCTTCAAAATATCAATGAATTAACTAATGGTTTCAGCTCTGCCTGACTGAACTCCTCATTTCTCACCGTCCGTATACTGTATGTTTATGTGAACAATAGAGCTTTTATATTCTACTGGTTGGACTTCAGTTTCTGTCAAATGTCAAATTTCTCCCTGCTGTTAAAATGACCAGCCTTGAATATCATGCTGGAACATTTCCCATTAATGACTGCTTTTAAAATCTCTGCTGTGCAGTGCCTGAGCCATTGTACGCATGTCAGTTTTCCTACTGGTGTTCTCGAGCTTGATGAAAGGTATCTCTGTGGAATGAGAGGCTGATGCTGCTCGCGCCCACAGCCAGTCCCCTGGGAGCTCTAATTAAGGTAAAAGAAGCAGGACTCATCTGCATGGCTGATGGAGCTCATACCACTCTACATGGTGCTTTATCGTGGAGCTGGAGAAGCATGATTGAGAGAGCCATAGAGAGAGGGGGGGGGGGGGATACTATTTACAGTAGTACTGTGAGCCTGGTCCAACTGCTACCCACTTAATATTCATTCTGTTTCACTTCAGATACTGTGTCTTATGTTTGCAATGAATGGAAGATACAATTGTTGGGTGGAGACAAGATTAATAAGGTCGGATAGGCAGGATAGAGGGGTGGTTGGGGGATTGCAAGCTGGTGTATTAAGAGGTCTATTTAGTCACTGCCTGGTTTGGAGTGGCTATAGGTGTCCAATGTGAAGAGGGGCTAGGTTATTTAAATGAATAAACAGAAAAATGGAGATAAGGGATAATCAGCTGGAGAAGGCTGGTCAAATATTGCTTTTAAGGCATTTTTAAACATTTTGCTAAAGAGTGTGCCTGGAGATTTCTGATTGTCATTGGTTTAATATATCATTCTTTTAATTTATTTTTGGAAAAACTACATCATAGCTGATACAAGTGGATGTGAAATCAGCTCTACCCATAATTGTATTTGAAATAAGGTATTTGTTCAACAATTTCTATCCTCGTAGTCTCCAAAAAAGCTTTTTTTGTTTGTTTCCATGACACCTAGTACAAAACCTATAAGCACTGGCACCTACTGGCAAATCACACTGTAAGTGCAGCTCTGAGGGTTGAAGAAAAAACAATCAGAACTGAAGTGGCACAATTTGAATTGTTGTAAGATACATAGCTAAGTGCTCATTGCTTTTTTTTTGTATAGTGCAAAGGCCAGAGTACAAATTACTTGATAACAAGGTGGGTGGGACTCAATATTTTCTTTCTCGAAATAAGGAACACATTGCAAAACAGGAGTTAACCCTAAATCATTCAGCAAAAAGGATGAATGTATAGTGACAAAGCTAAAAAAGACATGTTGCTGAAAAACAGGAGGTGGCATGCATCTGGAACTGTATGATAAGATCAAGTCTATGTGTTGCTTCAACTGAAGCCAATGCAACATGCTGTTTTTTTGCAGAACACCATCAAACTTCCTCAAATGTCAGTTTCTGCCAAATCTGACACGTCCAATTACCAGTTGTTCCAAGCAATCAGTTTTTCTAATCTACAAAATGTTTTACAATTGCATAAAAACCACAGACACTTCAAATGACAGACATATGGTTTCTCATCTCACGCTCTTGATTGGATTGATAGATAGGAACAGTCAATTGCAGATTAATGGACATTACCAATCTCAGAGAAAGATTCAGATTTGCGTGATGAGAGGGTTGGCTAGTTAATAGGCACTTTAAAGGCTCAGTGTGTGTGTGTGATGGAACACTAATGTAACATCAGCCGTGAGGCCCGGTGATGATCCTTATAATGACGTCCTGAGGAGCTCTTTCAAATGAAATCCTCGCTGTGTAACTGCTGCCCCTGGAGTCCTGGCATGTGTTGAAGGAAGGCAGGCAGAGTGGAGCGCAAGCAGGCGCTCCGAGGGAGGAGTGTGGACGGAAAAGAGAGGGGAGGAAGCTACAGAAATCTGTTGAGGAGGGTATAAAGAGGAGGAAGAATGAGAGAGGATGATGGGAGATGGTCTGAGGGACATGGGGGAGGGATCAGGCGCGGGAAAGGAGGGATCTGAGGGGGGTCAGATGCTCAACTCAGACTCCCAGCTTCATAGTGGTGGGCTTATTAAACACCAGAGACACAAGTACCTTTTTCTCAGGGCTACATCCACTCCACATAGGTTGCTAATGCGTCACCCACGGGTGGGAGTAGTTCAAAGACGGTGTGGGTGTCTGGGGGCATCATTTGTGGAACAGCATAATAAGCTGTAAGACATCATCAAGAGCATTATCATTATCCACTTCCTCCTTGCATCATCTGACCCAATCTCATCAAATTATTGTAACACCATTCATCATTTAGTCACACACTACAAAATTCATACACTGAGGGGGCGAGTATTCAGCAAAGGAAGACTGTGATTGTCTAAGTAAAAAATGAAAAACAAATGTGTGTGTGTTGTGAAATTCTACGAGTGAACGATGTGATGCTCCCTTCCTGTTGTCTCTGGCTGAACTTTAGACTGAAAGAACAGACATGCCAGACGAGGAAGTAGGGAGCAGAGAAACTAAACACAACCTGTTACTGAACAGAGGGGGGGAGGGGTGGGAACAAGGGGGAGAAAAACACTCAAGAAATGGAGGACGGTCTCTTACTATTTGTTGAGTTAGGGTTATGACGCTATAAAACCTATTCTCTAAAGACTCATGTTGTATTATGTGCCTTTCCTTTTCAATCTACTTCCTACTTAAAAAAGGCACACACTGTCATAATGTATATCTCATTTTCCAGTATTTTAAATAGCCTTTGAATACAATAAAGAAAGAGTACAAATGACAGGATGTGAACAAAAAAAATCGAATCAAATGAGTGAATTGGCTGTGAGAAAAGTGAAGAACCAACTTGAAACCTTGAAAGTAGGAATGACAATATTATTCACACTGTCAGACAGCACTGGTTTCTAGGCGATGAAGTGCTCACCTCAGGAGCCTCTCTTTATCCCCTGCAGTCCCACTCTGTTCCCAATGTGAATGCCCAACACAATAGGGAAAAATACACAAAATGAGAAGCGCTTACTTTCAGCTTCACAAGTCAAGGTTTTTTTGTCCTGCAAAATGAAATCTGAGAAGCACAAAGGACTGGTCCCAGCCCGTTCGTCTGTCTGCCCGCCTGTCATGCACAATATCTTCGAAGGTTTTGAGAAAACTTTGGGGATTGATGCATGTCATGTCTCTCTTCCTTTGTGCTAAAAATGACACTGGTTTTCCAAAGAGGATTCTACTTCCTTACAAGATATTTTTGATGCTTAGAAATGTTTCTACCTGCCTGATTTGGCCAAAAGCTGTGGACCTTTTCTATTTCAGAGATATTTTAATTTGAGAAAACCTGAACTAATGCTGCATCTGACGGCTGCAAACAATCCTTCAAAATTCACATTCATAGCAAGGTGTCATGTTTGCAGCTGCTTTGCTCAAGCAAAAATTGAGCTCATGTGGCTCGGTACAAAAAGAAAAGTGTCACTTAAGAAAGCCACATGATACAGTCGTGTAACTGCTAGTTAAAATATGTTCTCTGAGTCTAGTCCGTTCTACAATATGTCTCCTTCAGTGAGTCCCTTCTCAGTATAGGTGTGCTGGAGGTGTCATGTTTCGACATTTCATTTGTACAAATGTATCCACGACTTCCTTACAGTTGCGATGTCTCAAAAAAAAATGTACATTTAGAATAGAGCAACAGCTATCTTACTCTGCACATAAATCATCAAGTAACAGCAAGCAAAACACATGTTTGAGTTCTGAATCAACTTTTTGGCCCAAGCCACAGACTTCACTAGGGAGATAAATAATGAGTAAAATGATCTGGTGGGAGTCAGTGGTTTCGCTTCAGATAATGTCTAAATCCTGCAATTATTTAAAGTGCACCTATCATGCTATTTTTAGGCAATAGCATAGGTCTCAGATATATAAAAATATATTAAAAAAAACATGTCTATGAAGTGTTTTGCTCAAAATACCAAACAGATCACCCATTCTAGCCATGCCTCATATCCCCCTATTTCACTTCCTGTTTCAAAAGTGCTGATTTGGGGTATAAAGCTTTAAAAAAAAAATTGTTACAAAAAAAAGGAGGGGGCTGAGCTCATGCGGGAGATGCTACCGGCACATTCTGCCGTGATGAAACGCCATATCATGGATTATCAAAGATTATTTCTGAAACAGTATGGAGCTCAAAGGCTTTCTCTCTTGCCGGTTATACCACAAGGTGAGTTCCTTTTTATTTCCTGCTTCTTCACACACATGCTCTGTGCAGTACAGGTTAGCTCTGAGTGTTAGCGATGCTAATGTAAACATGCACCGACCATATTATGTCCAAAACAGTCGGGCATTGTTTCTGATAGCAACGTTTCTGATAGGGGCGTGGGTGTAAAGCCAGCCTACATTTCCGATATGACGTCATATCGGACGCAAATCTGGATCAGCTCCGTTGTAGCACCGTTTTTAGAGATTTGGGTACGGAGGAAAAGAGAGAGGGTTTTATTTTCTGACGCTGCGTGAGTTTCCCGACACACCGGGGACACATATTTATGTATAAAAGACATCACAAAGTGCTTTTTGCATGACAGCTCCCCTTTAATATAATTATATTATTATTGTTGTTTTTTTATTCCTGTGTAAATATTGTGATCTCCTGTCCATCTTTCTTACAAGTATGTACATCGATATTATTCTTGTTTGACACATATTTTCCTTGACCATACCTTAATAAATCTAAACCTTGATGTCTTCATAGCACTCTTAATAAGAAATGGACAGCACATAATGTCTTGTCCTATTATATACTGATAAATACATACAATCCAAACATATTTTTATTTAATTAAATATAAGTATTGCCTCCTTTTAAAAATAGTTTTCATGTTCTGTTTTCACCGCTGCAGCAGCTGACTCAGAGGAGCCACTCCTCACATGACGCAATGCCTTGGTGACTTCAAAGTAATTCAATGTAATTTTGATGATTTGTTTTCAACAGATTGCTGAATTCATACAGTGGCTGATGCCAACTGAGGGTTTGGATATGGAAGTGGATGCAGTGCACACAGTATATTTCAAGAGTATGCAATGTTCCACATGTGTGGCTGATCTTAGGTTTATACGTCCACTGGGACCTCCGCGTCAGATGTATCCACCTTCCCAGAAGTATTGGCCTCTCAAGTCATACCATATTCTGATACATGGATATTATAAAAATGAACACGGTGAATAGCGCTATAAGCATTAAATTATTGATTCATACATACATTTATACATCTATTTATTCATGTGCATCTGTCATTGACTAATAGATTACAAGCATGCAGTGCTGTATGGTGTGTGACATGGACTCAGTAGCAATGATTTTATGTGCTTTTTTAACGATAAAATTGTTACTCTTACAAACAAAATTAATGACCTCTTGCCTTTGACCAGTATAGTGTTATCAACAGCTCCCGGAAACGTAAGTTCTAATATTACACTAGATAGTAAACTAGAATGCTTTTCAGCCATAAACCTTGAACAATTAAATTCAATGATTCTCTCTTCTAAACCATCAACGTGCATGTTAGACCCAATTCCAACAAAGCTGTTGAAGGAAGTTTTTCCATTAATTAGCACTTCTTTATTAAATATTATGAATATGTCTTTATTATCAGGCTATGTTCCACAATCATTCAAAGTAGCAGTGATAAAACCGCTTCTTAAAAAGCACAACCTCGATCCAGAGGTTTTAGCCAACTATAGACCTATTACTCAATCTCAATCTCAATCTTTATTTATTTATATAGCACATTTAAAACAACCTTCAGTTGACCAAAGTACTGTACAGGCAGTAACTACAATATTAAATAACACAATGGGAGAATTAAAAACATAATAAAAAGCACAATAACTAGAAACATATAAAAAATAAATAAATAAAAAACACATACAAATATAAAAATGTAATGTTCAACTAGTATTAAAAGCCAGTGCAAAGAGGTGAGTTTTTAGCTGAGATTTAAAAAGTTCAATAGACTCAGCAGTCCGGATATGTGCTAGAAGGCTGTTCCACAGTCTGGGAGCTGCAACACTGAAAGCCCTGTCACCTCGGGTTTTTTTCCTGCTCCGAGGAACCACCAACATATTCTGCTGAGCTGAGCGCAATGCTCTAGCTGGAGCATGGCGGTGCAACAACTCAGACAGGTAATGTGGTGCCAGTCCATGCAATGATTTAAAAACAACAAGTAAGTACTTGAACTGGATCCTGTAACTGACAGGAAGCCAATGAAGGTCTGCCAAAACGGGTGTGATGTGGTCATAACGTCTCTTCCCAGTAAGAAGGCGTGCAGCCGCATTTTGGACCAGCTGCAGGCGACGGATCAAACACTTGTCAACACCAATATAGAGGGAGATACAATAGTCTAAATGAGACGTTATAAATAAGTGGATTAGCTGTTCAAATTCCTTACTAGGAAGATAGGCTTTTACCTTCCCCAGAAGCCGCGGCTGGAAGAAGCTTGTCTTGACAACTGAGCTAATCTGTTTATCAAATTTAAAACAGTTGTCAAAGATGACTCCAAGATTTCTGACAGAGGGACGGCTGTAGGAGGCTAAGGGGCCGAGTACACTATTAAAGCCATCCAGGAGTTCAGACTGTCCAAATATTATAATCTCTGTCTTGTTTTCGTTAAGAGTCAAGAAGTTGATTTCCATCCATGATTTGATGTCTTTCAGACAGCTAAGCAAGGCAATAGATTCCTTATTTGCTTTTATAGGCAGGTATACCTGCAGATCACCTGCAAAGCAATGGTAAGAAATGTTATGCTTTTTAAAAATTGACCCCAGAGGTAGTAAATACAGACTGAACAAAATGGGGCCTAGGATAGAGCCTTGTGGGACCCCATATGCTAGTGGGGCTGCAGCTGAAGAATACTGGCCAAGATGCACAGAAAAGGTCCTTTCTGACAGATAGGATTGAAACCATTTTAGGACGTTACCTTTAATACCAACACACAGTTCAAGGCGTGATAAAATAATTTGGTGGTCAATGGTGTCAAAAGCAGCAGACAAATCTAAAAGCACAAGCACAGCAGAATTCCCAGAATCAGCAGTTAAAAGAAGATCATTCAAAACTCTTAGAAGAGCAGTTTCCGTGCTGTGGCGTGATTTAAAACCAGACTGAAACTTCTCTGATATGCAGTTTAAAACAAGGTGTGACTGCAGTTGCGCTAAAACCACTTTCTCTAGGACTTTAGACAGGAAGGGAAGCTTAGAAATAGGTCTAAAGTAGGAGAGAACAGAATGATCAAGGTTCTGTTTTTTTATAAGAGGCTGCACTACAGCGTGTTTAAAAAAGGTTGGAACGTAGCCTGAGGTGAGAGAGATATTTATCAAAGTTAAAATATATGACCCAATAGTATTAAAAACGTCTTTCAGTAGTCTGGGAGGAATACTGTCAAAGGGGTATTGTGATGGTTTCAATTTTTTAACCACATCAGATAACTCGGACAGTGAAACCAGGTCAAACTGCTCGAAGACAGCTGAGCACACAGGAGACACTGCTGGGTCTAAGGTGAGAGGAGGAGGTGAAGATCTGATGGCCAAGACTTTATCATTAAAAAATGAAAGGAACTTTTCACATAGAGTAGGTGATGGCACAACACAGGGAGAGTTACAGGGATTTAAAAGACAATTAAGAGTGGTAAAAAGGAACTGGGGCCTATTTCTGTTTTTGGACACAAGATTTGAAATAAAATGAGTTTTTGCACATTTAACAGCCCTCTGATATTCGCTTAAACCGTCTCTTACCCCCTAATCGCACCAGGAGCGTCTGCGCTGCGGCTGCGCCGCGCTGCGACCTCCTCCTGCGTCCTAACCCACCAGGCGCGTTTCAAAACGTTGCGGAAGCGGAGCGTCTTGTGTGCAGCCTCGCAGTTGTTGGATGAACATTCCACTTCCTGCCTGCGCCGCGCTGCGCCGCGTCAAAAATAGGATTCATCCTATATTTTAGAAATTCCTTGCGGCGAGTATGGAAGCAAACAAGAGACAGAAGTATTCGAATTGTATTAGACACCGAATTTATAGCATTGAAAATAATTACTTTGAAAATCATGTATCTGAATGTTTTTGCTCCGAATTTACCTATGTGAAATAAAAATGTAAAAATTCAAGTGAAAAAAATTCGAATGTTCAAATTCAGATCCCAAAAATTCGACGTCAAAAAATTCGATGTCAAAAAATTCGGTGTATAAAATTCGATGTCAAAAATTGCGTTGCAGCATCATCCGGGCTACTCAGACAGGATAAGCAATCGAGCCCTAATGCAATCAAACTGACTTGGCCTATCAGAGCACGGCTTTGTCAGTCATGTGATCACAACAACCCGGGAGAAAAATGACGGAGAACAGCGGGGCTCGCCGCTCGGGTAAGTAGTCAGTTTGTGCTCTTTATCTTACAAGCAGTGAGGGCTCGACAGCATTTGTATCTTACATTAGCTAAATGAGTGAAGTAGCCTTGTGCCTTGCTGTTAGCAAGCTCCGTAGTTATCATTAATTGAAGTGAATCACAACGTTACCGTGTCCTTTTGTGTGTGTGGGGGGGGGGGGGGGGCGGGACGGTTTGCAAAGTAACGTAACGATCACTTCGGTTAGATAAGTCAAGTAGACCATGCTACACTATACGAAATACTCTCTTACAAAAGCCCTGCATTTAAACATGTTAATGTTACTTTAGTAAAAGTATGCTAGTATAATTAGCAACAAGTGTTGTTAGAGTATTTAAAGTAGACACAAGTTATTCTATTATATTATATCATTTGATTTATTGTTATTACCGATGCACGAGTTGACTTAACTGTTGTAGTTGGAGCTCATTTTGAACAATGAGCTAACTAATGATTACTTTCATAATGGTGTAATGTGCCGACTATTTTCTACATTAATAGATGAAGGTCTGGTTTGTTCAAAGTCTCAAAATAGTAGGACCAGAGCCCGAGAGACTCTAGGGCTCTGAGTAGGACATGCTGTCATAATTACCCAGAGTCCGAAGTGACACCTTTACAATGTTAAAGCTGTTAGATAAATGTAGTGACGTAAAAACTAAAGTATTCAAGATAGTGTAGTGGAAAAGAGATAATGTTTTTTTTTTTAAATGTTACCAAAACAAAATCTCTTGTTTTGGACTGACAGCAATGATTCAAGAAATAGTAAATAAATAAATACACACACATCAATGTGTTGTGGATGGAACACAACAAATGGTGCTCTTACCTGTGATGCCTCCTCCACACATTATAACCAGACTGTATCATTCAAACTATAAGTAACAGTTCTAGCTACTTGACTTCAGACAAACAATTCAAAAGACAAAATCAACACAATGTATTGAAAGACCAATCTTTATTTCTCTCCTTTTGTTTGTGTTATTAAACCCTGTCAATCTAAAAAACTGAGCAACTCAACAGTTAACTTTATATTTCTTATTGTCCAAAGCATCTATTACACTATTTGTTCCCCTCTCATATTCACAGGATGGATGATTAGAGACTTTGGGGGAGACCTCAGCTTCATGAACGTCCTGTCTGTTGCTTTGGCCGGAGAGGGCTGAGGGTCTTTCCCTGCGAGGAGTCCTCCTCGCAGGGAAAGACCCTGCAGGCCTGAGGGAGGAGGACCAGACCTGATGGAGGAGGACTTACACCAGCTGCACCTACAGAACTTAGCCCATGCTGGGCATAGCTGTTACCACCTGCACAGGCCTAGCCTGTCAATTAACAGATTAACATTTAGTGTAACTTATGTATATTATTTCGTTTTTATTTATTTTTTAAATGGTGATGGTTCATGCTTGATAACTTTTAGTTCACATTTCAATAAATTGTATTTGCACTCCTTTTGTCCATTATCCTTACTGAAAATGTTAAATTACACATTCACATCTGACTGAAGATTGGTACCATTTATTTATGACGTTCCAAACTCGGCGGCACAAGGCACAAGTGATGTGAAGCTCAAAGTGCAAATGCATTTGATCAGCTGACTTTTTTTTTGCCAAACTTTATAGGCCTGACAATCACACTGTCTCTGTGCAACGTAAAACACAAAACAACACAAATGAAGTTCCTGTTAGACTACAAAACTAGTCAGTGTGCAGGTCTTTGTGTTACAATACAAGTGTCTCTTAGTGAATGTCCCGTACTGCTCTTAAATCTCATCACATCAGCTTCTCCTTTCCCTCTTGGATGTTCTTCTGGACCCTCAGAGAAAGAGAACATGGTGAAGCAGTCCTGTCTCTCAGGCGTGTCCTTTCCTAACAGAAATATCAAAAAACATATTATTGCTGAGCAAGTGTGTTATTTAAGAAAGAGGTGTGTTTGTTTGTTCATAAATATAATGATTTTTTATTTGAATGTGTTTTTTAAATCCAACAGTGTACTACAAAGATAATCAGATTATGAATAAACCATTCTAAATTCATCAACATTGAAATAAATGTATTATTAAAATAATATTTAACTGTTATCAAAACTTAGTGCAACTGTTGAAGCTTGCTCTGTTCGGTTGTCTCACTGAAAGACAAAGGGTCGCAGCTCTCACTATGTGATGTTGCTTGGTAAAATGTAAATGTAACCTTTTGCTAAGAAAGTACACTCAACATCACTGATGTGTAGGTGATCTAGTATTCAGTCATGTTTAATGGCATGTCTATCAGTGTATTGGAGTCATTACTTTATGCATTCTTTGTAAAGCATGAAAAAGGTGTACCTTGGAATCCGTGCTGAAGTTCTCTGCTGTTAGGAGTCCAGATCTGTCTCTCCTCCTCTGGTCCAGGTCTGTCTCTCCTCCTCTGGTCCAGGTCTGTCTCTCCTCCTCTGGTCCAGCCTGTCTGGATCACCTTAAGGACACTTTGAACAAACAGATGTAAAGTTACATGCGTGGGTTACAGACTTCTTTCCATGCAAACTACTTTTTATCTTCTTTTAAAAACAGGTCATAATCTTATTGTTATACTTAAGAAATTGCTGGATATCACAGTCCTTATACTGTATCAGTTTGATTGAGTATTATTGTGTAGGTCCTTTTTATTTTACTATTACTTTGGATGAGGTTTTCATGAGTCAGTCAAATTAATTTGTTTTCATATGCCATATTCATATGTATCACACACGTGAGGGTAAGACACAAACCTATTGAACAAATGCAATGCAATGGATAAGCTTAATTTCCACTGAAGTCACAGATAACGTCATATATCATATTTAAACAAATCATTTCCTTGTCACTAAAGCATTGACTACTACGCTATTCATCGTCCTTAAATGCAGGAATTAAGTTACATGTTCTGTTCTACAGCCACGATGAGGCTGTTTCTCAAGTGTGAGGATAATACAATTAAAAGAGGCATTGGTAATAATATTAAAAACAACAATGTTTGGGTCGTTCGTCGAATAGGCGGTTAGCTGCAATAAATAACTCCAGTTCAACAAACCATATTACAATATCTAAGGGAGCGTTATTATCTTGAAATGTGACGTTCATATTTTAAAGATACACATATTTCATTGTGAGGTTGATTTAATATACACTAAGCCTCTCTTCAACAATACGTTGACGTTAGCTAGTCTATTTTATGCTATAGTAGAGCATAGCGAATTTAAATGAACCTTAACAATGCATACAGTAACCTAAATAGCAAACTAACTATCTAACGTACAAAGATGACCTTATTTTAGCAACCTCGCACAGAAGCCTTTTGGTAGACAGTAGCATCCCACTTAATGTTTTACACTCTTGGATGCTACGCATAGCATCGTTAGCACAGATGGAGCTACGATTGCTCAAATGCTACCCCAACTCTAAACATTCATTAACGTTAGCTTAATAAAAAACACCAGTAACATAACATAAAGTACGCAGGGTTGACTTACCGAAGAAACTGCATTCATGGACGGTCTGTTTCAACCGCAGATAAATCCTATATTTGCAGGACGAATAGTCCACCAGGAGCCAACACAACAAACACGGCCGAGTTCAAGTAGTGTTCTCCTCATGCGATGAGCCGCTGTAGCATCACGGAGCTAACGGAGCTAGCAGAGAGGAGCTAGGAGCAGCAGCCCCGTTGTCATGAAGGGGGAATCTAACTATATACAGAATATGTTTTTGTAGATCCAAGCTAGAAACATGTTCATTTTCTGATGTTAAGTTGGACATTTTAACAAAGGGTCTACGGGAATTGCTCCCATCTGCATCCATCGCCTACAGTTTGCAGCATTGGGCTTCACCGCACTGTCCCGGGGTTTGCCGCTTGGCTCTGATAGGCCAGAAGTCGGTTTGATTGCATTAGGGCTCGATTGCTTATCCTGTCTGAGTAGCCCGGATGAGGCTGCATCGCAATTTTTGACGTCGAATTTTACACACCGAATTTTTTTACATCGAATTTTAAACACCGAAATATTTGACGTCGAATTTTTTTCACTTGAATTTTTGGGATCTGAATTTGAACATTCGAATTTTTTTAACTTGAATTTTTACATTTTTATTTCACATAGATAAATTCGGAGCAAAAAAAATTCAGATTCATGATTTTCAAAGTAATTATTTTCAATGCTATAAATTCGGTGTCTAATAAAATTCAAATACTTCTGTCTCTTGTTTGCTTCCATAGGCGAGGAGCTTCTGGGATGCTTCGAGCCGCGGCGCAGCGCGGCGCAGCGTGTCTGGTGGAATAGCACCCATTGACTAGAGTGGCCGCGATCGCTAAAAACGCCGCAGCCGCAGCGCAACGCAGCGCAGACGCTCCTGGTGGGATTAGGGGGTTAGAATCCCCAAGGAGACGTGAAGTTTATCCTTCTTCCATCTCCTCTCTGCTCGTCTACATGCGCGTCTCAGGGCGCGTGTAGAGTCAGTTAGCCACGGTTCAGTCACAGGTTTAGGGTGTCTGGCCGTGAATAGAGCGATCAGGTCCAGAATATCCGTGCAAGTAAAAAGGCTGAGAATTTCCTCAGCACTGGCATCACATGAGTCATTTAACGTGGAAAGCACAGAGTCATTGAAGGCAACGGAAAACTGTGACGCTGTCAGAGGATTCACTCCGGAACGCACGAGTCAACTTGAGAGCAAGGCAGCATCATAGTAAATAACATAGGCAAATGGTCCGAAATACCAGTGTCACAAATGTTCCTGATACAAACATCTAAACCATGAGACAACACAAGGTCCAGTGTGTGTCCCTTCTCATGTGTCGGGCCATTAACCGACTGTGTAAGATTAAAAGAGTCAATGAGATTCATAAAATCTTTGACGAGCGGTCGGGAATCACAGCACACATGAATATTAAAATCGCCAATAATTAAAAATCGATCAAAGTTCAAGATAACCCCCGCTACAAAGTCTGAGAATTCCTGAATAAAATCCTTATTGAACTTCGGAGGGCGATAGATCAAAGCAAAGAGCACTGGAAGTGTTAAGTGTAGTTTGAAAAGTTGCAGCTCAAAGCTGGAGAAGCTGTTCGACGGAGTTTGGCGGCAGTTAAAGCTGGATTTAAAGACCGACGCCAGACCTCCACCTACCGGTGGTCCGCGGGGTGCTGATAAATGAACAGTCAGGTGGTAGAAGTTCCGAAAAAGCTGTTAACTCACCAGCACGAATCCACGTCTCCGTCAGAAACATAAAGTCAAAATCCCGGGATTTAAAAAAGTCATTAAGCAGGAAAGTCTTGATAGCTAGCGATCTAGCATTGATGAGTGCCAGGCGGAGAGTAAGCTCCTCTCTTCCCGGTTTTTGAGTAAAATCCAGTGGGCGAAGGTGTCTGTGATCCACGCCACCCCTGCGTATCCGCCTGGGGAAATTAGCCTGCTCCGGTAGGCTCACTGAGCGGCCATCCGGAAAGACGTGGAGGAGCCATCTCTGCCTAATCATCGGGACTATTTCTAATCTTCCGTTCCTCTCAAAAATTATTGAGAAAGCAGTCGCAAAACAGCTGTGTGATTACTTAAAAAGCAATGATTTATTTGAAGATTTTCAGTTTGGCTTTAGAACACATCATAGCACAGAGACAGCTCTGGTTAAAGTCACAAATGACATTCTAATAGCCTCAGACACGGGACTTGTCTCTATTCTTGTTTTGCTCGATCTCAGTGCTGCATTTGATACTATCGACCATGATATCCTATTGCAAAGACTAGAGCACTTAGTTGGCATAAAGGGAACTGCTTTAGGCTGGTTTAGGTCCTATCTATCTGAACGCTCTCAGTTTGTACGTGTCCACGATGAATTTTCCACGCAAACCAAAGTTAGCCATGGAGTGCCACAGGGCTCAGTGCTCGGACCTATTTTGTTCACATTATATATGCTTCCGTTAGGCAATATTATAAGGAATCATTCTGTAAACTTTCATTGTTATGCAGATGATACTCAACTATATTTATCAATCAAGCCTGATGAAATCAATCATCTAAATAAAATTCAAGACTCCCTCAAGGACTTAAAAACGTGGATGACCTTGCATTTTTTGATGTTAAACACGACCAAAACTGAAGTTATTGTACTTGGCCCGAAGAATCTACGAAACAAATGATCTAAAGATATACTAACTATGGATGGCATTAATTTGGCCTCCAGTGAGACTGTACGGAATCTTGGTGTTATATTTGATCAGGATTTATCCTTTAACGCCCACATAAAATCAATTTCAAGGACCGCCTACTTCCATCTACGTAACATTGCAAAAATCAGGCATATCTTGCCTCAAAACGATGCAGAGAAACTAGTCCATGCATTTGTTACTTCAAGGCTGGATTATTGTAACTCCTTATTATCAGGGTGTACCAAGAAGTCAGTCAAGTCGCTTCAGCTGATTCAAAATGCTGCAGCTCGTGTACTAACCAGAGTTAGGAAAAGGGACCACATTACTCCTGTTCTGGCTGCCTTACACTGGCTCCCTATAGAACACAGGATAGAATTTAAAATTCTTCTTCTCGCCTACAAAGCCCTTAATGGGCAGGCGCCATCTTACCTTAAAGAACTCATTATACCCTACTGTCCTAGGGCATTGCGTTCCAAGAATGCAGGGTTGTTGGTTGTTCCTAGAGTCTCTAAAAGTACAATGGGAGCCAGAGCCTTTTCTTATCAAGCTCCACATTTGTGGAATCAGCTTCCAGTTTGTGTTCGGGCAGCAGACACCCTATCCGATTTTAAGAGTGCGCTTAAGACCTTCCTTTTTGATAAAGCTTATAGTTAGGGCTGATTAGATTCAGCCCCTAGTTTTGCTGATATAGGCTTAGTTTGTCGGGGGACATCTTACTTCTTCCTTCTCTCTGTCTATACCTGTGTACTCGCATGTTCCGATTAACCCAGCTTCCCCAAATGTCTTTCTTTTTGGTGTCTATATACGCCGGGATCCGGAGTCATGGATGATCCTGCGGCCCTGTGTCCTGGATCGCGAGCCCTGGATCTTGAGTCGTGGCTGTGGTCCTGGATCATAAGTCCTGGATGGATATCCTCATGGATTCATCTTCCTATTACACACACATGCATTTCCAAACATTTGGACTACCTATGTTGCAAATGTATTATCTTTTTAATTTACACACGGCATCTATTGCACGTCTGTCCGTCCTGGGAGAGGGATCCCTCCTCTGTTGCTCTCCCTGAGGTTTCTCCCATTTTTCCCTTTAAACTGTGGGTTTTCTCCGGAAGTTTTTCCTTGTACGATGTGAGGGTCTAAGGACAGAGGGTGTCGTATTGGCTGATATTCTGTACAAACTGTGAAGTCCACTGAGACAAATGTAACATTTGTGATATTGGGCTATATAAATAAATATTGACTTAATTAATTTGACAGAAAACACAAACTGAATATGTGGAAATGATCTTAAATATAAAACACACTTTTTGATTGCAACACTTTTATACGGTGTGACTAGTCACGTTTGACGGTGTGACTAGTCACGTTTCTATCGCCTCGAACTTCCACTATGTTCCATTGCAATAAGTGAAGATGGGAAAGTATTGAAGCCACCAATACTGTAAGACAGTGAAGACATAATGAAGAGGAAATGGAAAAGTAAATGATATGATAAAAAATCCAAAAAGAATGATCGTGAGAAATCCAGAAGAACGGTAAAACAAAGAAATGAAGCGTAAGGACATCTGCTTGCTCAAGGGCCTCCGCTGGTCTTGTAGATATGCATGCATGTGTGTGTTCGTGCATGTGTTTGTCCAAGCATCAGTACACCTGCACAGACTGAGTGGGTTGGCTCAGTGGGTTGGCTCAGTGGGCTGGCGTGGATCTCCATGGATCCCCCTCCAGGCCAGCTCTCTGTCAGGCCCTGCCAAGGTCAGCCTCCTGCCAGGGGTGGGGGGGGGGAGCAGGGGGGGGGGGGGGGGATGGGGACGCTTCAGCATGACCACCAGGGCCTCAGCACGCTGTGTCTAATAGCAACTGCAAAGCTCTTGCACACACTCCTAGGATGAACTTTAACACCAATACAGAGACACAGAATAAAGTCGCAAACAAGCAAGCGCTGACAGACACAGGGATAGATTCAAGGGAAAGGTGCCTGTAGCAAGCCTCTGACATTTATTACTCTGATAAACAAGATAAGACAAACAAAAAAAGAGATGGAAATAGTTCAGATAAGCTGACAAAGTAACTATAGCTCCTGAGCTTAAGAGGATGAAGGAGTAGCTAGGAAAGTTAACAAGGAAACCTGTGTGTTTTAAAACAGCAAGCTCCGTATTATGTCCATTCCAGAGCTATCCATTACCTGGATCGGCTTACCGGGTGGATAGGCCCACTCTGAAGCCACCCTGAAATACCCAGGTCAAAAATAAACACAGAAGAAGTGCTGCAAGGAATACCATGAAAAAGGTTGAAAATTAGATTAGGCAACACCACAGAGTGAAAATGTAACACCTTGACAATTGAGTGGGGATGGTTCACCACGGCGACAGTGGAAACAACTCGAACCCAACGTGAACTGGAGTGATGATGGGAACATCAAGCTTCTGCTTCACTTCTTGTTGCTATGAGTTTTAAGATGCAGTGGCTAAAACATAAACCTCCGCAAAAATGGTAATGACACCTGAATTGTAAGGCAGCATTGAAGCAATTATCCACTGCCACTCCTCCACACCCCCCCCCCCACTGCTGTCAAGACTGTCATCAATGGTGTGTGTGTGTGTGTGTGTGTGTGTGTGTGTGTGTGTGTGTGTGTGTGTGTGTGTGTGTGTGTGTGTGTGTGTGTGTGTGTGTGTGTGTGTGTGTGTGTGTGTGTGTCCATGTGTGTCCATGTGTGTGTACAGAGGCTGATCAGCCACCAGAGACCTCAGTGTTGCTCTTTTGTTGCTCTTCTCCCAGCCAGCAGCCCTTTGGTTTTGTTGCGGCGAGACCTCGTGTTGTTCCCCTTTGGCAGCTCAACCCCTCCCAGACTCTCCCCCATCACCTCCTTCCTCTCCCTCACCTCCCTCCGCTTCCCTCCCAGGCGTTGGGTAGAGAGGGAACAGCCAGTGCTCTCCAAACACAAGGACAGAAGCTGCCAGCAGGTAGCCATGGCAACAGCTTCTCTCTCACCCGCCACTTCCCCGCTCGGTAAAAGGGAGTGTGGAAAATCGCAGGGCCCCTCTCTTCTCTCTACGCTCTCACACAGTCCAAATTAGACGGGTCACAGTGTTTTTCTGGCACCCGTTTAAATAATCATAGAGATGGATGTGCATAGAGGGAGGAGGAGGAAGAAAGAGAGGTGAGGCGGGGGCACACCAAAGGAAGTAGAATGGGGGTGTTAATCAAAAAAACGCGGATTGCTGCACAACAAATGATTTTTTCTGTACCAGACATAAACCTGTGGTGGGTGGAGACAAGGATGCTTGAGATATTTGCGAAGCCACAGAGCAGAACTTATCTCGCTAATGCAAGTGCAGGAGGGAAGGCTCAAGTCATAAAAATGTGTAGCCTACTGCTGTGTCTCTGTGAGAGCATGTGAATGTCTGGGAGACAAATCAATTTCTTGTACCAAGCTGAAGGTTCAAATCTATCTCTGTAACTTGTAGTTTAGTGCCTGAAACATCAGCACAAAGTAGATGAACAGAAGTGCTTATCCAGACCTCTTCAACTCTCATTTGCTCAAACATTGCCGCTGGCAATATACTGTGCAGCAGAGGTCTTACACACTTGTTATGGCGTACATGTTTCAATACACTCCTGCAGCAGGCTAGTGTAAAGCTCTTGGTGTCCTTCTCAAAGTGTATGTATCTATGGAAAGGAGCTGATTCTAATAACAAGACATTGGATGATGGAAAACCCAGAAATGTTTTCTTTTCATGAGCCGCTGCCACGGGCCTCCGCTGGTATAAAAGCATGCTGGCTTTTGAAAATAATTCAACTCTGCTTATTTTCTACTTGATTTAATCTGTGCAAGCCTTCCCTCATCAGGCCGTGGTTTTGATATTAATCCAAAATAAATCAGGTTCACTTTTCAGCAATATGTTGAGCCTGCACCAGCAGCAGAAAGAAAAACTTTAGAATACAGCCGTGGGATTACATCACAGCTAAACAATGTCTATTTTTACCTCAGCTAAAGTTTTTCTTACTTCCAGGAAATTCCAAAACAGGAGAAATCTCAGCAATTGAGCCCAGTGCTGAAAACATTAAATTAAAGTGCAGCCATAAAAGATGGGTCAGTGTAAGGATTAAACAAAGTTCAGGGTTGTTTGGAATCATAATCTATGGGGCTTAGGCATCTATGTAAAGCCAACTAGATCCAGGTTTCTGTTTCAGAGGGTTTTTTATTGTTTAAAAAGCTTTAATACATTGAAACAACATTCTAACTTGAAATACCATACATCATTGATAGTGAATTGGCTTGAATTGCAACCTTATCTGGTCCTTTGCAAAGTGTAAGAAAACGTTCAAAACACAACCTTACTTTAACATTTTCTATGTTTGACAGTTTTGTAGTTTTAATAAGAAGATGGTTAATCAATAATCATGACCACCCCCTATAGGCTTTCAATCTGTTGATGATTTACACCCTCTGTGGGCAATAGCCAACATTTCTGAGATTCTCGTCTAGCGATATTCGGGCGAAGACTTCCTCTTCTGTGCACATTATGGTTTAGTACGATTAATAACGTGAGAAGAGAAAATGGAGGTGCAGTTGGAGTTCATCTATGACCAGAATCTTCAGAAGTAACCAGTTCCCACTCAATTAACATTGATATGTTTTATGAAGCCAATACAAATAAAATAATAATAAATAAAACCTGAAGCTGACGTGTTCTGAGATTGCTTTTCAATCAATGCTTTCAGCTTTTTTGTCCCTCAACGCAAACTGTTTATCTGCATCCAACCAAACCAGGCTCAAATTTGATTGGTCAATACTACACAAACTACAAATGGAAACCAAAACATTTCAGTATCATGTATCACATTCTGCATTTTTGTGCTGATATTTGTTTATAGAGATTTCTGCATAATAAAAAAACAGAAAAAGACTGCAGAAGTAACAGCATTACGTCACTGGATGAACGACAGGATGTTCTCATCAAGTGAGCATGACTCTTGCATTAGTCAAGCACAAACAGCTGCATCCTCAGCGTGTCTAAGTCGAATAGTGCAAAAGGTGACAGAGTGTTTCACTATTGGAATGCAATTGGAGACCCAGACTGTAAGGTCCATGACACGATGTTCAGGTGCTGCCCCATACACAAAATCATGTCTGCTTTGTGTGTGTGAGTGTGAACGTGTGTGCTTTTCACAAGCTTGCTTGACTTCCCCACGTTGATACCAGATGGCCCTTCCCATCATGGCCAATGGAGGAATTCAGCTGGCAGGACCCCTTCTTGTTCATGGTCAGTGTGTATGTGTGTGTGTGTGGGTCCCTCCCCATGCTCCTCCTCTCCCAACACACACTGACCTATTTGTATTCTGGGCAGAGCAGATGAGGCTCCCGGCCCGCTGCCCTGCTCCCCTCTAGCCTGTCCCCTCGGGAGGGCATCTGTGGGTCTGCACTGGGCAGATAGGGCAGACCCATCATGGCACAACTTTAAAGACCACCTCACTGGTCCGCAGAGAGGGAATGTGTTTGGATTTGGGTGTGTGGGTCTCTGTGTTGGCCTGCTGATATGTCCCTCCTTCCATCTTTTTGTCTCAGGCGGTGTTGTTTCTCCTTTTCTGACCAGAATTCTGGAGACAAAAGAAGTCCCTTGACTCTGGTGTTAATCTGAAAAACTCACGGTCAAGTAGCAGCGATTTCAATTCATCGTATGGTAACACACTATAACTGCAAGATTTTGAAATGAGCTGATAATTGTGAGCCAGTGGGATCTGTTGAGACTCTCCATCACACACTGATTAGTCACTCAGAAGGGGCACGTCTCCATCCTCTCCGAGACGCTGCGTGGTCAGCCCATATGTGTTGTGTGAGTGTGTATTTCAATTCCATTTTAGATGGGCTCATTTGAAATCACCCAAGCATCTCCGATAGACCCCCTATTTTTAACCCCCACCTCCTCTCCCCTCACATATACATTCAGCGTCCAAACATTATTTGTGGATTTGCAGAGTATACTCACACTGCAAAAGTGTGTATTTGTGTAGAGGTATACTCACACACACCACACACACCACACACACACACACACACACACACACACACACACACACACACACACACACACACACACACACACACACACACACACACACACACACACACACACACACACACACACACACACACACACACACACACACACACACACACACACACACACACACACACACACACACACACACACACACACACACACACACACACACACACACACACACACACAAAGAGAGACACACACACACACACACACACACACACACAGAGGGTGCCGGGCCATAAAGGAATGCAGAGCGGTATAATCACAGCATCATCAGCTATGTCCTCTGAGAGAGCAGGCCAATAATGCCCCTCTAATTGAATAACTTATCCACAGCTATTTCCCAGGGGGCCGAGCTGCAAGGCACAGTCGCAGAGAGGGGGGCAGATGGCGCTGAACAGAGCAGATCAGCATCCTCCAAGTACCACAATGAAAGGTGGAGTTAGACAAACACACATAATCACTCAGTACGGTGCATTCGTTCGCAGGCGGCAACTTTCTTGTCCTTTTCAAATGATATTTCCAACAATTGATGAATCAATCAATTATATACATGCATTTCCAGTTGGGATTTCTGTATCTGATGAAAAACAAAGCTCTGGAACTTGTCCATCTATTAAAGCACATAGCTCAGTCTTTGTTTCCCTTTTTTTCTTTCAGCATTGTTGAGTCTCACTGTGCATGTGGATGAGACCAGGGCTCCTCTCTTATGTGAGGCTGAAAAGCCTGCTATATCCCCGAGCCTTCAGGGTTAGGATAATTCCCCTTAAGACCTCCCCAATAGTAGCTCCTTGTTCAGCCACCCTTGGGCTCACTACAGGGGGTAACTATACATTCTGTTTCCTTTTCTCCCATCAGACAGAATACCGCCCTGGGAGAGAACACACACACGCTGTACATAATATTTTCTCAGTGTTTCGATCATTCTGATACTCAGCTGCTGTGGGAAGAAAATGTATCTCCAGACTGATGGTTAATGTATTTGCCAATAGTGTAATACATTATGTACAGTAAAGCGGAGCTCAGTAGGAAGTATGCCACATGCCGACGCCTTATGGTGCCAGTTTGATTGAAAATAAATCTGGACTCCTGATGATTCAGAATGTCTTTTACCGCCTAACTAGCTGAACTCTTATTTGGTGAGCTATGCCTCATCAGCACACATGATATCTACCCAGGTCGATACCTTTTTGCCCACAAGCATAGTTGAAGTCAATGGACTTTTTATTAGGAAACAATAATGGGAGAAGGGGGTATGAGGTGGAGAAAGTGAGGTGTAGGGAGAGGTAGTACATTGATTTACCCTTCATAGTTCGTTGCACTACATTTACCCAGCAGAGTGCTCAAATTAGTGCCCTCCAGCTCTCTCCCAATTAGTTTCCACAGAGACGAGGTGTAAAGCCAGTCACTGGCCTCATTACCTCTCCTCTCTCCTCCTCGTGCTCCCCCTCTCCCTCGCTGAGTAAACCCACCCTCCAACTCTCTTTCTCTCACTTTTTTAGTTTTCCCCTCTCTCTCCACTTCAGCCTCTCTCATCCCCTCTACTTTTTTTCCATTTCAGTCCTCCTCAGCCTTAGCGCTCTCTCTGTCTGTCTCTCCAGTTCAACATCTGTGCATTTCCCCCTGTTCTAAGTGCAGAGCAGACTGAGTAGAGTACATTCATCTCCAGGCACATAAAGTGGGCTGGGCTGAGAGAGACTCAACTACCTGATGAAGAATAGAGAATGTTTCTCTTTTGTCACTGTGCCTGTGGAGCTCTATTCAGCACAGCCAAGGATACTGTATGAAATATCCTGCTAATACAATAGAGAAACCCTTTTCAGCATGTCCTTTAATCATATTCAGACCTTTACTAAAATACTTGATTTAGGATTGACAAAGAAGCATGTCAATGGATTCATAATGTTTATAGATCTGTTCATTGTTTTGACAGCCTCTCTATCTGTCTGGCTTTTTGAAGATTTGTTCCCCTGTCTTATTCAACTACAACATAACTTACTTTTTATATTCTGACAATACAATTCAGTGTTTTATGGGATCAGGAGAAACTCAAACTGAAGCTGCCATTTGTAGTCTGCCGTGTGCGCTGTACCTGATGTGTGCTTCAAGGCAACAAGACACG
Organism: Gymnodraco acuticeps; assembly: GCF_902827175.1. NCBI lineage: Eukaryota > Metazoa > Chordata > Actinopteri > Perciformes > Bathydraconidae > Gymnodraco > Gymnodraco acuticeps. The sequence goes on from NW_022990015.1 coordinate 1,281,905, forward strand.
TATTAAACACACAGTGTGGAAAACTTGGGAGCCTATAGCGGGCCGCAGCTCAATTTTGCCTTGGAGCACCCTTGCAGGTTAATTCACGCCTGGTCTTTTACAGAGGTTATTTTCCAACTACCCAACTGTTTGAGCTTTAAAAGTTTGCCTTTATAAACAGGCTTGGTGATTATCAGGGACCAAGAAGTAAGACAACAGCACCCAGGAGTTGTTTAATGAAACTGGGTTCTTTTATTGACCTAAAAAAAAAAAAAAAGTTGTAGACAAGAATCTTTAATAACTAGGCCTATTTAAATGGGGACAGGAAATACCTCTAATAAGTAACAGCAACTAAACAGGTGTTAACGGAACAAACCGACTTGCATCAATGACAAAAGGGAACATAGTGGCTTGGCCAAACCAAATAGAAAACAAGGGGTAATTAAGATTAACAGAATACTAAAGGACAGTGACAAAACCCAAATCAACATGGTTTGTCCCCATTTGGCCCAATTGGCTGCTTGCAGTATGAGTCCTCAGCCCTCAGCCACACCTTTTACTGACCCAGGAAGTATCCTCCCCCAACCACCAAGGTAACTTTAAGACGAAGACATATTAAAACAAACAAATATGTGTGTAAAAATGTGTGCAAATAAACTAAATAATGAGTGGTTTAAAGCAAATAAAGAGTTTTAAATCAATACAGTGAGCAAACACTAGTGGAGGTGAGGGTGCAGTGTTATGCTTTACCCTAATGTTCATTTTCTACGACTAAATTGTATTATTTAGTTTCTCAACCACACAAACATGACTTTAGGGATCCCATTGTTGGACTAAACTATTTTCATTCAGTTTTTACAGACTTTTGAAGTCCCCAATTATGAATCGTGATGATACAATTGTGATCCTCTGACATAAGGCCACATTTGCAGTGAAAATGACATATCCTGACATCTTTAGTATAGGTTCACATGAATTGGGTACTGTCATAAAATGTAAACCGGTGAATTTCTAACGTTAAATGACATTCCCATCAGTCTCGCCTGTATTTTATGTTTAGTGCCAATTAGCTTATGTAAGCCTGTTTAGAATCTAAACTTAGATTAGATAAATTGTAAACATTATATGGAATGTATTGCTAAACCTTAGCATGGTAGGATTGTCACTGAGCATGTAGTTTCATAGTGATTAGATACAGCCTCACAGAGCCGCTAGCATGGCTGTAGACGAGTGTTGAAATCAGAGAAGATACAAAAAAGTAGATTGTATCCAAAAAGAATCAATTTTCTTTCACATAGAATGAGCAATCATATGCCATGAAACAGGCACTCCCCTGCAGAAAACCAAACACCTTTCCCTGCCCGATTGCACTCCCCCAACAAACTCTCCTCCCCTCCCTCCCCCCATGAATAAACCCAGAGAGAATCTGGGTGAGGTGTCAGGCCAAAGTACTGCCTAGAAAAAAAGCTGCCCTGTCCACCCCAGACCCAGATGTTCCTTATTGATCCCCCTGTGGATTTGGCTGAATGTAACCTCTCTCTCCCTCTTTCTCTCCCTCATTCTGACATGCTCACACTTCTCACTCTGTTTGCATATGTATATCTCTGTAGTTCATTCATGTCTATTCAAGTGCTGTTTCCCCTGTAAAGTTTAAAACGTAACAACCAGCACTTTGGCACTATAACCCCCCCGATTCCCTCTCCCTCTTGGCTGTTTCTGGTTAATAATGTAACATGCCTCGCCGTGTGATGTTGCATTGGGTTGCTGTGGCACCACAGAGGGGCTGTCTACCTTTTCTAGGAGACGCTGCAACTGGTTGCCAAGGAGTTGGTTTCAGGGAAGAGGCGAGGGAGGAGGGAGAGTGTAAAGTAGAGGTCTGGCAGAGACAGAGCAAGAGAAAACGGCAAAGACAAAGAGAGTGAGAGGAAACAGACCGGGAGTGAGAAGGGGAGAAAAATAGTAGAGAGAGAGAGAAAGCATATGAGTTGGGGGGGAAGAAAGACAAGCCAGCTCAGGCAAGCTCATCACACTCTGCACAAATCCTGTTCATAATGATAAAAAACACAGAAAGCAGGTGGGATACTTCTAAAAACAGCTGAAGGCTATAAAATAGAACACAGGAACGCTGGTGGTGTTTGTCAAATGTCCTTTGGTGTAATGGTGGTACATTACTGTGGAGCTGATAGGTTCATTGTTGGAGTACACACTAGACGCTAGAAAAAACGTGACTGAGCTAAGGTAGGATAAAATGCCTCTTGAAATACCAGAAGAGCTTATCTGGTTTATATTTTGGCTTTTTTTTTGTTTAATTCTGATGAAAATATACACAATAAAGTATTAAGACGTAGATTGTGGGTGGAACATGCATTCCTTGAATTCACAGCACGTATTTATGGCATTACAAGCATAGACATGGTTCCTAAAGGAATTGAGCTGCTTGTCAATGTTTCGCTTAAAGGTCTTTCCCTTCAACCACCAGGTTTATGGACGTGTACATACTCACATATAAAGATCCACCATAACTGCTTGATATGTATATGTAAAAGCTGACTCTACGCCTTCAAGCCTTAGCACAATATTTTTGCGGTGGTTAATCTGATTCTGCAGCAAGGGTAACGCAAGCAGGGTTGTGTCATAGATGTCTCTTTTTACCAGTGAGCAGCTCTCACATCAATGAGATTGTCTTTATCTGCCTGCTTGCAGCTTGGGCTCAGATTCTGCCCTCTATATACGGGCGCTGGGTCGTGGGAGGCATGTGGGCGAAGGTGCGTGGCATCCGGCCTAATGCACAGCCTGAAGAGAAATACTAACACTTCATATTCACTGTGACTTCAACACTGCCACAGTTGAGGCTCTCACATTTGGATAGAGATTTTCAGTGAATGAGTCACAGGTTTGAAAGATATTCCATGGGACATGATCTTCTAATTTAGTTGTGGTGTGAAATGAAAAGAGTCAAATGAAAACCGATTGCAAGGAGCCATGTCGTGTTGTCAGCTGCACAAGAGAATGGTGTGCGGGGTGTCATCAATCTTAATATAAAAATTCTGCTTATGAAAGTCTTGCCACAAACTGCTTCTCCCTAAAACCCACTGCCTTGTGTTTGACTCAGGATATTCCCCGCTGTACCACATTCCACTGTTGTTCCGTTATTCTGGACCGGGTTCCTGCCTCTTCCTGCCAAAACGCTCCCATAAACACACATCCAACCCCAAAGTCCTCACTTTGCAGGGGGCATTCCAGAAGTGTTCGTTTTCCGAGTCTCTCTACACATTCAAAGACACACATGTACACTTATGGTACATGCACACACACTGTGATGTTACCCTTGCCCTAAAAACACAAGAAAATACTCCACAAAATAGGAATCATACACTACTGTTACTCATTTGATTGTACTTATATCACTTAGCACTACCTAATGCTGTATGTTTTCAGCTTTGAGAAATGTTTATCACTTGGAGGTCTACTATCAATGTGTCCATGATATTTTTAAGCCCAAGAAACTATTGAGAAAAAAGACCATTCATATATTCTATACATTTACCAACAGCTGTTGCTTCACCTTTACTTGGCTTCATACATGATGCATGTTTCCTCGACTCAGTTCAGCTCAAGTGTACACAACTTTCATTGAGAACATTTGTAAAGTGGCTTTTGACCTTTTTTATCATAAAAAAGGAGATATTGTGTTGAAACATTTCCACACTTTATGTTAGTAGGCTACCTTGTGTTTCTTGGCGGCTCTACACTGTGAACTCTTATTACCAATGAGGTAATGGGAGGTGCCCCAGCACTTGTTGCTTGGCCCTGTTAGTAATACACATTTGAGACATTTGGTGTCTCTTATCAGTCTAGGCAGTGGAATGATTTGGCCCCCTGTTGTGCTGTTTACTTTAATTACCTGTATATTCTAATCTCATGCCGGTGGCAATTTTATATTTAGTAATCACTGACATTTTCTTATGAGCACATTTCTTTTATATAAGGTAAAGTAAGTCTGGCAAAGTGCCTGCTACGTAAAAGTGTTTAACTCATACTGTACTACACCATTTTAGATGTTCTCCCAAAATCCAAGTGCACATATGGTGGTCAGTGAGTTAAGACAAACTCTTGAGGTGGTCCCGAGTGAACTCTGCACATCAATTATTCAGTTCGATCACCTAGCCTCCTTGCTGTCTATGTTTTAGACTTCATTTTTGCTGTAGAGGGACCTGCTCTGCCGTACAGGCGCAGACAGGGAGGATAGGGGCAGCCCTGTAGATAGCCTGACTGGAGCCAGAAGAGGGCTGGAACAGGAGTGTTCATTAAAGTCGCCCCAGGAGCATAGGCATACGAGAGGATAACAAGACCCTAGGGTGGCTGGTGTGGGCCCTCACTCCTCAAAAACCATAAATGTATTCCTCTTCATCCAGACAAATCCACAGCATCAGCAAAAATACACACACACACAAATCCACCTTTTGTTGGAACATACTATTCACTTTTTGTTTTACCCTATACTTTGCTCATAACATGAAATATAGGATAAGGAAATATAACAACCTGGTTTCTTTTATTTGTTGGCTTCCAATCCGATCCAGTAACACTCCAAACTTTTACAGGGCATCCACATATGTTTTCAAACACACCATAACATGTAACACAAACCTTTCTTTTGCTGACATCTAGGAGTTTAGCTTTCGACCATATCGCGGTGATGTACTGAGTGTAGAGATTCACAGTCAGTACCGTGACATCAATCCTAGCCGCCAGTTAGCTTAGCTTAGCATAAAGACTGGAAACAGGGGGGCTAGCCTGGCTCTGTCCAAAGGAAACATTATCCACTTAGTGTGCAGCATCTCTAAAGCTAGCACACACGTTAAACTGTATGTCTCCTATTAAATGAGTACAAAGAGTCTAAAAAATTAAATTCACAGTCAAAAAGGGCCAAATTATTTCTTGGCTGGAGTTAGTTGCCAGGCAACCAGCAGGCCTCCAGGAAGTCACTGGTCCTGGCTAACAAACAAAGGTAGGCTACTGAGAGGCAGATTATTTTATTTATTTATCTTTGGACAGGACCAGGCTAGCTGTTTTTAGTATTTATGCTAAACTAGGCTAAGGAAATGCTGATCAAAGCTGCACATTTATTGTACATGAACAAGTAAAACTCCTCTTTTCTAACTCAACATTTCCAAATATTCCTTTGAGTTACTCTTTCATGTTGTAAGTGAAAGCAACAATGAATGTCACTTTTTATTTTAACTTGCAAAGCTACTTCCTGTTTTCTCTTTGACCCTATTGTACTTCCAAGAAGTGTAACTATAGTTTCACAATAAAGATGAAGAAATGTAAGATATTGTCTATTAACCCATTTCATTTTCGCTTATTTGGTTAAACTGGAGATTTGTTTAAAACCTGCCTAGTTTTCAGAAAACACGTGTTATCTTATCAAGGCCGGTCCAGGGTTGTCAACACATCCCCATGTCCATGCAATAAAATATAGTGACTAAAATGTCATCGTAAATTATTGTAATGATGACCATAGTTAAAACAGACAGAGGAAAATAGACCCAGGTCTTATTTTCTTCCTTTTATGGCCATTAACTAAATAATTTTTAACTGCACTACGACACAACTGGGCAACACAAAAGTGTCATACATGTGCAAGAAAATACAGCAGGCAATACACCTCAATGATGTTGAGTCTTTAATAGGTTTTGTATCCAGGCGTTGACTACTGGCTATCAAATAACTTTCAGTGTATAGAGCAGAGGTGCAGAGAAGCATTTAAAAGAGCCATAACTAACCGAACGACTCCTGAGAGAGGCACTCTGACTGACGTATGTGTCTCTGGGGTCTCTGGGATCTGACTGCACAGGGCTGTTGTTCTCCCCTGTCTGCCTGCCTGGCCTGCTGGGCCCCATAACAGAGCTTTCCAGAAAGACCCCCAAGTGATGCAGCATTCAGCCAGGCTGAGCAGTAAGCTGAAATTAAAGCTGTTTCACTGCGGTTAGTTAAATAGTTGGACAGTGAGAGCATGGGGTGGCCCCGAGTCAAGGCTAAGGCTGTCTGGGCTAGTGAGTGGAAATCTCAAAAAAGGGCTAAGGGTTGGGGAGGAGAGAGGGTACATACAAAATAAAGGATTAAAGGACATTCTTAAAGTGACCTGGTCAGAAGGTTTCTGGGATAATGTTGAGAAGGGAAGCTAGGAAATAGCTGAGGGTGTTTTCTGTAGTACTGCAAATGCACTAAGTGTACTGTCACTGCTCCTTTGCCTGCTAGTTTCGCAGCCCACTGGGAAGGAATGCATTACATAAGATAAGATACTCCCTCAACAGAACATATACAGAGTTACTGTTAGCATGTTCAGTGGCCATCTAAATGGAAAGAGAGAAGCTGAAAGATATTTGTAAAAGAAAATGTAATAGCATATGTGCAATCCTAACCATCTGCCATATAAAACATATCATCATCCAAAATAAGTAATAATTGCCTATTTTTTCTATAATTAGTTGGTACAAATGCAGCTGAACATGCTGATCATGTGGTTGTCTGAAGGTTAGAAGGCCTGTGGCTGGACTTCAGCCACAGAGTTGGAAGTGTTTATTGAATTATATAACAGCTTGGCACAAATCCGGGCTAAGGAGCAAGGGGGTGGATCTACAAGGTCCTTCTACCCCCCATGACTTGCTGGGTTTGACCACAAGCCCGGCCCACATTCTTCTCCCTCTATTCACTGCGTTTTGAGGGCGTCTGTGCGCTTTTTACAAGCCGTACCCTGAAAAGGGTCTGATACAAAAATGAATCAAACCACATCAAACCTGTCAGCAGCAAGTTTCATTACGGATGATTTCATCCCTGGGCCCCTGGTCCCTCACCCGGAGCACACACTGAAAGCATCATGCATGATTGTAATCCCAACATAGCATTTGCTTTTATTTTCTATTTGTATGCATGTTGGATCCTGTACAAGAGAAACCTTTTCCTAATGTTTCCAGGCCACACTGATTTGGCCATACATAATGACTGGAAGGGAGGAGAGAAAATTCCTAAGCCAAGTTCCTTTAAATCCACAGGGGTTCACACAACGTATGGATCAGTCTTCCAAGAAGAGCAGGAGCCAGCACATCTGTGACAAGCAGGGTCTGATCCCCTCTACCAGAACACGAGGAAAAGGGAAACCAGGATTATCTGGTCATACTGCATATCACAGGCATATATTCTCTGCACAATAGCACATGGCCAGCTTTACTGCTATTCATTAAATGCTCTGTGTCAAATGTATAATGCAATTTGAATAATACATCCCAATTAGCATGTACTGTTAGACGTGCACACATATTTGTGACTCTTCTGTGGACAAGGATTTATAATCATAATCTGAAATTATGTAGCAAGGTAAACACTAAAAGAGAATATATATTTTCGCACTTATCTACTGTGTGTGGAGGTTTTCATTATCCACTGTCTTCCTGTTCAGTGGGGTCTCTGTGCCCAGTTAAGAGTCCTACTAGCCTGAGGCTAAAAGGATGGTAATTGGGATGACAGGAGAGTGGGGCTTAACTATTTCACTGCATTATGTTTTACACTTGCAATAATGCAGTAAAAGTACAAGATTATTTCATCACTGTATGATTGTAATATCCACCACGCTGGTAATTTGACTTTGTTGGGTGAGTGAATCAGAGATTTCTGCAATGGTAGCTGTCTATTGGGGGATACAGTGAATTCATTCTGAAACTATGACATCAAGCAGTACTGCACTATTGATTTAGAGCTTTACTGAGATTTGTCAGTGGACATGGAGGTTTCATTTGATATGTTTGCAAGCAGAGTATACAGTACTGTGAAGTGGCTTAATACATGACAAGAGTCTGTGTTTGCAGGAGCGTACAGGAATTGAAGCTTGTGTTCTCACATATATGACCTCCTGTGTCCTAGAATGTTGCCTCCACCCTACCACACCCCCCTGGTACACACACACTCACACACACTGGACACACACACTCACACACTCACACACACACACACACACACACACACACACACACACACGTATTCCACCCTAGACAGGCCAGGTTGCCAGAGCTACACAAACTCCCACCCATTAGCGGCAGGATTCCAGGATAACCATGGCAACCAGTCTCTCACCCCCGGGGAGACGAGCAGTAGAACTGAAAGGCTCCATTCAATTTCCACATCCCAGTACAGCACACACAAAAGGACACACATGCACACTTTTTCACACACTAACACACACCAACTGACAAGCACACACTCACACGGATTCACACACTCACACAAATACACACACACACACACACACACACACACACACACACACACACACACACACACACACACACAGACATGGACACGTCCAACGCAACCCACTTGCTCTAACAGCCTCGCAGTCACTCCAGCCTTGCCTGCCTGCCTCCACTGGGGTGAGTGGGAGCTTGTTAGAGACCGCACACTACATCCTCTCACCCACGGGCCTGGACTGCACATACAAGGCGCACCAGCGAAGCATTAATTGCACCTCACTTGTTGTGATTAGACACACTTTGAAAGGAAGTCGCAAGACTCGTTATTTCATCCATAAAGATTACCTTTCCCTTTCCCCGCAGGCATCCAATCAACGACAAAGTGCTGTTCTGGGTCATGTTATCTGACTGCATCCAAGGTGACAATATGACATGTGCATTCTTGAACTCCACGGGTGTTATGTCACATAGCAGAGGTGAGATTGGCATCTATAGAGTAATTTCCTTTGACACCTCTACAGTATCTCTTCTAAACGCGAAGGTTTGAGAGAAATTATGTAACATAGAGCAGGAAATATTGGTATTTGATAAGAGAGAGAAGTGCAGTTTGAGTATCAAATCAGTGGCTAATAAGAATGGTGGTGAAACTCCAATCCCACTTGAGTGAGCGCAGCATGCACCCAGAGTCTCCTGCGTCTTAAACAGCCGAATGTTCTCGCTTGGTTTAACATAGAGGAGAGAGAAAAGGTTAATGACGCACAGTGGGAAATCATCCTCTAAGTATCACAGATAGTATCACAAGAAATGTGATGGAGAGCTATAGGGCTGGAAAAAGAATGGGTAGAAATGCGTTGTATGAAAAGGATCAGATAATGAGATCCTGAGAGAAAAATGAAGGAAGGCAAAGAGGAGGTATGTGCAGAAAGACATAGAAATATTAATGATTGACAAACAGGGCTCTTGAAGCGCAGGGTGTTGATTATCTCCTGTTCACATACGAGCCCACACAGACCATTAGATGTGAGCCCAGCTTGAATCAATTTGGAAATTATCTATTCAGAAAAACTCTTGAGTGGCAAGCAACCAGCACTCAGCCTTTTAGCAGCACAATGCAGATTTATTTTTTGACATCTTGGCGACATAGTGTGGAGGTGAAGATGTGCGAGGGTGTAGTGTCTTGTTAAGAAGGACGTACAGGTGGGAGAAAATATTTTTGGGCATATATCACGTCAGCAAATATTATCAAAGGGTGTGGTGTTGTTTTGGAAACAATGTAGGAGGGAGGGAGGGAGATCTGGAACAAGGGAGGGATGGAGCAAGAGTGCTGTGAGGCTGGCACTAATGACGGGTGCCCAGGGCCACACAAGTCCAGCTGTCTTCCCTCCCAACTCCAGCAATGTCAGATCAGCATAATAAAACCCTGTGTGTTACTCTGTGCTCACAGGAACAGCTGGGTGGCTTGGTGAAGAGGGGAGGAGAATTGTGAATCACCAAATCCTATCATCTCTGCCTTGAGCTTGGAGAGTTTCTTGAACAAAACCCAGTGCTGCTCAGGGAGGTTTAGAAAAGGAGCTAGTGCTGGTGGACACTTAAACCTCTGGCAGCCTCTGCTTGGACAAATCACTTCGCTTTCATCGAGTTTCCAGAGGCTGACGTCAGGATGTGTTCAGAGCGCACTAAGTCACGAACATGCAGGCTCTGCCCACCACCTCATCTCTGTGATTGTGCCCTTAGTGGCCTTGTGAAAAGAATGTGCGTACACACATTGCATGATGTCAGAAGAACATTTCCAACCTCGCACGAGAGTCCCTTATCGCTGACATCAGGTTTTACAGGGCTTAACCCTGAACACACAAGCAGATAAAGTCAGCTCAAAGACGGTCTGTACTGTACTTGATCTTGACATATTATTTGCACTTTTATTGGCCGGACCTATATGTAGGAGGAAATCTGCCTGTCTGACTCACTCCTTGTCTGTCTGACCACCCCCTCCTTCCAGCCTGCCAGCACTCTCTTTGTGTCTCTCACTGTTTCTTTCTCCTTCTCTCTCGCAAGTGTTTGTCTTAATCATTGCTGAGTTTATGGGGGCCGGGCAGAGCCAGTAGATAATGTGATTAGAAGGGTCTCAGCCGCAAAGTCTCTAGTCTGATCGTCGCAGTCACCTGGGACTTCAGTCACATTTGTCGGGAATCTCTAGGCGGAGGATGGCCTCAATAAGATCTTCTTGTTACTCACGGTGTTTGAGCCTCACCTCTTTTTTGGCCTTGTTTTGGAAAGTGTCAGTGTGTTTGCACCAGCCCAGCCCGAGATGTTTGTGAGCACGGTCATGGAGTATATTGAGGCCAGTGGGAATAGAGGGTTTGGGCAGCACGTCTGTGGATGTCTGTGCACAGCACACACATATATTTGTTATTCCCAGGTGTGTGTGTGTGTCTAAGGATACTGAGTGTGTTTTCCAGGGCCTCCAGAGGCAACACAGATGAATGAAGCATTGGATGGGGTAAGCCGGGCGATACTCCCCAGCATGTGCTGCAGCTGGCCCCCCGGGGAGAGCAGTGTGTCTGCCAGACCGCTGGGAGGGAGGTGAGGAGAGGAAGAGGGGCTCCTGCAGGAAAAACATGAAGAGGCTTTAGACATGACAGGTGTGTCATTAATCACAAGATTCTCCAGGCGGCAGTGATAGTGGATCTACCTGCACCCGATGGAGGGGACTAGAGGAATGAGCTGGACTAGTCATGGGAACAGGAAGACTGTGAGTGTGTGTGTGTGTGGTGTGTGTGTGGTGTGTGTGTGTGTGTGTGTGTGTGTGTGTGTGTGTGTGTGTGTGTGTGTGTGTGTGTGTGTGTGTGTGTGTGTGTTGTGTGTGTGTGGGTGTGTGTGTGAGGCCTAGCATTACTACACTTGTGGGGACCTAAATCTGTTTACACAGTCACGTGTGGGGACTCGCCTCCCTTATGGGGACAAATTGGAGGAATTGGAGGAATCATTAATTTTAGGGGTGAAGACTTTAGGGTGAAGACTTGGTTAGGTTTAGGAATAGGGTAAGGGTAAGGTTAAGGGTTAGGGTTAGGCATGTGTTGGTTATGGTTAAGGTTAGGATAAGTCTAAAGGAAATGCAATGTAAGTCAATGTAATGTAAATGAAGTGATGTATACATGGTAATGTAGTGTGTGTGTGTGTGGTGTGTGTGTGTGTGTGTGTGTGTGTGTGTGTGGTGTAGTGTGTGTGTGGTGTGTGGTGTGTGTGTGTGTGTGTGTGTAGTGTGTCATGTGTGTGTGTGGTGTTGTGTGGTGTGTGTGTAGTGTGTGTGTGTGTGTGTGTGTGTGTGTGTGTGTGTGTGTGTGTGTTGGTGTGTTGTGTGTGTGTGTGTGTGTGTGGTGTGTGTGGTGTGTGTGTGTGTGTGTGTGTGAGAGTGTGTGTTGAGATTTTGTTAGTAGCTTAATTAATGCCAAATTCTTGGCCTTTTACCATGAGCCCCTCTGGCAGCTGATCTCTGACAGGTACAGAGAGAGAAAAGCACTCTGGCAAATCTGTCACCATGCTAACTAAACACGTCAGACGGTGGTGGTGTCTTTGCACGATTGTGTGTGCCTGGTGCAGTGGTGATAGGTGATTGGAATCCAAGGCTGCCGCGTGAAGAAGAGTTTATTTCATAGCTTTAGAGAAGGAAGAGGACAGGAAGGAGCTTGCTGAAAGAGCTGGAGCAGTCGGAGTATGTGCAAAGTAGGGGGATAAGGGGAAAGATGGGAGAAGAAATCAAGGCATAGCTAAACTATGAGACGCAGTGAAATGTGTGAGTGTGGTGTGTGTGTGTGCGTGCGTGCGTGCGTGAATGCGTGTTGTGTGTGTGTGTGTGTGTGTGGTGTGTGGTGTGTGTGGGTGTGTGTGTGTGTGTGTGTGTGTGTGTGTGTGTGTGTGTGTGTGTGTGTGTGTGTGTGGGTGTGTGTGTGGTGTGTGTGTGTGTGTGTGTGTGTGGGTGTGTCCTGGCCTCTAGGGAGCCAACTCGTCTCTCTGGACTAGACTGAGCCCACCTGAGTCTCTCCCCCACCCATCCAGCTGTTTCCCTCTCCACCTCTAAACCTTCCCCCTCATCGCCCTTTTCTCCATCTTCCAGATTCACTAACTCCAAATTTCTTTCTGCAACTACAACCCCAGTGCCGGTTCAGTGCTGATGTAGTTCTGCAGTTTCGAATGATTTGCCTTTGAACCACATTATTGATTGGAATTGTGGATATCCACGGTGCAAAGTAAAAACATGAGCTGTTGCATAGATAATCCATGATCTGTAATACTTTGTTCTGACAGCTGTAGCCCAGTGTTTTCTACTGAAACAACTCCAGATTGTAGACTGTGCCACAAGCGGAGCAGTAGGAATTCCCATATAAGGAAAAAGGACCCTTTTTAACCTCCTCCTCCTCCTTCAGAGCAGCAACCTGCTCACACTGTCAGCTCACTTTTCCCTTTCTGCAATGATTTGATGCCCTTTAACAACACACACACACACACACACACACCACACACACACACACACACACACACACACACACACACACATAGATAGATAACTATCCTGTAGAGGACTGCCTTAACACAACAATCCTATTTCAAACCCTGGTAGTTCGGTCTGTTTGACAACTAAAGTTTTCAGCCTGCCATTTACTTCTCTGGACATTTGCATTTCTACATTTACTTCTGTAAGCTTCACAAAACAGTAATATTATACCAAAGATTCAGATCCAGCCTCACAATATCAATGGGAGGGATGAGGAGAGAGGCAAGCAGAGTGGGAGGTAGAGATGGACTGAAAGATGAAGACAGTGAAGACGAAGAGAGAGGGAAAAAAGCACAAACAGAGCTGATAAGACCTTGGGCAGAGGAGGAAGTGTCGTTCTCAGCCAATCCCCGGTGGATTCCAGTATCCCACTCTTCCCCTCTGCTGCAGGATGTGTCCTCGTGTGGGAATACACAAGGAATGTGGCCCCTTTTTGTTTGGCTGTGCGATAGGCTCCTGGTTGGCAGTCATTTGTGTGTCTTACTGTATGTGTGACAAGCTCCAGGCTTGGCAGAGGCTGATCAGAGCAACACTCAACAGACCTTTCTGGGTAAGACCCTCCTAGGAAACAATGACTGGTCTTATGGCTGCTATCTTTCAAAGCCCCTCCTCAGCTGATGGAGCTCTGCTAGGCTCCTTCTGTGGTTCATATGCATGGACAAACAGAATGAACAAAGGCTCTTAAAAGGCACTCTGTGGCTCCCCCAATGTTTCTTTTTTCGGATTGAAACCTATTGGTGAAGCTAGCCATTTTAACAATTACTTATTAGTTATCCATTACTTTTAATATTAGCCATCTATTTCAACTGTTTTCAACGTATTACTAGCTTCTTTCCCGTTTATCCAGTAGCCATGTTTTTGCAATCACAAGCTAGCTTTTTCCAACTGTTTATCCATTAGTTTTTGCTATAGCCATTTAGCTTTTTCACCTTTTATAAAGTTAGCTTACCATTTCAACTGTTTATCTTTTTAATATTACCATTGCTCTAAATGACTTTTTGAAATGTTTTACTTGTAACCTTTTTTATTTGTTCAATCAAGTCAATTTTTTATATTTCAATAATTAATTCATGAATATTAGCTCACTATTTTAACAGTTTATCAAATACTTTGATCTAATGATTTATCCATTTAGGTTACTATCTATTCCGCTTACCATTGAGACTTGCCAACTCCCTCGCTTACTCAATGTCACACACTCTAAATCACTATACATGTCAAGTCAAGTACCCCTGGTTGGGAATCACTGACCTACATCAAAGTGGTTTCATTAAAGAGCTATCTTTATTTAATCAAATGAAACTACGCTTAATTTTTCCCTTTCTTTTTATTGGGTGTCAAGCATGATATTTTTTCATTCACTACAGTATGTCTAATTCAGAACTGCACAAGTGGTTGAATGTTTTAAAGACTCTGTAAAGGGTACCATTTCACAGGATTTCTCTCCACACTAGAGACCTTAGTTCTCTTTGCCCAAGGCGGTTAACAAAAGTACAACCTCTTGAAAGGCATTTAAATAGACTCTCTATAACTGTCTAAGCCTACCTTGGCCTTTTACGCAATAATACGTCTACACACGGTTACCATTCGTGCTTGAGGCTACATCCAACACTTGAAGTGCTACCTAGCAGCAAAGGAACATGAAAGCTCACCGGGCCAGAAAGACATTCAGACATGAGTAGACAAAAAACAAGGCAAGGTGTTTATTGAAGAAATCATGACAGTGTCTTTTGTTTTTGTGTAGCCCTCATGTTGACAGAAAAGCATTATTAAATGTCTTTGATTGAAAACACAGTGATACAAGGACCTATGTAGTAGTCAGGAGTCTGAGCACCTGATATACAATAATGGTCTCATATCTCCGATTAATGGAGAGTAAAGGCCATTATCTACTTTTGGCACAAAGGAATACAATGAAAATGATGTGTTTTTTTCCAGGGTCAAGTTTTTACTGCCATATTTTGGTATGTTTTCAAGCTTTTGTCCTAGTAAAAACTTAAAGAAAGCTGAAAAGATGTCGTGACAAAACATAAACATATATGATACATCACAGAATTTTGGATAAAGTCATTCATTTTGCATTCATACATTTTTGAAAAGCAATCACTTCTTTGGTTCAACAGTCAACTTATGTTATGCACAAATACTTTAGATGAGTAGAATACAGGCAAAAAGAGGAAGGAAAGACAGCATCCATACCCTTTGACAGATTTCAAAAGAGATGTTTGGTATGTTTTACTTTCTGAACTGTTGAGAGAACCCCTGCTTTTCAGAGGAGATTTCTTATATGTATGAGATATTTGGTGTAAACCTTTACAACTTCACCTCAATTACCACAAGACACCATGACAAAGAGTGTCTGGACGGATTTATCTCTTTGTGAATAACTGTTGCTCCTGTCAATTAGCACAAGTAGACAAGTGCTCTGAGTATATGCAAACACACAGGATTGCTTCACATACACATATTGCATTGTATGCCAAAGAACAAGTCTGCTTGGACTTCAGTTTGAAAGTAAAAACTTTATAATGAAACAGACACAAATGTTTCCCCAAAACAACCAAGGACAGGAAGACACTGTTAGCAAGTGCTTTTCACTTGATAAACATCACCTTGGTTTCAATGTAAAGGTGTTTTATGAAAGTGAAGCCGAGCCCAGGACTGTTTTGCTTTCAATCAGAAATGGCAATGGTGAGTCAGACGTGGAGGTGGGATCAAATAAAACTGAGGAGGGAGCCAAGGACACTTTTTGTGCTCATTTGAACTGTCTGCCCATACAGTCAGACAGCTCACTGCACAGCGTGTGTGTATATGTAAGTGTGTGTACATATACCGTTTATAATGCCAAGTATCAGGAGAGACTTGTCCACATTCAAAATGAAACTGGCATTTAACTTCTTCTTATTTCCTTTGTGGCCCTCTACTGACATTAAAACATTTCAGTTTCACTGCAAACATAAAACTGGGCATGTGAACAACAGCAATGCCAACTGCAGATATGTGTTGTCATGAAATCTTGAGCCAAGCAACAATAGCTCCTTTTCTAGACCCAGCTTCAAGAACTACGGAGGAGTGTTGCTAGTTTAGTCAAACTTCAGCCTGAGCACAACCATTTCGTACAGACATTTAGAAGAGAAGCTTGTGATGTACATCGAGATCACTCCTCCACCCGTAGACTGTTTTTCTGTGCCTCCTGGGAGCATGAACTCTGCCTCAGTGTCTGAACGTGTTTCTAAAACAAGGCGACACCGCGGTCAGTCACCACAGGAAACTGAGAAGGCAGACAACCTCACATCCTGCCTGAGCTTTGGAAGAAACACTTCCTCCTTCAAAGCAGCAAGAAGAACTAAAGATCTCTCACGGCAGTGGTACATGCTGAGAAACATACCATATACAGTATGTCTGAAATGTAAAGCCTAATATTGCCAGATGTGCACTCTCTGTTGTAAGAAACAGAATGTTATCAAAAGTATCTTTGGAGGGAAATTACATTCACACATTTGAGAGAATACAAGGAAATGACAAAGCACTGTGATAACTGTCAGACTTTCCATCACAGACACAAGATCAGAAACAACAGGACATCAACTCCATGATACACACCGCTAATGGCTAAAAGTTAAACCTGAGGTCCAAAACATTGTTTGTCTCCAGGCAACTTCTGCTTACAGCTTCTGTGGTGCTACTGAGGTTGATAGTAAATACATCAAGGCAGTGCTAAAAAAGATTTCTCACGTCAATCTAATGAATTCCCCGGTGATTGCCAAAAAGATCTGAATAAGAAAAGGGTGGTGTGCATGTTGATGTCACCTTCAAACCGGCAGTGAAACAGATGAGACACTTTGATGGAAAAGTCTGTCTGCTAGTATAAATGAAACCATCCTCCCACTGCTCTATTATATGCTGACAAATACCATGAAGATATTTCCCAAACTGCACGTCCAGACACACATTTACAAAAGCCTGCTACTCTTACAGCAGTTCAACAATAGCTGTGAAGCTCAGCATGCCTGCACTAATTTCCACTGCATTTGTTCACTTCAGTCTCTGCCCTGTGCATCTGCCCACAGCAGCAGCCCCCTGGTTGCCATCAGGGTTTCTTGGCTGCAGTTTTGGCTTTCCCGTTGGGTCCTGTTTTGATCTGGGTCATCTCCACATCTGTCAGGGCGTCAGGGGGAAGGCATGATCGCATGCGTTCAATGGTCTTCTGGTGAGATGCCCCTCTCCTGCTCCAGAGAGCGAATCATGTGCTTCATTTTTGCTCTCTCGAGAAAGGAAGTTCTCAACACTCGTCTCCAGTGTCTGAATCTTCTGCCGTGCAGCCTGGAGGACGGAGACATCAGTAAATACAAGGCACACCACAAACAGACATTTGGGCGGAGGGTTAACAAAAAGTGAAGCAGCTACGCACTCTGAGAACTCCACAAGAGTCAGCACAGTTCTCTTAAACCATAAGTATAAGAGTCTGCACCTTTTCCTCTGTCACATCAGATATGAGAGCCGTACAATCCCTCTTTGACCCTCATTAATATGAGGACCATCCAGACTTTACCAGTCTGGCTTCACAGATTCACAAACTACTTGTCAAAATGTTAAGAGCATTTGGAGAACATAGTGTTGAGTCTCTTTGTCTTGCTATCATTTTCATTGAGTTTAACTTGTGTTTTAGTGCCATCTATTGGTAATCTGGGGCACTATCAGGGTGGATCTTTAAACATGTATGACAGTGAGTTCCATCAATGATTATTAAGCATTACAATAATGAATATCCTTACACATTTTATACCAAGCATTGGATATATGTCCCAATTGTATTCCCACTGGTCAAGATGAGAGGGAATAATGAAGCAGTGTGGCTATTCGCTTGCTTACCTGAAGTTTTTCCAGCAGCTCCATGTTCTGTTTCTTCAACTGCACATTCGTCTTCTCTAGTTTGTCGAGCCGGTCAGAGTCATCAGGCAGCGGGCCGGACTCCAACATCTCATCCTGCAGGACATGGTACTCCACCTCGTACGCATGCAGCTGCTTGGAGATGTCTATATCCATTACCTAGCAGACAACCAGTAAAATGTGTTCGTCAATAAGGTTAAAAATGTGTGTTTTGTTTCAAAAGCCACTTTTTAAAAATATGTATTTTTGATTTGGTTTCTTATCCAGATGTATCTAAGAATGTGTCTTACACTGTGAGGATTTCAGGATTCAAAAACCTGTTGCCTTACCACTACAATGCAGGTAAACGTGGGTAAAGTGGCCACGAAGAGTATTAAATTGCGTCATTGAGCCAATTGTCTGGAATCTTGGAACTGTATTTCAGGCTATTTCAACATCACACACTGTACCTTTGCCATGGTTCTGCTCCATTTGTGTCTGAGTGAGAGCAGGAAGTGTAGTTGTTTTCAGATAGTCCACAATGCTCTCCAAAGCTATCACACTCCACTATCTCCCCTTCATGGCTGCCCAGCAGACAGAGGGCCACCTTAAAGACACCCCGGTCCCTTGGATAATACAAAATCTGAAAATACAAAACAAACACAGCATTAAAAAAAAACACCAAATGTTTAACACACTTATCCTTTAAGCTGCATTAAGTGGTTGTTTAAAGGTCATCGTCTTTAACATTTAAATGATGCTTGTGCTGATAAGCCTTTGCTTGTGAGCAAATTCATCAGGGGCCATTATTCTAAAAATATACCAAAGACGCGGGACACCAAGTTGAGGGGGAACTGTGAGGCGAAGAGAGTGAGGAACCACGGTGCTGCGTAGAGGCTGGGGCAGATCTCGTGCTCTTCAAGTGATTGTACAACTCGCGGATGGTAGTCGTGCAACAGTCTGGAGAGCTGGTACATCTGAACCTGGGATAACACAGACAGTGCGCACAGGTATAAACAGACAGGGAAAATACTCTGTGCAGAACAAACTGGTTTATCTGGATCTGCTGAGTACCACAAATAAATCTGAGAAAAATCAGCAAGCAGGTGAACATTTACCCAAGCTGAGAGCTCCTTAAGTATAATGAGTGTCGTCTTACACACTTGTTCAGATACGTATGAAGGCCAAGCCTTAAAAGAGCTGTACAGTACAAACTCTTCAACAATGTATCACAGTGATCCTGACAAGTGCTACAGTGTGAAAGCACAGCAGTCAGAAAAGAGAAGCAGAAGTTAGCTCAAGCTAAAATTACACCGTTATCAGTCTTACAATATCCTGACCGTACAAAGAAGACAAGTATACCTTTTTACCTCCTCGAGCTGAGGCAGCTGCACAGAGAAACGGGTTCCTCTTTGCTTTACAAACCCTTGGATTAGTCTTAAAAGAAGAGAACTGCTGTGTAGGGAGAACGCAGAGGGCTGCTTGGCTACAAAGTTAACTGATGTAGATTAAACATTACCACGCCTGCTGATGCTCTCGTGAAGTCAGCTGATGTTTAACAGAAGCTAACAGGCATGCAGGTGTGGTCTGAGTAAGAGGTGGAGACACTTTACTACTGTCTGCTGGTGTTTACTCAAAACCCACACAAGGCCTTTTACTGCAGGTAAGGACAGCTCGAACATGAACGTTAAAGTCTAGTGTGCTTGTTACTTACACACATTTTCCAATAGATTAGAAACTTACTTTACATATGTTATGGAATGTATATTTATAGCCAGCTTGTGTAGAATTAAAGCTCTTTTAATTTCCAAATTATAATACTTAAATCAAAGCTTAAATTAAAATTCATAGCAAAAACTTCTTGTGATCTTTAGTTGGAAGGTGTAGGGGGTATTTTTCTATATTACCAGTGGAAACACCAAAAATACAAAATTATTTTGATAGCGGCTTTTTTGTTGAGCTAGTTTAATTTACCAAATGTTCAATTGAACACCACCTAATTTAAACGTCTAGTAAAAGTAGTAACTCAGCTCCAATTTGACACTTTTGGAAATTGAATGTTGGCACAACAGGTAATTATGTCTAAAGCTGATCCCGAACTAATCTTACAGGAAATAAATATAAACTATTCTGAAGTTAATACTGCTACCACATGGTAAGAAGTTCCTTATATTCCAATGACATGTTCCACCCGTTCCTGTACTGACCTGCAGAGAGACCATGTCCGGTCTGAACTGCTGCCTGATGCCCAGGTCATACATGAAGTACTTCAGCATGTCGAAGGCCTGTTCCTCGCTCATGTGAAGCAGCAGCACTCCAGCCACAAAGCTGATACCCTGGCAGTAGCCAACCTGTATGGCACAGTAAATAGAGAACACAATATTTACCACCAATGTCATGACCTTCAGCCTGCTGTGGCATTACAGTGATGCACTGTGGGGAAAAGAAACAGGATAACATTATGTACCTCTGTATCCAGCAGAGAATAGGCTTTCAGGAGGTTGTAGAGGGAAAGCTGCCCTGCGCCGAGCTGCGCCGAGAAGTACTGGTGGTTGGGGAAGGTCCGGCCTAAACAGGGAGGAATAGATAAGATTTACATCTGAATTATTACATTTCCATTGTTTGTTTAAGCTTTCAACATAACAGAAGCATAGGGATAATTTTGCATTCTTTTTAAATGGCCTATGTTTAGATAATTCTGAAAAAACAACAACCGATCTAATACTACCACAACATCAACTACTCAAAATAATACTAATAATAGCGTGTAATTATAGAGAAGCAAGAAGCTCTCCAGAAATGCCTTGATGCAGCCTTTTTCAACTCAGGGCCCACTTAAGTAGGGTTGGGAACCGAAACTCGGTTCCAGATGAGAACCGATAAGAAAATGCCGGGTACCGGGTACCCGTACAAAATACACCTTTTCGGTTCTGCTTAACGGTTCCTAAACGCGGTAGACCCTGTATTCCAGCGGGTCCGTCTGCACCGCGGTGCTGCGGTGACCCGGTGGAATACAGGGTGGACCTGGAGAATCACAGAACGGGCCGGTCGTCAGCAGGCCGTTGACGGCCAGCTCGGTACGCTGATGGCCGGCACCGCCCTTAATTTTTTTTTAAACGGCATCATGTAAGTTTGCGCTGACAGGCGACAGAGGTCCACAGTTGCCCCGCAGCGAGGCTCCCCCCCGCCCTCCCGTAGACAGTTCACGAGCTCAGTCATTTCATAACACCAAAAGATGGGTCGCGGTAAACGCTCTGAAAGTGAGGCTCCACTACACTAAAAAATAAAAAGACAATTGGGCACAGTGTTAATAGCTTGCCACAGGCAAAGCTCAGTTAAAATAAAGCACAGCTATTGTGCAATACATTTGTATTGCATGTATATTTTTATTGTAACAATTTCAGTTAAAGCTGAAAAGAATAAAGATATTATCTAAACGTTTGACCTCTTTCTTTTACAATTTTGGAATCGAAACGGGGAATCGATAAGAACCGGAATTGATAAGCAGAACCGGAATCGGAATCGGAATCGATAAATTTCAAACGATACCCATCCCTACTTAAGAATCACATTTTTTCGTGGCCCACATTCAACCATGAACAATACGGAGGCTAAATAAAGTTCTGATGGTCAATTCAGAACATGTGATACGTTGACAATCCAGTAGTACAGACCGCTGTCAAAGACTGTAATTACCGTTGCTAGGGAAGATCGAGAAAGAGAAAGGAAAGGAGTTCAAATAAAAAAAATGTAATAATTAAAAAGTTTCCACAACAAATCATAATGTTTTGCAAATTATTTGGCGTCCCACTTGCAATGCCTTTCCAGGTTGGGAAACCGCTGCCTTAATGTATACATAATTTCCCCATGCAATATATATATAAACCAGGCAAATCCATGACATCTGTTTGGCTCTCTGTGACTTTTGGCAGCCCTTTTTAATATTTGTGCACACCTAGATCCACCAGAATAGAGTGCTGCTGTGCAGTGAGCTGCTTCAGCAGGTCCTGGTATGGGATGTCCAGAGCCTGCTGACGCTGAGGCAGCCTGTGACGCAGCCGGTGCTGATGGGAAAGGAGCAACCACACCTCCCCTCGCCTGCTCTTGGGAACACCTGCGGAAGAGAAAATGGTGCTGTATTTGACCAGATACACATATACATAAGCATGTCTTTATGACCACATACTCCACAGTCTTACACACAAACACATACATGCATCCCTCACCTTGGCAGAGTGCACGATACAGCTCCTCCTTGTCTTGTGGGACTGTTTGTTCTGCCCGGGGCTGTCAGTTTTCTCTCCACAATGCCTGCGCTTCTTTGGAGCACTGGCCCCACTTCCTGGTAGTTGAGCTTCATCTTGCGAATATGCAATTCATCCCGGCTTGCTGCAGCACAATCACCATGATAAAAGAGACAAAAGAACAATTCAACATCACTTTTGTCAAATCAAGATTCTCTTCTCGCGTCAGAAGAATCGAGACCAAATGCCAGCAAAAAGCAGGGTGGTAGATAAAGCCTTATTTTTTGCTTTTGTTACAACAGATATTTCAGATTAAAATATGTCAGATTTGAGAGGAAGTATGGATATAGGGCCATTAACACCTTTTGTCACCAGTAACCATTGAAAGCCTACCACATACACACAAGCCACAATACCAACATTATACCAAAGAAGACCCATTTTATTATGCTGGAGAGACTACATCAAGGTAGTGTGTTGAGGTACAGCGGACAAAAGAAACAAAAACACCGTATGAGAATGATCGTCCCTGATCATGCAAACAAAAGATTCTGAGTTGAATGAATACACTAACCTAACACCTGAAATCATGCAAAACATCCCATCATCGTGATCCCAATGGCTGCTTTGTATCGCTTACCTTCTATTGAAAACCGGTTATCACAGTTAGGTCCTCAGACCAGCATTTGTGTCATAGTAACAAACAAAGGGAAGAGATGTGTTGGTATAATTGAATATAATATAATAATTTGTATACTGTATTAACTACAAATATCTATCTCCTCCTTTTCTCATAGAGCGCTAATGCTGTTCTGATATCCACAGTTTGAACCTTAAATTGGTTTAAAAAAAACATCCAAGATGGGTTCTCTTTAATTGAATGTATATATATATGTTTTGATACATCCAAATGGCCTGTCTTCCTCTTCTTCACTCCTTCTTCAGTCCTGCTCGTGATTGTTAACTCCCTGTTTATAAGGTGGGAAAAAAGGGAGTGCTAAAATAAACTTTTGGCATACACCCTAAATAACCTCGGCCAGCAGAGGGGCTGGTAATTAACAAATGCTATGTCCAAATGCTGTAAACTCTTGCTGATGTTTTGCTCATGCATGAACTCTAACCTACTGAGAGTTTTAGTAGTTAAGCATATCTGCATATCTGAGTTATGTAGTGTGTGTGTGTGTGTGTGTGTGTGTGTGTGTGTGTGTGTGTGTGTGTGTGTGTGTGTGTGTGTGTGTGTGTGTGTGTGTGTGTGTGTGGTCTAGCATTACTATACTTGTGGGGACCTACATCTATTTACATAGTCACGTGTGGGGACTGGCTTCCCTTATGGGGACAAATTGGAGGTCCCCATGAGGGGGATCATTAATTTTAGGGTGAAGACTTGGTTAGGTTTAGGATTAGGGTAAGGGTAAGGTTAAGGGTTAGGGTTAGGCATGTGTTGGTTATGGTTAAGGTTAGGATAAGTCTCCAGGAAATGCATGTAAGTCAATGTAATGTCCCCTGAAGTGATGTATACATGGTATGTGTGTGTGTGTGTGTGTGTGTGTGTGTGTGTGTGTGTGTGTGTGTGTGTGTGTGTGGTGTGTGTGTGTGTGTGTGTGTATGTGTGTGGTGTGTGTGTGTGTGTGTGTGTGTGTGCAACACCAAAACATTTTGCTCTGAATATAGCTGAGCGCCAGAACATTTCACTTCTCAAAATAAACAGAAATGACAGCGTAAGGGTTAGCATATCCCTGTCCACACTCATAGCACTTAGGAACAAGTCTTTCTGTTTAAAAGCGTGTGATGATGAGGGTGTCACAATGTCATGAAAGGTTGGTAAAAGGGACGTGATGACCACTGTTTTGAATACAGAAGTCAAGTAGAGCCAATTTTATTTGTATAACTCAGCATCATAACCTACCTCAGGGGGCTTTAAAATCTTTACAACACCCTCCATTTTAACCCCTCGCATTTGAGTAGAAAAATTCCCCAATAAACATTTGAGCAACCTTAACAATAGGACTCAGTGTAAGCCAATTTCAGCTAGATCAGCCCGATGATACATTATAAATACCACCAGTGTCTGCAAAGAAACAAATACACGAATCATCATGAGGTGCTGAATGATATGGCAGCAGTATCTCTACAGACATCGTGTTCTGAATATTCGTCATGCATGTGACCAGAGGAAGGGTTTGTTCCAGGGCGATTATCGTACTTTATGTGCACATTGGTAAATGTACTCACCCTCTAGCCTCTGGTTCTCCTTCTCCATGCGCAGCAGCAAGATTTGCTGATGGATGGCGGTCTTCCAGAGGGCCCGGTAGTCAGCCCCCGTCTTCTTAGGCTTCTCCCCGGTAATGGGGTCCCTGGCCCCCGGCAGCAGACGCCCCAAAGGATCCAGACTCAAGTCAAAACCAGAAGGAGAGAGAGGCAACAGCTCTGAAACACAACATCCAAAAACTTCAACAGAAAGTCCAATAAACAAGAAATAAAGAAAGAAAATGACTATATATATATGTCTATGAACAATACATCTAATGATTATGTCTGTGTACTATTCAGGTTTGTAGTGCTTTATTGTGAAGATATTATTATGCCCCACATCTGCAAATAATCTATTAGCTCTATTTAACAAATAACAATGCTTAAGGCAAGACAACTAGACATAAAAACAGGTAGGAAGGTTAATTTCCACAAGCTCCTTAGTGTTTATCTGACAAGGATGGAGTGGGAACAATTATTATTTTTTACTTACTGCTTTCCCCGTATATGCATGCAATTCGAAGTCAGAAACTTCAAAATAGCACTTTTCCACAAGAATCAAATGCCTTGTCCTCATTGTCTATGCACTTGTGGATTATTCAGAGAGTAATCATTGTGTGACTGTGAGCACGAGGGACTGTGTTACCAGACCTGGGTGCTGCATCGATGCGGGCGGCTTGTTCATGGGCGATGCGACCCTCAGGAAGATCTTCTGTCTCCAGGAGACCCTGCGTGGGGTCGGAGGGAGGGCTCCGCTCAGTGAGTCATTGCTGCAGGCAGACAGGGTCCTCTTCCTGCCTTCCCCATTGCTACGAGAGAAGACAGCAGCGTCACAGACACCCGATAAATGACTCACGTATCATCTTGCACAAACACTCTTTCAGCAACTTTTACCAATGCAGGCACACACACATCATTGAGTCCACAAACACACACACCTCTTGGCTCATACAACCTTCCCATAAACAAACTCACTGAAATTATGACAAATGGTCAGTGTGAACCTTAAACAAAACGGATTAAAAACATGTACCAGACACTGACTCGATACCAATGTACAAAGGCTAAAGGTTGTTATACAGAATGACAAAAAACAGCAGCCACACAAACAGCCACAGCTGAGCAAGAGGGATGCTTGTTTTTTCATTTCCTGGAAGAGAAGTTGCTTTTGTTAGTGAAGAAGAAAACATGATTACTGAGAAGCATGGGGAACTGACTAATGTCACGTTCACTGTTTAATACTAGGTTTAAAGTTTAATCATGATATCCAGGCCATGGAATTCACACCAACAACACAACCATGTGCTGCAAACTTTGCAGGTGATTTTGCAGGCCCCATTTTGGCAACCAAAATAAAGTGCATGGTCATATAGAAATAAACATATGAG
The DNA here is from genome assembly GCF_902827175.1 of Gymnodraco acuticeps. Classification (NCBI taxonomy): domain Eukaryota; kingdom Metazoa; phylum Chordata; class Actinopteri; order Perciformes; family Bathydraconidae; genus Gymnodraco; species Gymnodraco acuticeps. The sequence goes on from NW_022990015.1 coordinate 1,307,436, forward strand.
CAACATATGAGCATGGGAGGAAGGTGAAATGGAGCACAGCCTATTTTGCTTCCACATTTACAACAACATCAACATCATTTGTAAAATAGCAGCAAAAAGCAATGACAGTGTCTACGTTCACTTGCAGGCTGTTGATTTATACTTGCATTCAATTAGATTGGATTACATATTAATTTAATATCTGAAATATAAAGGTTGCTAAATCATTTTCACAATGTTTTGTTTTCTCTTGCAGATAACCGTCTTATTGTTGTGATCATTTTATATCAGTGGATTCTGCATTGCAGTTTATGAGCACCAGTGAAATTACATGTTATATGTTTAGAACTTCTGCCCGCAAAAGGAAATCGCAAGCACTGATGACATTTAATGAATGACTAGTTAATATAACAGTTTTCCTCCAGTAGAAAATTAAGCTTTTTAACTAAGTTGTTGAAGATCACTTGAAAGTTACTGTAGTTTATAAGCTTGTCAGCATACCAGCAAGTGCCAGTCTTATCATGTGGATATGAAAAACAGGAAGTGACCTCTTTTGAGAGCTGTAATGTCAACATGAGACCATGACTCTACTCTAACAGTTGTTCTGCAAATAACCTCTTTTAAAGATTTTCACATATTACCTCTTGTTGTGTTTTTCTGCCTGTAAAGTCATAAAGAAGTCACAAAAAGACAGCATCTTATCTCACAGTGCAACAGATAGTGCGGACCTAGCTGTGAATATATTCAGATTTATATGCACAGCAGGTGGAGGCTTTTCAATAAGTTGACTTTTAAACCTGCTATTATTTATCATCAGAGGCAACATGATCCTTGTGCAAATGTGCTCAGAGGATTGGGCCGCTGTCAGAGGAGAAAAACATCGCGTGGAAAGGCCATTTTACACCGTCTGCTCCGCTGAGTCTCATTCATAATGGAAATGTTAACCTTTACTTTCTGCCATCCACACACCTAACAGAGCGTGCTGAAAGGAGACACTCAGGCGCACAGCGGTATGTCCCACTTTCTTAGACATTAGATGATAAATTAGTGCAGGTTAACATTAAAAGCAACTTTTACAAATAAATACATCAATGAAATAAGTAGGCATGATGCTTTGAGTTCCTAAGGCATCACATTGGTCAGGAAAGGTGAAGTGTGGTTAATATAGGCAAAAAAACAGGTTAAATACAGTTTTGCCGTGCAAAAGCATAATTCACATGCAAATGCAAAAGAGAAGGGTGTATCAGCATCCCCTTCAACTTCTGAGAGCAATAGGAAGAGGATTGGACCAGCTGTGATGGAAAAATGGAAACAGCTGGAAAGTATTTTCCTTATTGATAAAACGTTTGCTGCGGGTAGACAGGAAAAAGTATAAAAGATACAGGGACAAAAAAGCTGGGTGTTAAAAGGTTTGGACAGCCAACACGTATATGGCTACTGCCATCCCAGCAAAGAACGGTTTGCACCCCCCACCCGTCTCATCCCCACCCTGGTCGAGGGGTTTGGGTCTCATTAGGGGGGTCATCTGCGCACCCCCTCTCACCTCTTTAGACTCCCACTGTCTGCCAGGGAGCTCAGGGAGCCCAGGGAGCCCTGGTAAATGCTTTTCAGGAAAGTGGGGGCGGAGAAGGAGGAGGGGAGGCTGAAGGTGGACTCGCTCTCCGAAACGCTGCGTGTTCTCGAGACCGCCCCGGGACTAGGCGAGCAAAACATGAAATGCCCACAAATAAAAAGATTCAAAAACACAACTAAATAAAAGCACAGAAAAACACTGAGGAACACGTGAGCAATCAAAACATTGACAGGAAACTGGTGATGCCATTGTTCAAGGATAGTGGAGCAGGAGGTGGAGAGATATAAGACTGATCAAAGCGCTGCAAAATGATAACATTGTCTGTGTGAACATCAAGGTTGAATAAATATTTGGTTAGTGTTAAACTGATTATAGAGAAGCGAAAGGTTCTGCCTTTTAAAGCAAAGTCAGCCATATGTTTAAAGAAAGCACAAACTCCTACAGAGTTCAGTTCAATTCACTGAGCATAAGACATCTATATTCTGCATTGATCATTCCTTTATTCCACAGGTTCAGACTCAGAGTGCAGTGCCTGATAGTTGCAGAGTACGTTACCTGCTCTGCAGCAGCTCTGGGTTAACAGACTGCTGTCTGCGCAGTGGAACCTGTCTCTGGCTGCTCGGCTGGCCCTCGAAGGAGATGCGTTTCTTCACAGGTGGATGGCTGAAGGTGTGGGCACGTGGACGGAACTGACCAGCATCCGGGTCGTCTTCATGGAAAGCAGGAGGGGAACCTGGAGGAGAATGACCGGGAGATTCCTCATCCTGCTGAGGAGGAAGAAGGTAAAACGGAGAAAGATGTCAGTGCATGAGTAAAAAACTTGCATAGTAATGTACATTTATGACATTTCATATCTGGCTGTTTTATCATGGTTGGATTTTCTGACATATCTGTCTTTGACTCCAAATACTCATTAGAGCTTCATAGGTCAATCACCCTTCATATAAGCAGGCAAATCCAAATAGTAATCACACTGAATGTCTTTGGAAGTCAAACCATGCAAAGCTAGTAACTCTATCCCAGAGGCCCACAGCCAAATAAAACACCACCTCATTACTCAAGTTGCAGGTCTGCACTCACCTAGCCAACGTTACCCCAAAGCAAGACTCGTTCCATGTTTAACTTTCCACTCAACACTCTTTTACTCAGTGTTGCCTCATGCAATACAACACCCACCATCTATTGTATTCTAATGGACACAGTCCTGTGACTCACAGCGTCGCACACTATTGGTGGGGAGGACCTCAGTGGCTCAAAGCCTCATGAAAACCCTCCAATAGCCTCCCTTCATGCTTTTACAGTCCTCCCTCTGTAAGATCTGACATGACAGGGGCATATTTGTTCTGCTTTTTCAAAATACATAGAAAAAAAGGCATGCAAGGTCTACATGAGTTTTTGCCACCCACTCAAACGTCCTTGCACTGCTAATCACAAGGTAAATCATGCTAAATGTCAATGTCAACTTAACTGTGATTAGTAGATTTTAGGAAGCACTGGGGAGATAAAGTGACTCAGTGGATCAATGTCTGTTTAGAGCTGTGTCCTATGAGAGGGCTAAGAAAATAGGAAGCCAAGGCCGGCATGGCTCAGCACAACTGGACATCCTGACTAGAATTTCCTGCTTGGCTTTGGCATCCTGACACAATCCCCAGATGACTACTTGTACACATTATCAGAAGGCAAACAACATGCTAATATAACAATAGAGGGGCTCAGGGGAGCTTTGAAAGCACAGACACCAGATTGTCCTTATACATAAAGGATATAAACGCATGTCATGTTGTCATATCTTTTTTAATGAATAACAACAGAATGATATCTATAAAACCCAATATGATTATGAAAGGACTTATACTTGGCCCTTGTAAATTTACAACAGCAAGTATTGGTTGATTTGGTGATAGTAAGTCAGATTTGGCAGTTTAATAAAATCCCATCACTTGGCGCTGCGATTTGAAGGCTGCTGTAAATCATTTCCCCTAATCTGATGTTACATATTTCCTATAAATCTGACATGGCATGATTATAGAAGAGGCAAAGTGAGCTGTATGACAGCTATGTGGAGGGTCCATTTCATATCTCTGTGTGTTAAGTACAAGTAAGAGCTACACATCCCTAAAGAGGAACTTCACCGATTTTACACATCAAGCTATATTTGCAGGTAATGGGGATAACTATTGCATATGTGAAAAAAAAGCCTTTTGTTGCCCGAGGGAGGGAGCTATGTGAAATCAAAGAATGGGCTCAAGTGATGTTACTTGAGTCAGCTTGGGTCTGATTACAAGTTTGGAAACAAAAACACACACGTACACACAGAAACACACACACACACACACACACACACTAATGCAGACAAACAAACAATAACATATACACACAAACAAACACAAAAAATTGAAAAAAATAATTACGAAAATGTGCGAAAAAACGACAGTCTAGTACAGGGGTGGCCAACCCGCGGCTCTCGAGCCGCATGCGGCTCTTTGCCTAGTTTCATGCGGCTCTTCAGTTCATATCGAATTTTATGTGTGAGTTTGGGGGAGAGACACTGACTCCTGACTAGTGTTGCACGGTGTACCGATACTTGAAATGTACCGCGATACCCTGCCGTTAAAAACGTTACGATTCCTCCGTTTCATTAGTATCGGTACTTTAAGAATGACGGGGAAAAGTACTCCGGTGAGAAAGCGCCGTTTAATAAGAGCCGTGTGTGTTCAGCGCTCTGCTTCCACTCCCTGCACTGCAGCCGTGCCTGCAGTCCCGCCCCTCTCAAGCACGCTCTAAGTGCCTCCCCTCTCTCGTGCACGCGCTAGCTGCCAGAGCATGTGAGAAAACGAGAAGCATGGCTGCAAGTGGGAGTGCAACTGCCGCTGCGCCTCGGCTTGTTGACAAAAGACGCCAGAAGCGAAATTTGGAAGTATTTGAGCTATATCTCTGACAGTGAGGGCAAGCCTACGGACACCACGAGGCCTGTCTGTAAGACATTTATTAATTGTATTTAATACGAATTCTTGTCATTTATTTTATTTATTGTTCTTATTGTTTAAACGTTTGTGTTATGGTTATGGTTCTGGTGTGAAATAAAGCACAATAATTACATTTAAGACCGTTTCCCTTTTTTTAAGAAAATATCGAAAAAGAATCGGAATCGCAATTCTTGACTTGGTATCAAAACCAAAATGTTGGTATCGTGACAACACTAGCTACTCCAGACAGTTAAACCTGATATTTAGTAGGTCTGTTAAGTATTGAATGCTGATAATTCTGACGTAATTTGGCCGGTCAAAGTTGTTTGGGCTCGGATAAAATCGCTCCGTTACTTTCGTCCCGTGTTATGTATGTTGTGTGTCAGTATGAGAGGATGACAGCGCGTATAATTTTGATGTGGCCCAAGAGCCAATCACAATAATACCTGCGATGCAGTGAACCAATCACCTTTGAGGGGGGGGGGAAACCTATCGTTGATTAAACATTATCCAGTGTTTCCCCTACCATTGTCTTGGAGGGGCGCTGCGCCCCGCCAACGGAGCCCCGCGCCCCCCCTGAAATTCAAGGTGTTTAAAAAAAAAATATATTTATAATTTTTTTTTAAAATATATATATAACACCAAATTGCAAATAATCTATAACTACTGTCACTTTTCACATTGAACATGTGCTCTTTTATTAAATAAACTAAACGCTTTCATTTTAAGTTGTGAGTTTAGTGTTTTTGACCCTAAGAAACACTGATGCATTAATCAATACCAATAATCCACAGCTCCTCTCTCTGCTCCAGAGGATTTAAAAAATATATATCCCAATGCCACAAAAATGCATCAGTGACGTGGTTGAAATCTTGTCTCCAGAAAACAAAAAACTGAAACAAGCGATATCAGTGACTGTGTGTTTGATGTGGCTCTTTGAAGTAACATAGAAAACATGTGGCTCTTAACCTCTGACTGGTTGGCCACCCCTGGTCTAGTAAGTCGGAAATCTCAGAAAAAAAACCTTATAGTATGTCTAAAATATGAGAAAGAATACCACATAGTATATTATGTTGAAAATATGCAAAAAATTACATAGTATGTATGTCAAATAATGTAAAAAAATAATGACCTAGAACAGTCTGTACATTCTAAAAAGAACAAGTATGTCGAAAACAGAGAAAAAAATAGATAGTAAATTATGTCTTAAAAAAAAATAATAAAAATAAAAATAATCACAAAGAATTCAATCTTCGCTCCGACTCAGTCGAGCTCAGGCCCTAATAATAATAATATTACATGCTATTGTTATAGCGCTGTTCCTAATGCTTAAAGACGCTTTACATAAAATGACTTTAGGTCAACAGCTAATGTCTACGTCATCACTATTGCATTATGGGCAATGTAGGCATATTCTTTGATAAGGAAGATGTGTGTGTGGAACAAAAAGAGACAATATCTTTGGATCTGCTGGATTGATTTTTATCATGTTTCTTTTAAGCTGCCCTGCATTGCACTCCTGAAACATTGTCTGACTTGTAAGTCAGACAATGTTTCAGGAGTGCTCTTAACTACATGATGACTGATGGGGAGTCAGGGGGACTACATCACACACTGACTTCACATTCTGCAGAGCAGTGACAGAGTGGAACCAACAACACCAAATGATTCCCTGACAGCTCTGTACACACACTCCCTGCTGTATTCTTCTGACTTAAGGCCAATGCAGCTGCATCATGACACTTTGTGGGAATAATGCAGAGCAGAATAATGTCGCCACGTGACTGATCAAAGTGAAAGCATGGCTATCTCACTTGTTGTTTTGTGAGAAGGACCACTGGGCCACTGGGTTAAAAGTGAGAATTCCCAGAGTCCCTGGAGCGAAGTTCTGGGAATTATCGTGTTCTCCCTCAAGGACACTTACCCTTTCAAAACTGCTGAGGCTTCCCATGCTCCCCAAACGGCCCCGCATCCGGCTGGCACCCTGAACAGGTTTAAAAACAAAAGATATATATAAATGAAAACCATGTTAACACAACCTTTTTTCACAAGAAACCAATTGCTCAAGTCAAAAGTTGTGAATGTAATGTCAAAAATGTAGTAAAACATGGGACAAATGAATCAGAAAATCTAAATGAGCAAGAAACATTTCCTGACTTCCGTAATTTAACAATTATAGGCTCACTGTTCAGCTAAATCTCTAAGACAATAACAGAGGGCAGCAGAGGTTTGCCTAAGATTGCCTGGATCCTGCTACTAAGGAATTATTCTGCTGTCTCACTGGCAGATATGGGTCAATCCAAATCCCCTGGATGACAATGACACATAAACTGAGAGCGCAGAGAGACACATAAAAGGTACAAAGCACAGGGGTTAAATTCCATCTGGGGACAGTAAGGGATTACATTTAGAATGTGGCGGGGGCAGAAAAGAAAACGTGGTATAAAATAACCCTCTTTTGTGACCCACCCTTGCAAAAATGTTCTCCAGGGAGCTGGTGAGGGAGGTGCGGGCTTTATTCTTCAGAACATCGAGTTTGAAGCGGCTGCTGGTGGCTGAGCCGTCTGCTGCTGAGGGGCTGTTTGGTGCATTCTGTCAGATGATAGCAACGGGCAGAAAGAAAACAGACATAATTAATACAAATGTGACTTTTAATGTGAGCCTTTAGTACACAAACTCTGCAAGCAAACAGTAGCAAACCACTTGGTGAAGAATAATATTGTATGATTAGATCAAGATCATGCTAAAGTAAGAATCAACAACTCATTATTTAATATTCTTTGAATGAACAAATGGAAGGTTACGGTCAATTGATAACCAACTTAGATTTCTTAAAGGAACTTATTGCTTTCAGATGGGAGGTAATGAACTTTATTTTATTGAAGTTTTAGCATCAGTAGAAGCGATCACAAAATACTTAAATTCTAAAACATTCCAAGCAACCCTTCAAGTGTTCACAGAAGAGTTGCATCGCCAATAGAAAACCCAGTTCGACCCGTTTGTTGGAATTCAAGTACTCAAAGGGTCTTGTTTTTGGGGTAAATAAGCATGTTGATATTTTTCTGTGGCCTTGTCTGTTTAAAACTGATGCTACATCAACAAAAAGTACAACAGGAAACGTTAGTAAGAATTCCAGGAAGAAAGAGAGGTTGAGAGGGATAAGATAACTTATGTGCCATTCTATCAGAAAACAAAAAAACAATTCCTTTATCGTCCCTTTATTACTAAATGTCAAGGGGCAGTCACCCGGTCCCTCAACCATTTGATTTTGATTGGAGAGAAAAAATGCCTTTTCTTTAGATATCAGTCATTTTAAAGTCATTTTAAAGTCAAATCTCTTAAATTAAATCTACATCTGACAATGGTTTTATTCAGCATTGTTAATTCTTCACCTGGGGGGTTTCTCCAATGTGGAGATGGGTCTTCTGTTTGGTTCCACAGAGCTGTCTCAGATGGAGAATCACCAGCTCGTTCTCCTCTTGGTCTGACCCGGGCTTCAACCTCTGCAGACACAACACACACACACTCGTAACTTAAGATGTAAAAACAACACTGCTTTGAAGCAGTATTTGTGAAAGAAATTCAAAGAAAATACTGTCAATTTGTCACTCATTTGTCAGATAATAAAGTGTTCTTTCTCTAAGCAGAGCCAACCTTACCTGAACTCGCTCAAAAATGTCAACCTGCTCAGTGTCAGTCAGCTGGGAGAGATATTTTTGGATGGCTAGCTTTGCCCTGGGTGGGTAGAGACCTCGAAACAGAAAGGGGATATAAGAATCTTCTTTTTTGTGGCTTTAACTCTGAGAAAAAAGACAGTCCATCAATATAATCATAAGTACAGCCAGAGAGAGCGACTGAGTTGACTTACCTTCGATCCTCTCGCAGAGCTTGTGCAGGTCATGCATGGGGCAGGCTTCACAGAGCTGGATGGGGGTCTTGTTGCTTTGCAGGGTTGCGGCCGTACTGAAGGCCTGCTTCAGGGTCAGCATCACCTCATCCACCTGACACATTCAGTCAAAAGCAGGATGAAAAAAGAACACAAAAACACACAAATCGTCAATAAAGATTACAATAAAACCATGAGGTTAAGAACAAAAGCTTCAGTCATTTGAATGCTCATGTTTGGTGTGGCTTACCAAGGACTCACTGGCACACTGGAACACGTAGCACACATACTGACTGGGACCAGACTCTACTGGGTCCCGACAGATGAATCCAAAGTGGTCGGACTGCTTGACACCCTTCAACAAATTCAAGACAAACAGGAGATTATAATGAATCACAGCAAGGGAAGAGCTTTCTGTTGGATCTTTTTAATCAGTACAGCAACATAACATAACGTTTTCACTGACACCATAATGGCTCCTGAGATTCTCCAATTCCATTTTCCATTGAATTAGTAAAATGACTCCTTTGTTCACACTACACAGAGCATTATCTCTATGCAGAGATAGGACATCAGGCAGTAAAAAAAGGATTGTTCGACAGCACTGATAGAGATGTATTATACAATTAAATTAAAGACCTACTTTGCTATAAAGACAGAAAGTAATGCATTAGATGTCTAGAAAAGAAATGCCTGAAATGAGTCTCATAAGAGAGGCTTTTAGTGCAAATACAGGAGGTACAAATCAACCAACCTGACAGCAGGATGAGATATCTTTGAAGTTCTTCTCCAGCACCACCGTCTTACTCTCCGGACTTATGAGATTTACTTCAAAACGCCCAACCTGAAAAACACAGAAGGGTATTATGCTCAAATTCATGCGAAAAACACATACCGATTCATTAAAAAGTACAAACGCAAAACAATAATACGTTTATTTTGATTGTGGTTTATGGAAACTTCATATAATCTGAGTATCCCATGACAAGGGCTATGATGACTGTCCTGACTGAGACACTTTGAATAACATGCTAAACACACTAGCCAATTTAAAATCGAGGTCAACAAGTCTGCAACAACGATTTTTCCGATAATTGACTGCAATGTGGAGTGTCATATTGAGCGTTGTGCTCTAGATTTTAAAATGAGCTTCATGAGGAAATGGACATGATGTGTGAGGAATGGCAGCTGGCTCACTCTGAAGCCCGCAAGCTTTTCATGAAGTGTTAGCTTTTCATTTAAACAGGAGTAGAGCGGCACTCACAAATTCTACTCAGGAGTTACAGCCTCTTTATCTGGAGCGGCAACACACGGCGGAGCTAGTCCGTACATCACCACTGCCAGCCACGGGTACATAAAAATGATTTGCTGTGGCAAGAATCTCAGAACTAAATGCAGGGAGGGTTTCAATGACATATAGCGTCAAGCAAGCAAGCATTTGGTTTTCTGGTGTGACAGATGGGACTCAAGTGAAACAAGATGGAAACCTATGGCGTATGGTCGATGTGCTTTAATGAGGGCAAATTGTTACAGCTATCGTGCGCAGATTCTTGAATGTGAATTCCTTGGTATTTAATGTTCTGATCTGATATTTTCTGTAGTGTACCCACCCAGTAATATTTGTTCTAAAAAGTCAACTGATGTAGCATATTATATGACATTGCTTAGTTCAAATGATTGAGGAGTGAACCACACATAAACCAAATATGTACTACAATTCAGTACAACTGCACTTCTATACCAAAATCACACAAAGCAATCATGGAAAATGGCTATAATTCAAATACAATAGACCCTTGATCCTGGCCAGCATCTGGGTGCAAACTAAGCAGGTTTTAATTAGATGACATTGCTAATAGTGCTGTGCTCTGCCAACGGACTGTGGGTCCACAGTTAACTGGACACAGAGATAAGAAACATCTGAGCTGCCACTGAAACCAAGATATCAGAAAAAACCCACAGTATATCTTAACTTTTCATGGAAGTCAACCCACAGCATTTCTACATTTCCTTTTACCTGGAACAGCATGGTGCGGTTCTTGTCTGAATCGGATGGTTGGACATGGTTTGGTGCGCTCGAGTGTCTGCGGCGGGTGGGACCCATGATGACCCCCTCCCCCGGCTTCCTCTGCAGACTCCCTGCCATGCTGCTGCAGCGGGTTCGAAACTCCTGAGGCTCCTCAAACCCAGAATCCTCCAGGATGCACTCGGGGAACGCTCCTCGCAGACTGCTCTGACTGCCGCTGTTAGACAGGCCTTTACCTGAAACACATAGACAACAATAAACGTTTCTGTTTATTTCAGATTTCTGGGATTTATAGCCACCATCCTTTTGGTGTACAAGGTCAACACATGACATCACGTGTGACAATGTTTCCAGCTTAACCAAATCATCAACTTATCTTACACGTTTTTATTAAATATTATATCAAGGAAAAAAGTACAATTGGTAAAAATATATACTGTCTAGGTCTAACCTTCAACACAACAAATATGCCATTTCTTATATTGCTATTTAGCATCAGATCTTCCACATTAATTATCAACTGGTGAGGAGGCCGATTTATTGCCTGGTAAGTAAAGCTTTGTTTTCAACCAATTCAGAGAGCTATTGTTGGCTTATTTAGCAAGAAGGACTATCACTTCTTATTTTAAATAAAACATTTTTAGACAACGACAACAGTACAAACTAGCCTGACTGCCTTCTCAATCTCAGTTTGTCGTATCACACGCAATTGACAAAAAACCAGCTACCTGCAGATTCAGCTTTGACCTCTTACTGTAGTTGTGTGCACAAACCGATTTCGATATATGAGCTAAAGCTAATCCTCAATCTGTATGAGACTCTTACCTCCACCTCCATTCACTTCCTCCACTCCTGGGCTTTCCGGGGCTTGTACATTCTCATTCAGAACAGAGGAGAGGGGGTCTCCATCTTCCCCAATAAGGAACTCCACAGGGGCATTCTCCGTGGACCCCCGTTGACCATTTAGCAGGCGCAGGCGCTTTCGCTCGACCTCATGCAGACGAAACTTATCAATGCAGTCATCAACGAGTGTGGATGGAGCCTTTTTGTGCAGAACTGTCACCTGGAGTTGTTTCGGAAATGTAACCGCATTAATATAATTGCCTAATGAAATGGAAAGACTTGTTTTTTGAGAATTATTTTGTACCTTGCCACAATAAAGCACTTCAAACTTCTGGGAGTTGTAGAAGGCCTCTTCAGCTTCCTGTTTGGGCTTGGTGTCTCCCTTTAGTACTGATTTGGACACTTGGCGAATTCTGCTGATCACCTCGGGGACCTGTAAGAAAGGAGAGTGGAACAAAGACACATAATGAATAGGAAGACATTAACAAGAAAAAGCATAACAATAGGGAAAAGGAAGTGAACAGGAACCACATGCCAGAGGAGCTTTTCCCTGCGGCTCTTCTTACACCTGGATAAATAACATAGCTCAACAATAATCAACAGTTTATGACTAGTTTAAAGTTATATTAAAAATCAAATCATATCAATGCAGCTGTTTTCTAACAGACATGTAGACCTAATGCTCAAGCAGAAGTCAACACAGAACAAGTAGAACTGTGTTTAGCTGACAGTTGCAGTTCACTCAACAACTCTTTTGTTTTGATATACAAATAACATGACCTGACCTCATGCTGCGACTAAATTATGAACTAACTAAATCTAGTCAGAACAGACAGACCAAACACTGCATTGGTATAGAAACAGGCATGGAGACAGGAAACGCCCACACTCTATCGTGCAGAAGACAAAAACAAAAGCACTGGAAAGAACTAGAGACTTGAAGGTCACTCAGCCCGTTTCTGCTACACTCGTTTGGGCACTACACCTCGTTGACCGTCTGCAGGGATGGCTTGTTCCATTCAACAGGAAATTAATTTTGGTACAGTAAATGGCAACCAGTAAAAAAGCAAGTTGAAAGTAAAAACACAAGTCTTTCAATGCACATTCTTAAGCAATACTTGGGAATTTGAAGGCAATCCATCATTCAGTCATTAGACTCTTATGGACATCACAACCACTTAAGCAGACACAACCGGAGTGACAGCCTATGAGTTCCACATCTCTAAAAAGCAAAAGTGCTAACAAGAAGAACCAAAGGTCAAGGTCAGACAAATACTGTGTTTCTCAAAAGAATGAGCGCTAAACAAACAGTGTCTATCTGATAAGAGTCCCCTATTGACTGTTGAGCAAATATGCTTATATTGTAGACAAGGGAGAGAAGTTATGTAACAAAATTGGTCCTTCTTTATAGGTGTGACCAGAACGACAGGATAGAAGCCGGAGGGCAAACAAACAGTAAAAGAATAATTGTGAATATAGTAAAGCATTCTGATAAAGTGTATCCCTGCCTCTCGTGGAGTCCCGTGTATGTTTGAGACACAGAGATCAAGTATATGTCTGCCATTTTGCTGCTGTGGCTATTTTAAAGTCTCATTTACCAAGGGCCTACCTTCCAAATAAATGGAGCTGTGCATGGCTGGTGACAGAGGGCTGCATTGAGATGAGGAATAGGGCAGGTGGTGTTTGGTTGTTCATACATACACAGCCATCTGTTCAACTGGAACCAAACTGACCTGTGTAATTGATTTGGTAACAGTTTGTAACAGCTGGTTTACTTTTCTCAAATCCTTAAGAACTTTCTAAGAATCTTTTGAGAGAACAGCTAACTTCAAGGTGCGGAAACAAATATCTACACATGAGTACACACAAATCCTGAAAAACTAAATTAGATTAAAAAAAAGTATTGGAAAAAGCCGTGCTGACACCTTGACATCAAGGTAATGTAGAGGCCTTGGTGTCTGAGGATCACAGCTGCAGTATCTGATCCGTCACACAACTAGGCCCGTGTAGGAAAAAATTACAGCGCTGACTTAACATTTAAAGGCAATGCTAGATTATACATGTGTAAGATGAAGCCAGAGCACCATTTCCTCTGATTAATTATTTGTAGTTAACCCAATACAGAGCCAGTAAGGGCCCTCATTTCTTGGTTAGGGACAGGCACAGACAGGCCAAAAGCTGTTGGGAAGAGCCTTGAGTTTTTTTTCCATTTATTCAAACACTCCCTTTCTGACGGTTTTTCAAAACTGGTTATTACATCTAACCTTCACCCATCATTGCCTGGCTCTATCAAACAATATTAGTGACACTGGCTGTGATCCAATGCCTGTCTATATAAACTCTGGCAGCTTTAGAGCTTAGGTGAAAACAAACAGGAGGATTTTCCCCTGTGAGCTGGAGGAGTCCTGAGCGCTCAGTGCATGGCTCATGTCATGTCAAACCTCCCAGTAGACCCTAATAATATCTGGTCAAACAATAGGCTAGCCTGCAGATAGTTGTGTTGCCCTTATTGCCACTGTTTAACCTAACCACGTTAAAACCATAAACTGTATATGGTTGAAACCCAACACACCGGCCCACACCATCCACAATTAGGCCTAATTAGACACACAGGTTATTATCATTCACCAGATCAGGATGGAATCAGACAGAAACAGTGGCATTGAAGATGATACCCCATGTCAAAACAGGAGCAATCCAAGATTACATGTTTTTCACTTTGACAGAAATTAATATGGAGCACCACGGTAGTTAACATGGTAAAGCAGGTAACCTATGTACTATAATATGTAACCTATGGGCCTAGCACAGAACCCAGGGTTCAGATCCAACCTGTTCTGCTTTGCTGTAAACCATCTCTTCTCTCTCCCCTTTTCCTGTATGTCTAGCCTTTGACTGTACTATAGAGTGCAGGTAGAAAAACTATATTTCCTTAATGAAACATAAAAGTAATCAATGTAATTTGTTGTAAACTTAATCTAAATAAATAGAAAACAAGAGCATCAAGTTAGAGATTAACTTAGTTTTCCAAACTTCAAATGTCAAATTTCAACAGTTGAACCCAACAAACAAAAAAATAAAATAAATCATCCAGAAACCAAAATATAGGCAACTGAGAAGAACTGTGTCATTTGAGAATATAATTTGAAATCTGGATAAATAAAGTTTTATAAACATAACTGTCTTTGTGTGACTGGAACTTTATTGGTTCTCGAGGACCTTACTGTGACATTATCCCAGTGCTTTTCCATCAGCCTGAGGACAAACTAGTCTCTGTAGTTTAACAAGTGAAAGTTCATGTCTCAAAGCAAAACAAAGCAGGACAAAGGATCACATGTCACTTTGGCATGGGCCAACAAGCTTGTATTAACTTGTATAAGTGAAAATCATAATGTATCAAGACAGCTGAGAGATGAAGAAAACTTTACACTATGTTACATTAAATAACACGTGATATGTCCATGGAGGATCTATGTGGTGTGTCTTTAAGTTGGTATGTCATTGCAGTACAACGTCTAACAAAAACAATATGTGTTGGTTATAAAACTTAACCTTTGCACTGTTACCAATGTATTGTATTGTATTGTATTGTATTGTATTGTACTGCTAAAGTCAATTTGTTCTCAAGGCACGTTTTCCAGAGCCGATCAAGTACTTTATCATCTCATGAAAACCAGATAAGAATCCAGGATCCTTAGCTTCTCATTTGGCAAGAAATCGGATCATGTGCACGTCCACTTCACATTCCCTAGCTAACCAAAGCTAGCACAGGTGTGACTCAGCAAGTGTATTAACACCTTCCTCTCCCAATAGCAGCAAATGGAAAATGTCTTTGTTTTATGTTCCATAACAGGTGGAATATAAAATGTACATTTAAGTTCCCTTAATGCTAATAGAGAGTTTTGTATTGCAGTCGACCTTGGCCTTGACTCATGAGTGCATCGTGTAGCTGAATGATGACCGGCACTTACAAGACAGCAGAGGGTCACCCAGTGAGAGATTCCACTGTGTCCCATTTCCAAGTGAGAGCAGAGGTGGTCTGTGGTTTACACTGTGAGGTTAACACTGTGCAGGCTGGGAATGTCAATCCTGGATTGATAATGGCACAATTGACACATGTTAGGTCAGTGTTACATTTGTGCAATGAGAGTCTCACTGAAGACAGATGGGAGTATCCCAATCTCAGAGCCAAGTGAAGATCAAAATGACAGTGTCTGGTAAATGATTATGTACAACCTGTTGTCATGGATACACCAATTAACAGTCAAGACATGACTGAGTGAGCCCTTAATGACAGACTGGCTGCACCTAATGCATAACTGATTCATTTTAATCAAAAATACATGTGAGAACAGAAATTGTATTTCAAGTTGAGGAAGTCAAACTTGATTTGAAGCACCCAATCTTTCAAACAAAAGAACAGACATAAGGAGGCATGCCCTCTTTATCTTTAGACTGTGATTTATTAGACTTTGTCTTCAACCGAAATCAAGATGAGCAAACTAAGCTTTTCTGCTTTTTAAGACATCATGATCGCATTTCATTTTAACCTTTCACATTGTATTGGTGGATGCCAGCCTTTTCTTAGGCTTTACACAATGTACCCATGTCATGTCTACAGCTAAAAATAGATTTAAAAATATGCCTGTCAGTCCACAACAAGCCAAAGACTAATTATGTCTCTAAACTCAGTTTGGACAAAGGAAAAAATCACAGTAGCACGATAATAATATATGTATTTAAAATAAAAAAGGATTTACAAATATAAATCATTAACTGCAAGAGGTTGTTTACATGGCAGCAGTGTACTGGTAGAATAAGCCATGCATTCCACCTGGTTCACCATGTACTGTAGCTCACTGGCTGCCAAACCAGTTTTTGTTGCGTAATAATGTTCAATGAGGTATGTTCAGGATGACTTTCTGACTGCTGGAAACACCTCGAAACACCAGACACCTCGAGAGTGCGTCTGCCATGAATGTGTTGCCTCTACTCTCAGCTTTCACCAGCAGACAAACAGCCTGTGAGCCTGGCACATACCACAGGAAACATGATACAACAAGGCCGTATTTTAGATCAATGCAGAAATGTGAGCAAACGTGAGCTGGCTATCTGTTAGAGAACATTATTTGTGAAGGTTTCCTTGTCCATTGAAAATAACAGTAATAATACAGACTTCAGTTTGTCTTACAGTAGGTGAATAATCATGTTGGCCCAACCCTGAACTCAATGATTCGTAAACACACAAAACATGTGCACTTCTTATTCACTGCTGCATACTCTGAGTGACATGCAAGCAAACGTACAGACACACACACACAAACACACGTAGACAGACACATCAGCGCTAATGGGATGAGCTCTTGAGTGCAATGTCTCAGACATACACTATGACTGCATTTCAGCAAAGACCTAAAAAACTGATTGCATGATCATTTTTTAAAACTCCCACGTTCCTGATTTTGGAATATTTACCACATTTTTTGGTTTATTACTCAACAGAGGCATACTGGTCAGCATAAATGTTGCTGACTCAATATTGTGCCGATTCAGTTGTTGTCACACTATGTTTACCAGGGAGAACATCTGAAACAATTAGCAGTCCATGGCATCAACAGAAGAAAAATATCCCAAACCATCTTGGTAATCAATTCATCGTAAATGCTATTTTGAGCCTCTCATATATGGAGATTGCGTGCTCCTGTTTTGATGTGTTTCTTCCTTACTCCAATGACAAGTACATATCTCATTGTATGCTCTTTGTGCATTGTCCCTTCTCAAAAACAGAAAAAATAAAACATCTAATATTAAATTGAATATTTTTTGGATCTGGACTTGAACATTAGTATAGACAGAATGATTATTATAGAAGATAATCTGCATATGTATCGACAATGAAAGTAATCATTAGTTGAAACCTTTCCAGAGAGATGTCTGACCCCTTATAGAGGAAGCACAGAGATGGATTAACTTTGCCCAAAATCCAGTGTGCTCTGTTTATCATTGCCACCGACCAGTGGCCTAAATACTTAATACCAAGGCAAACATGTTTGGACCATTTACTAATCTATTGTCTGTTTGAGATTAAATACATTGTTGTCACCTAAAGGAGATTTCAAATCAGGCTTGGCAGGACCTTCCTTTGTCTTCTGTTTACACAATTCATATTGGTCATTGGAAAAAAAAACAGGTGGGCATAACTGTGAAGTCTGACATCAAAGTGGATTTTAAATTGAGGACCTTTAGGACACGTTAAATTATAATCCCTTTGGAAATAAATATGACAAAGATAGACGGAACTTTTGTGAGGTCAAGTGCCTATAGCAATACTACATAAATATATTTATAATTTGAGTTATTTACAGATCCCTTTATTATTTTTGTTTAAGTGTATTTTTCTTTACCATGAATTTAGGTGTACTGCTCTCTTCCTGGTCTAGTTGCTGCTGTGACACGTGTAAATGTGTTTTTGACACCTGGACAGGCCTACCTGGTTGGGGTCTCCGGCCTTGAAGACGTGACAGGACATCTCAGACTCTGGGTTGTCAGGCTGGCCCCGCAGGAGATAGGCAAAGTAGGTGAGGTCATTGCTGTTGTGGATGAAGCGAGAGATGAGCTGTGCTTTGTGTTCAAATATAAAGACTGAAGAGTTGTTGCTGTTGGAGGGCACACATCGGATGAAGGGGGGGTTGAGGGCCAGCTGGACCTCTCTCGGCTGCACCACGGGGCCGCAGTCGCCTTTCTCACATTTCCTCCGGATCTCCGCCACCAGCCACGGCAGCATGGGCAGGGTGGACCGCCTGTCGAGCGAGGACCAGCCGATGTAAGTCAGGGAGAACGTCCTGTCCGACTTCGGGGGGCTGCTCTCCCTCTCATCCTGACTCTCCATGTCGACTTTCAGCTCGTTGACAGCGATGTGGGACTAAAGACTACTTTCAAAAAAGGATGTCGATGTAGATCGCAGTAGTTGTGGTTAGTTTGCAACAGTTTCCTTGTCCACATCCACAGTGAAAGTTCCTACAACCAAGCGATTTGCTACATGCACAACAACATGTGCTCGCCCTGCCGATCAGCTGCAAAATCCATGTTATCAAAATATCTCCGATGCACAGTTTCTCCTTCTTGGATTTCAGGTAAATTAACTTATAAGGTCATGTATTTTGTACCTTGCTTCCCTGCTCTGGCGCTCCACTGTTTGCATGGGCAGTGACTCAAAAAGCTCAACAGTCCCGTACTGTACTGTACTGTCCCAACCCAGCTTGCTTGCTAAAACGTGGCTGTGGATTGCTCCTGTGTAAACACAAGTCGCTCAGAGAGATCTGATTTATTTTAACTTTGCTCCTGAGCGCATAAAGGGGGGTGCATTAATATAGACCCCTTAAATCCTATAAGCCATGACGGCGAGGTTGCATATATCTAACATACATACATTGATGCTTGTTTATCGCCTTTAGATGCAGTCTTCCAAATGTGATCCTTTCTTCCACAACGCCTTGGAGGCGGAGCGGCTGTTGCGCGTTGACGACCCGCCCATCCAGCCCATGTGCTGGGGGAGTGGGCAGGGCGCAGCGCGGTGTGAAACGTGACAGGACCAAGCTCCACCTTCCCCTCCTGTGCAGAATAACTGGAAAGCCTCTTCCATGGTAGTGTTTGGACATTTTTTGCAGCCCCCAGCAGGACCATAAATCTGTGAATTGTAACTACCTAACTGCCAGAAGTGGAAGAAGTAGCCTACAAAGTTAAACTACCAGAGTCTGGGAATACTATGTTCCAAGTAAAGGTCCTGCATTCAAAATGTTACTCAAGTAAAAAAAAGTACAAAAGCATTGGCATCAAAATATACCTAGAATACCTAACGTAAAAGTAGCCGACTCTCATTATGCAAATTGGCCCATTTCAGGATAATAATCTATGTTTTGATTACTGATGCATTAATGTGTTTATTAAAGCTGGTAAAGGTGCATATAGTTGTAATGACTTTGTGTAGGGTAGCTTTTGAGTGTTACTCCAGGTGTGATTAAAGTCTTATTTAAGTGATGTTTATACTTCACATTTGTATTCCAAATCTGCAAAGTAACTAAAAGTATTAAATACATTTAGTGGAATAAAAGTACACTATTTACCTCTGAATTCTAGTGGGGTAGAAGTGCAAAGTAGAAATACATTGAAATACTCAAGTAAACTTCCTCAAAATTGTACTTAAGTACAGTACTTTAGATTAGAACATGTACTTTTCCATACTGCTAACTGGTACATTAAGCACACGTTTTCAAGACCAGACTTGGCCAAATAATATGTTGGCAGAAGTATTTGCAGTACTCTACTTAAGCAGTTCTTAACTAAATGTTTACAAGCAGTCTTGGAAAGCTGTACTCACATCTGATATCCTAAGATGTTCCCATCTACCCAATGCAATCATGTTAAGACGCCGCCTATCCCCAAAATAGTATCTGTGCCATATATAACCTCATCACTCAGGCAGGAGCCACTAGAGCTCTGCTACCCTACAGACCTCACGTCACCTTACTGTATGTGTATACACATTAGAAATGTAACTGTATACCACCAGTTGATGAAATAATATGGTTGTTCTTTTTTTGTTATGAGTGTTGACATTGTATCTAATTGACTGGTTACAATGCATTGCAGCGAAATTTGAAATAAGATGGTAATCCTTTCCTCTATGGTTCACAGAATAGAGTAGATAACATGGAGCAAATAAGGGATGGTGGCTAATAGTCTTAATAAGTACCTTACATGTATTCTGATTACTGAAGTTGGCAACAAATAACCATGCAATGAAGATTTACATTTAATAATTGTTTGCATCATTGTTGTATTGCATGAAGAGAGGACTAACCACAGAACAAAAAAAGCAAAGGTTTCCACGGTAACGAACAATAGCCATTTCAGCATTACCAAGAAAATAACACAACAAAGTAAGTTTTCATAATTTAGATGTATAGAAAAAGCCCTGTAAAAATGTTGTGTGGATGATTTCCCTCCCAAACAGAAATAGCCAACAAGTAAAACTATACAGTACATATCCACCCATCTCTAACCTCAGGTAAACAATACAGCAATATGGCAAAGATCATGGTTTCACTATGGAAATGTAATTAAATTCTGTGCAGTCTAAAAGAACAAAACCAAACGGAAAACCATATCATTGTTAACCATTATGTAAAAAAGAGGCACACTATTCATATTGTTTGTTTGACAGGGTTTGCAGTATTATCAGTGCACTTAGTGGCAAGTTTATTAGGTACACCTAGTGAAAAATAAAAATACAACGACACTTATATTAATACAACAATCCTGAAAAGGCATCCTACATTTGCATAGGTGATATGGTATATATGTTTTTCTTCTGTTTTAGAGGGGTGTCGATGTAACTATTTGTTCATTTTGGAACTTGTGTTGCTGTTGAATTGTATTGCATCTCTCTGTATATTGCAATACAGTTTAACAGTACCTCTCTTCACCAGAACAAAAAAAAATCATATTACAGTATATGTAGTATTACAGACTGACGTGTATTAGACTGCATTAGCATTCATTGTACATTAGTTAATGGGAGAAAGTAAACTTATGTATTTGCAATGAATTAAAAAAAGTGATGACAAGCATTTATTTTACTATTTTAAACAGCTGGACTTCCTAATGATAAATAATGTAGGAGCTTAAGTCATATACAAAAAATGTAAAGTGCAAAGTAGACATTTGCCCTAATATTTATCCACAATATGAGACAGAAGACACACACCTGTGCCAAGCTGTTCTACCAATGGTTTCATGTAAATTGGGGTGTCATTTCAACCAGCTCCTAAGCTCCGATGTGTGCTTGCATCCATCACACAGTCTCCATAACGGCTGCCATCTCCTTGAACTGCTTGTGGAAGTTCTGCAAAGGAAAAAGAAGAATCATAAAAATCAAGCATGTAATAAATGTTACCAATAACACTACATTCACATCAATAAATACAGACCTGGAACTGAGGAATGGTCATTTCAAAAGACTTCTGACAGATCTGCCCAGAGGGTTCAACGATTTTTAACAGAAGAGACACGTATGGGGAGTTGAGAGAGCGGCAGGTGTCGGAGCTCACTGCCATGCCGAGCTTCCACTGCATGTCCACTAACTAAAAAAAAACACGTCTCATTAGCCTTCAATTAGACAAAAGTGTGTTCAGGTCACCAGTAATGTTTTGAAAATGAGATAAGGACATACCTGACCGATGCTAAGCGCTGACTCGACCTCCTGCTGAGCACGGACTGATGCACCGTGTTCACTCCACAACCTGTGCAACACCTGAAGGGAAGCTTTGGGCCACTTACTGCTGCCTTCTTCCAGCCTCTTCACAAGGTCGTCCCCAGAGAGGTTACTCTTCCCAGCAGACCTGAAGATACAAAGGCTAACTATCACACTTTACGATAAATGTAAATATTTACGCATGATTTTGCCTTTTGTCTGGCAAATTAACGAAGATGATTGTAAAGCTACGATACGCAATTAAGAGCCAATGACAAGGCTTGCTCTGATCTAAGGGATATTACTCATCTGTTTGCAACTTATGACAATAAAAGCCTTGAATCCTTGAATGAATCCTTCAATCCTATTAAAACAATATACTTCAAAAGGGGCAAACAAAAATCAACATGTGGGCCTTTAAAAATAATATAAGTAATACATGATAGCTAGACACACACATTTTAACATTACATTTTAACATGCAAATTAAGAGGCACATAATAATAATAATAATAATAATAATAATTGGACAAAAGATACCTGAATGTTAACAAGAGAAATCTGATAATGTTCTGCAGAGCCTCATGGTCACATCTGACTCCAGCTCTCTGGAATGCCTGCACAGAAAAGAAAAACAACTTATAAAAGAGGAACTTGGGAAGATGGGTTACTGTAGGTTAAAACATATTTGAAGTAAACATTGACTCACATCAGAAATTTCAGCTGAATCTACTCCTTTAGTTTGCCCTTGAAGGTAAAACAGAATATGGCGACACTGTGGAAAATAACAGATTGGTTATCAGAAGTGTAGCATGAGCTCTATGACAACCACATCCTGTTTGACTTGTGCAGAGTACACACTATATTGTATTTAGCATCTGATTGTACACACTGAGAGGTTTGCTCCACTACAACTTGGTTTAATGTCAATTGATAAACCCATTCTGTGCCTAAGGTAATCAAACAAATACTACAGGCCAACATGATGCTGAGTCAATCATTTGTATACAACCCAATATCACAAATGTGCCTAAGCGGTATTTGTGCGACTACTGGTGCTTCTATTCTAAGCACTTTTGTATTTAGTATTAATTTAAGATGATGTTGTATTCTAATTTACCTTTTTGTAGATGTATACTTGTTTGCAAACTGTACAGGGATATAAATAATCAAAGATGCATCATACTCACTGTTTCCGCCAACAGATCTGGAGAAAGTTTACAGATGCTGTCCACAACTTTGTTGACACCTGAAACACAGGAGTGAAGTAAGTCACTGTGTCTAAATATGTTAATTCTGGTGCCTCTGTCATATCTGCAATACATTAATGATACAATGTCTTTATTTATGATATAACTGTTAAAAATAGTAGTAAATATATCCGTTATCATTTTCTTTGACTCGCTCTAAAGTCATTACACATCTTTCTTTTCTTAGATGTTTATTCAGTAAACAGACAGAGTGTAAAATATTCAGGACAGGAAAATTGAGCAGACACCAAGGTATAATAAGGTTCAATACATAAGAATAGTAATTGTGATTTTTTTTAGTATAGAAAAATAAAGAAAACAATTACTTTCAACAGCCAAGGCACAAAAGGTTATCATTCATGTCATTAAATATCTTCCAATGCCAATGGCTAACATGTATGTAAGCACTTTAAAGAGATTTATTTAACTTAATTATATAAAGTATTTATCAGATACATTGTTTCCAGAAACAATATCATGTATTCAGATTATTCTGTTATGCTCTCAGTAGAAATCTCCTGTGATGTGCATAACCAGTGCATCCCATATAGTCCCCAGATCACCCTGAACATCAGACTGCATTGGTATTTGATTAAAAATCGAAGATGTTTGCAGCGATTCAGTGATCTCTTTAACTAGGCTAGTAGGTCAAAAAACCAATGCAAAAAAGTAATCTATATGTGTGTGCTCTGACCACTTTTAAGCTAACACACACTTACTGTGCCACAAATATTAACCGTCTGCAGGATGATCTTATAGATATTATGCCATTTCCGAGCTTACTCGTGTGTTTTCAAAACAGATGCAGCTAGTGGTATTAATGGGAAGCACGAATTTGTACCGACAACAGTCAACAGATTTGATTTAGTATAGCAAAAATAACTACCCGTTTTCGGTTAGGGTAAGGTTGGGTCAGGTTATGAATTAAGAAAGGTTTTGGGGTTATGGTCCCCTGACGTTAAGGAGAACTCATAATAACATGGTTTACACTTTATACAGTATGGGTTTACACACCTCCAGCTAGCTACATAGTTAAGCACACGCTAATGACAAAAAACAATACATTGCCTGGGTGATGTACCATCTTCTTCCCCTTTTTAGTCAAACTACAATTTACTGAAAAGATTGTGATGCTACATGAAGTTGAAGACCCACCCTGAGACTCCTCTAATGCTGGCATCTCCTCTCACAGTCAGGTTGCAGGATACACCGTCGTGATAATTTTGCCACTTTAGCGACTTTCTCGCTTGGCAATTTGAGGACCTTACTGTTATTATATTGACAAGGACAGCAAGCTTTTGGCCAGAGAAAACTATTCTCCATTGAAGAGGATTGAGAATGTTTTTCTTCTTTTCTGTTTGTCAATGGATCAAAATCATCGTAAAATGTGTATACCGCCACCTACTGGTGAAGTGTCAGTTTCTTCTTCTAGGATTTTACTAAGACAGCAGCGCCATCGTCTGGCGGCTTCTTCTTGTTGAAATAAATATGTATTATTATGTATTTGATTGATTTGATACCCTGCTGAGAAGTCCTTTCTCTGGTGTACAGTCTGAATAAAGAATATGTGCTGTTGAAAGACTTTTAAACGCTTGAACTTATAAATGCAGGGATTTCTCATTGCCAGGAAAAAAGGGTAGTTTTATTCAGATAGTAACAGAAACAGAGAAAGGACTTGGTCAGCATGCAAATACAAGGTCTTAATTATCCTCACGATATAATTAGAAGGGAACAGCAAACACCAGTGTGATTTAGGTGGGAGTATGACTATCCTCCTGGACAAAGTTATAGGGGTGAGGGGGGGGGGGGGGGGGGGGGGGTGCCAAATCCGGCAGCACCAATACCTGGTCTGCCAGATTGAAACATAAAAAGTCCTGTACCTTTCTGTATGTTTATTTCTTAAAGCAGCGAACAGAAATCTTTGTCCCCACTAACAATTTGTTTTTATTGTTATTTAAATGTGTTGTTATTGCCAAACATCTGTTGATGCAATATTTTTTATATCATTTTTTTTTTTTAAAGTAATGAATTTAATTAAATCACTTTATTTTATTAGTTTTAGTAAAAATAAATGTCCATATTAAATATCTTTATATATTTTTTCAAGTTAGTTTTTATGATTGTATTAAATATTATATTATTATTTCATTGTATTTATTTCATTATCGTTTTATTTAATTATTTTAATTATTATGTAATTGTTATTTTATTATTTTTAAATTGTTATTATAAAGACACGTGCACTTTCAGAGCACAGACTACAAGGCTAACAAGCAAAACAACATTGTGTGAAACACGCACAGACACAGACATTCATAAATATATAAATGTAAGTGAATTTTTTTTAGAAATACATTAAAGATTTATAATGTGTTCCTTTTTTATTCTCAACATATACAATATTTCTTTATTTCCATATTCATTAATTTGTTCTTGTGATTATTTATTCATATATGTATTTCCACATTTATAAAAAAATTCCTGTATGTATTTATTTTTGTGTGTTTATTTATTCCTGTTTTTATTTCAACATTTGTGTTTTTTCACATTTATTTATTCTTATATTTTTGTATTCCTGGATTTATGCATTTATTTATTGTGTAACTTGTGTCATGTTCTGTCCTCCATACCTGTGTGCTCGTTGTGTGCAAAAAGGTACAAATTCAATCGAAATCACATCACAGCAAGACCTTTAATTGGGCGTTCATAGTTTTGAAAACACATTGGTGGTCCAGAGATGATATCTATGCATTGGTTTTTCATGCAGGTGCTTGAGGTACAATAGGCTACTCAAGAGAAGGAAATAATTGTCTTCTGCTATGCTGATGTTAAATCCTGGAGAAATTGTCCACACCACTTTTTCTAACAAAGTGACGCCCATGTATACAAACATATTTATATTGCAAAAATACAAAAAAGAGATGACAATACATACAGCGACTGTATAAAATAGTGCTCCACAGCCCCAACCGCTGGGAATCTCTCACGCCCATGATCCTGGAATGGTCCACTGTTGGGTGGAGGGTGTAAGTAGTACATTCATCTATCCTTCATTTAGCCGATTAAGAAACATGACACGACTACCTAGGCTGGAAACATATTACAATTCACAAATCAATATATGTTACTTATTTGATCTTGTCGGAAAGTACCGGGTATGGTATATTTGTTGTTTATAAAAAAGTGTGTACCCCTGCGCATTACGTGAATGCCAAGTTCCATTTCCCTGACTCGGAAGCTATTTCCAGCTGTCAGACACATTTTGGTAAATCAGTTTCAGCTAGCTCTCAGTTGAAAGGAAAATAAAAGTTAACGTTACTTCAAAATGGACTGTCCACGATGGTTGCCTTTGGAGTCAAATCCAGAAGTATGTGTTGCTGTTATTTCTTCAAAATGGTGATCCGTCGTAGTCATTCATTCACAAGCATGTGAGGGCTAGCTAACTTGTGGCTAACCCTTAGAACAAAAGCTGGAGCCGGTGTGGCTTCTTTGTTAATTACAAAAGAAGTATTATTAACATTTGTATATGTCTCTTTTTATTTCAGGTCATGACAAAGGTGAGCATTTTCTTCTGATTTAATTTAACACCCCAATAATCAGCTGCAACGTGACTTTAGAGGAACAAGGCCTGACGTTACTCATCAACAATGCTACTGTTTTATACGTGATGCTCTCAGTGAAGCGTAGAAGTAAAAAATGCTGCCTTTTTAAAAGTTATGTTAGAAAACAGACTGCGAAGAATATGACAAAAGCTTTAACTGATTGCTAGTAGCATGCTGCAATTGCAATCTAAAGAGAATATATTTTACGAAGTTATCTTACGTGTTTTTCTCGAGCTTCATACACATAAACTGGTTAGTTACACTTCCTGCAGCTGTCTATAGCAATGTAGGCCTTACACCTACAGTAAATATGTTCCTACTTAGTAAGTAAAGTTATTGATATTGTCCTATGTTAATAACCATACTAACTGCTGTCTATATATAACAATGACAAGATGTTGAGTGCATGAGAAAATAGAAAAGCATCAAATAGTACATATCACATTTAAAGTTTCTAATAAAATATCTGTAATTAATCGATATAGATTAATATAACTTTTCAATCGAGATACCAAAGTGCATTACTTACTTAGAAGTCCCTGTACGTTAGATATGTTTAGTAAGCTGGTACAAAGCACATATTTATAAGAAAGTAATGACTATTTTTTGTTGTATCCTGTCAATCACGTGTATTCTAGCCTTGTGAGGTTTAGGTCATTATCAGTTGGTAATAAGGAGCCAGCTATTACATACAACTTACATTTGAGTTGGAAGTTCACTGTGAGATTTTGTAAGGTTAATTGTAATGTCTTTGTACTTTATGCATACACATTTACTTTGCGTTTGTGCAGTTTGTCAATTGCTTAGGTATGAGACCAACCTGGCAATTTGGAGATGTTTACGGATTGGATCCAGAGCTTCTCAGCATGGTGCCACGACCAGTGTGTGCGGTGCTGCTTCTCTTCCCAGTGACAGAGAAGGTACTTGTACTGTCAAATGTATTAACTGTATGTTCATTACATGTTGTAGAGACTCATTTCCATGCTATTCAAAAACAATTCTCAACTGATATTTCTCCTCTCTCCTTCTTCTGTCCAGTATGAGGCTTTCAAGCATGAAGAGGAAGAGAAACTCAAGGGTCAGCCACAGGACGTGTCCCCTGACGTCTACTTCATGAAGCAGACTATTGGAAACGCCTGTGGAACAATAGGATTAATTCATGCAGTGGCAAACAACCAAAAACACCTGGAGTTTGGTGAGTATTTCTTCTGTTCTCGTCATATCCAATGGTAGAGATGTCAAATATTTCCATGTTTACAATTTGAAAGCATCAACTCAATACGGTTGTATGATTGTAGAGTTGATTGCGTGTGAGTCAAAAATGACTGTGAATTAACATGAATGATTTTCCCCAGAATATGTAGTTGCTCATACTTGATAGGGGGTCTTGTGGTCCGTTCCCAAGAATATAGATAACATAGAAGCCGTAGAAAGCCCTAGAAAACCTTAGAATAGTTGGGAAAACCCTGAAATATAACTTTTTTTTCTTAAATTAATCTTTAGGGGTTGCAATATCAGTGTTGAAAATCACCCAGTTCAAATCCTAAAACATTTCTGCCTGCAGACAGTTTTTTTTATAGATTTGACTTCATGTTGTCCTCTCTCCTCAGAGCCTGATTCTCCTCTTAAGAAGTTTATCGTACAAACCTCTAAAATGGCCTCAGAGGAAAAGGCCGCCTTCCTGGAAAAAGATGAGGTAAGAAAAAACTGAAAAGAAAATATTTGCTTAATTATTTTGTGATTTAAAGGTGGGGTAGGTAATTCACTTCAGAAACACTTTTTGTTATATTCCATGGAATGCTCTTAACATCCCGATAGCAATGAATACATTAAATACTTTGACAATAAACGCATACAAAAAATGTCATCTGTGGAAGCTGTAGTACTGTAAAAAGCACGACCAATCATCTGAGCCGGTCCGGCTAAAATAACTGGATGGCCTACCTGCCTGTCAGCCTTTCATCTGTGCACAAACTTATCTCGTGCCCTCATTGGTCATGTGCGCGTCCGTGTGTGTTGGAGGAGGTGCTCTTTAAGGAAGTCTGAAGGAAGGGGCAGATTCTTTCCGGCTGCGTACTTTCAAATTCTAGCGCACTCGAGCTGGTTTCTCCATTCTTACCTACCCTACCTATCAGTTAAGATTTTAGTTTTTTCGTCAACTTTTTTTTACAGAAGAAGAACCACGAGTATGCTCTTATTAAATATTTCCCCATTATTTTTAGTTAATCACAGGATGAATGAAAAAACAGTTTCGGCCTCAAACAATTATCAATGTCACAACAACTTATACAGTACCTTTTTATAGAAAATCCTCTTTTTGAGTCATAACAACATGGACACTCTTTGTAACTATTTTCCTGGTAACTGTAGCCTTCTACGTTGTATGTAACTGCTCTCTATCTGTCACTTGTAAGATAATAATACTGGCCTTGTGTACATGAACATATTGCATGTTAGATTATCCTAAACATGTAGGTACAATTACCATGAAGTACAAAACAAACTGCAAATCATTGGCTTTATTCCTACTTTGTTTCAGAGTATACGTGTGACACATGAATCCAGTGCGCAGGAGGGACAGACTGAGGTTTGTATTGCGTTTTAAATGTTCTGTGTATGCTTCTGGCACAAATACCACCAATTGTTCTGTCTTTCATCTCAAAGAATGTGTAACTTCAACATACTCTGTTTTTATTTTGTTGTCTGCTTTAGGCCCCAAGTGTAGATGAGAAAGTGAATCTGCATTTTATAGCTTTTGTGAATGTTGGGGGACAGTTATATGAACTGGGTGAGTTACCAACTGAAGTGTGCTTGTACGTCCAAAATATTGCATTGCATTTGTGTCATTGTAGATAGTGATGACTTTATATACACATTTCAGGCAAACTTCCTGGTAAACTGTTTTTTTTTTTTTTTTTTAACCTAGATGGCCGCAAGCCTTTCCCTATTGTCCACGGCAAAACTTCCGAAGACACTTTACTCGAGGTAAGACCCCACAGAATAAAATAGACAATTGCTATAAAAAACATTTCTGAAGTTGAGTTCTAAGTCATCATTTCCTGATGTGTTCAATTGCACCGCAGGATGCTGTAGAGGTTTGTAAGGTCTTCATGGCTCGCGACCCTCAGGAGGTTCGTTTCACCATCATTGCCCTCTCCAAAGATTCATATTGAGGAAACTCCTTTGTGATCCCAGAGAAAGAAGAAAATATTACTGCCAAACATTCTCAAGTGCTCGCTCAATTGAAGAGTTCGATTTTTCTTTAATTATTTTTCATTTTTGTGGCAAAGGTAAGAAAAAGGTCAGGGATATCATTTAAACTAATAACATCTTGTTATGCATCACTTGTTAAGGAAATCAGAGTGCTCCTGTGAAAACAAAAGTATTTCTTGTTAAGATCAAACTCTTCCAGATCCACACTGCTGAAACATCGTGAGAGCTGTAATACAGATATCAGCTGTATTACCCTGACACTGCACTACATTTTGTTTACATGGCGTCTTTGACTTTCAATTAAGAAATATATTTCACAAGATTTCCACATGTGAGGGAGCACAACTTAACTTTTTTACCCTGGGTTCAATGATTCATACTGTATGTAATGATTTGTTTAAGATGATGTGTCTAACACATGGTCAAAACCGGCTGCAGAAATATGTTTGGCAAGGCTTTCATTTCAGTCATAGCTTTCATAAAAGATAGGCCTATTACAGTAATGTTATAAAAAGCAGAAAAATACAAGTCTTCTGGAAGAAAGTCTGAAATATGGAATTTGACTGTACATTAGTGGGGAGGTGCCCACATTTTTGTAATATGAATTACAAATTCTGTCAAATAAAAGGCACATTTACTACACATTTCTCTTGTTGACCTTTTCTGTAGCACACACATGTTAGAAAGTTAATTTATGTATCTGTTTATCATTGTATGATTTAGTATTTGATGGGTTTATTGTCAAATGTAATTAACTTGATTAGGCCTGCTGAAAATATGTATCTTTTTTTATTAGCACACTACAATAGGAAAATAAAATATAAAAAATGTTATCAGGCCTCTACACTGAAAATACAAAAGCTATTTATTTGAATCCAAAGTAACCTCTACTTACAAAGTAGTCACTCTACTACTGAATTAATTCAATGGAAAATAGTCAAAATACTCATTACAATTCTTAAACTTAAAAAATCATCAAAGTACTCATTCTGTTATATTAATATATTTGGATTAACATGGATTTTAATGTCATTGGTCAAGATTGATCATATTTTAAAAACTCTTTATATTGTTGGGTATTTTAATCTGACAATGCATTTGTATGTGGTAATGTAAGATGATCATAGTATTGTATGTGATTTATTTGTATTGTATATGTTAAGTAACTAGCTGTCAAATAAATGTAGCAAAGAAGCCGGCAAGGTATAAATTCCACTCGTGTTCAAACGTTAATGTACCTTGCACTAAGTCAGTGCTGATTTCCTGCCCTGCATTTCACCCTGATGGCCGCTGGGGGGCGCTGCAGGAAAAGGATGTGCAGATCTCCCGCAAGTGGAAAAGTTTACTCAAACTTTTTAACTTTTGCTTTAACATTTGATACTAACCAGCCCAACAACTTCAAATGGACACGGCTTTTACTTATCAAGCTGTAATGTGAGAATATATTGTAGCTGGATATGAATTGGTGTAGAGTTACACTATACTTACAGTAGTGGAAACCTGGGATCAAAACAACCTCCGAGGGAGAGGGAAATATCAGCCAACTTGTGTTCACCTGGAACTTGAAGTCTCTCAAACGACCCGTGGGTGGTCCTCAGACCTCACTTTGGTAACCCTCCTGCCTCAGCCTCATGCAGTTTGAACTCCATGAGAAGATAACATCTCCTGTCTAGGAGGAGAGCCAGGGTTGAACTGTGAGGGAGGCTTGGTCGCTGAAAAGGTGGAGTAAATAGTGTGTGAAAATACCAAAACAAGCGATCCACAGGTGTGTCGGATGAAAGAACAGGTAAGCTGGCTGATGCTAAGGGAGTGTGTCACTGTTACACCTTGCATTCATACAGTAATAACCTGCTGGAAATAAACAAAAGGAGGCATATTTCATGACTGAGTAGTTTGATTTTCAAGTTTATCTGTGATGCTCTACATTGCTTGAATAGTTTAGTGCCTTCATTGTGTCTGCTTTGTTTGGACCGGCCCACATTTGATGTCACTGGACCTTAAATGCGGACATCTACACACACAGATTTGTCTCTTCGGTGCAGCTCGGATAATACGGTTTTGTGATGGAGTGGCGCGAGCAGTCCGAGGTCAGCTGCGACGAGGCGTACTTGGAGGCACAGAGATGGATTGAGGTGAGTCAAAAACATTACCAGAAACGTTTTTCTTTTAAACTACTGACAGGACGTAAGCAATAATCAAAGAAAAGGTTACATCGAATTGGTAAATGCTTGTGATCACCATATGGCAAAACAGGAAAGTGTTATTTTGTTTGATTTATTTTTCCTCATTCAGCTAATATAAGACTGGCAAAAGACTATAAAGTTGAAAACCTTTTACAAAAACACTTTTCATCACAGTCAATGACAGGAGGTAAGCAATAACCATAGCCAAGGTTCAATCTAATTGCTAAATGCTTGTGATCACAGGAAAGTGGTATTTTTATGTGATTACTTTTTCCTCACTGTAAGACCAACAAAAGACTATAAAGTTACAAAACACTTTTATTCAGAGGCACTGACAGGGGGTAAGTACTAATCATAGAGAAGGTGACATCTAATTAGTAAAAGCTTGTCTTCACTATATGGCAAAACTGGAAAGTGGTATGTTTTGTGTGAATTATTTCTTATATTAGCTACTATAAGACTGACATGAGCCTATAAAGGTGTAAAGCTGAGGATTTTGTCTAATACATTCTTGATTTATGTTGTTTTGGTGTAATCTAGTGGCTTACCTCTAAGTCTCAGATATTAAACTGGACCAACAACAGATGAATAATGTTACACCCCTGGTTATAGTCTCAAGTAACTGATGATCAACTCTATTGTTCCTGTCTTTGGGAATAATGTAGCTGTACTTTCCTCCGAACATTAGTTATTCCCTTTATCTTATCTGTCTGTCTCTTGAGAATACAGGTATGGATTTGAATGTATTCATCATTGTTGTTTACTCGCTGCTTGTTTAGACCTGCTGTTTTTCTTAGATGTTCCCAGGGTTTCTTTGAGGCTACAGTTTTGAAGCATGTCGTGAGAAAATTGGCAGAGCAATTAAGAAAAGAGGATCTATGATTGATCCCTAAATCTCAGCTATTTTACCACACCTCCTGTAAGCACAGTTCAAGCCTGGATAATAACCTGAAGTAGGGCAAGATGTTCCACCTTTTTAATGACACGCTATTTATAAGTAATATTCTTAGCCTATACTGTTTATTATTGGAAATTGCTATTACAAGTACTGATGATTCAAAAACTAAAAAAGCAGTCACACAGTTTGTCTCTTGTGATAAATATATGAACATGTATGAAAAATGCGTAAAATATAGAATAAAGGTTTTAAAAGATGATCCTCATAATATACCGTTTTTTTAAATTGCAAAACAGCTACCAACTAAAAATAACTATCCACCAGCACTATCAAAAACAGTCTCTTTTCATTTCCAAAATGTCAACTTATTTAAAGTTTCCATTCAACCTTCAGCCAGGCTCTCGCTCTTTCTTTTTGTTTTTACAAGCGAGTTTAATTATGTTTCCTCATCTCGCAAATTCTCTTCTCAGCAGGGTGGTTTGGAGCTGCACGGTTTTAACTAAACAAATATTGTTCTAATTTCATGAAGGGGTGAATCTAAATTCTTCTGATGTGACATCAGTGTCTCTCACACTTGCACACTGGCCCATTGTTGTGGTTTACCTCGTGCAGGGCGGTGGGGGGGGGCATGATATCAGGCAGGGACAGGAAGATTAGGGAGGGTTAGCAGGAAGCTGAACGAGTTGAATAGGTAAAGATGCAGCAAAGAAATGATATTCTTCTGGGGTACAGGCCATAGGACGAGTATACTAACAGTGTAGGTATGTGAGGTTTTGGCGGGGACCAAGTTATTTTACGGGGCGAGCACTTTCCCCTCAAAGACAACGTTTTGTGGGTATTGGAATCTGCCTCTGAATGATTAACAAGCTGCTTGGCTTCATAGCACTTTAAACAGAGGCATACATGTGCGTGGCGAGGTTGGTGGTATTGTTAAAAACTAGACTAAATGGTCTGGAGCTTGTCACATGGACACATTCCTGCATTAGCTGCCATGGCTGTGAACATAGCACCCTCAGAGCTGGCCAGCTGTCAGCACAGGGCAGCGAGCACTACAACCACAGAGCCCGCTAGAATAATGGAGACCCTTGTTAATTGAATAGAAAGGCAGTAAGTGTGACGGTCGTGACAATCAAAAACAAGAGTGTATGCAACCTACAGGTCGAAAGATCATGAGTATTGTATGACCTACTGTACACAGACACAGTATCTTATTAATTTAATCGGAGCTCTTTTATTAGATTTGATCAGTTTTAGTGCTTTTCATGGTTCCCTGATGGTGTTTAAGCAGGTTGAGTTTTTTTTTAATAAATCACTAAGGTACTGCAACAGTGTGAGGCCCATTATGCCGGTTTTCCTTTGTTTAGATTGTTACGGCCAAGAATTTATTTCCTCAAAGCCACTTTGAAAGGTGTGGCTGGTTGAAATGGGCCGTATTGTGTTTCGTACATTCTCTAGAATAAAAGCAGCTAATCAAGTAACACAATCCTGTGGATTTCTTGAGGTGTGTTACTTATCCGGTTGAAGTCTTGTAACACTGAAACTATTTCAAGCTTCCTTGTGGTTTTGATATATGTGTTGAATTCAGGACTTCAATCAAGAGATAGTTTCATTATTAATCAATTTGCTGACTATTTTCTCAGTATTTATTAATTGTTTTTGGCCACAAATAGTTGAAAATGCCCAATCAAATAACTCAGAGCTCATGGTGTTTATGTTCTCATCAATAATCCAAAACTCAATAATATACTCAATTTGCAATAAAATGAAACGGAGGAATTTCGCAAACCTCCATGTTTGATAAACTGGAACCAGTCAAATGTTCCACCTTAACTTAATTGTTTTTCATTTGTTTTTCCAGCTCATCCATCCACTATTTTGTTGTGGTCCAACTGCCAACACATGCCTTCTGTGACCTGTGTTGTTTTCCATACCAGATCATTAGTCATCTCACTGTAGCGCCATTTTGGGTTTGTATCTATATTGATTGCGAGCAATTAGAAACTGGGTCACATGCATTCAGATGCACTCATGTGAAGCAGGACCTCACGCAAGAAGCCATTAATTTGCTGTTGCATTTTAATATAGGTCCATTATTCGGATATGTTGATGGTGTTGATATTGATGGCTTCTACATCGGTATATTTTTGTCTGATTGGTGAAATAATTGGAAAACATGCCAATTGTCCTCTGATGGCACATGTCCCTGTCCTTTGTATAAGAATTGTAGGAACAATTAGTGGAGCAGGAGGGGGGTGGGCTGCATCCACACAAAGCTTGAATACTGATTTGCCTCAATGCCCGGCATGAATAAACAATAGCTGTGGTCACGGACCCAGAGACTCCTCAATCCCTCTGATTATTTGGGTTTCACTGCAGTCAAAAGACACATTGTATTTCACACGTGTCAAAACACTTTTAAGAGCCTGTTTTGCATTCCGAGGGTCACATTTCTGTGTTTTTAATATCAGGAATAAAAGTCTTTACAAGGCTCAGTTCTTCAACACATTCAGCAGCACATTCTTGAGGGTGGGTTTGTAGGAGGGCTGTAGCTGTTTTTGAAATCTCTCCTCCTGCCTTAAATCTCCCCTGTTAAATCAGAGCAGCAGTATGTTGTTGCAGATTAGAGTAGTTATCCCACATGGCAGGTTCAACAGGAGAGAGAGGGCACAGCAGGCTGGATCTGAGGGGAGTTAATACCTCTAATGATGACGATAGAGAGGAGGAAAATATTCTGTTACAGTCAGCTTAGTGCAAGCTTCAATAGGGTTGGGTCCCACCTTCTACACAAGGATTAGGAGATAATACCTTAATTATCACGTTTATTATGTTCCTTCTTCTTATCAAACACCTCAATGCACCACTGAAAGAGTGCATCTAAATGATTGTGCTGTTTCCACCTGTATTGTTTGCATACTTGAATTCCAGCTGATGGCCCAGTATAGAACAGCAGGGGTCAGGATTTCATATGCCAAGTGCAGAGCATGACTGATTATACACTGTACTGTGAAGTTTGTTGCCTCTGTGTGATAATGTGTGTGGGGGCAGCTTTGCATTTCTGCCAGTGTGTTACTGTTTAGTGTTGTCAGTGTCTAGTTATCATTGTATTTTTGTCAATGGATGATAAGTAGGCCAAGATCTCTATGTGTTCTCAACAAAACTCCTAGCAATGGCTTCGTCACATACAGAAAGACTTCAGAATGAAACTGTTGTAATTCATCTATTACAGCATGGTCTCATTTTCTTTTTAATGGAAGGTTCTGGAAGGGTGTGGTCTTAGGTGTAACACAAGTATTTTATGAAAATAATAACAGTGTCCTCCAGGCAGTCTTTCTAATTGCTCCGATGTCTCCTGTCTTCCTCGAAATAATGGCTTGTACTGAGCCATGCCAGTAATTGTCCCAGCTTTTGTCCCTCTCTCTTAAAAGAAGAAGAAACAACCGACCAATTTGGTTAGTAAGACGAGTTGGACTTGTTTTGCCTTGTGGGTGAGTGTGTGTGGTGTTTGTTTGGTGTGTGCACTTTGGTTTATGGCAGGTGTCTCAGTATATTTACAGTGGATTGTGTGTGCTCATCTGCCCTTTTGGAGAAAGTCAACTAATTAAATTACATGCAGACTTAAAATCAAACGCATTGCAGTAGTAAGGTCAGTGAAAGTGTTTTCATATTTCATAACATACTCTCAGTTTCCAGTTTATTAGGTTCATTTAGATACAATTATTGCTGTCTAAAGCAACAGTCCTGCAACAAATCCAATCTTTACGAAGGTTATAATATTCAAGCTTTGTTGATTCAACTTTGTGAGGAAGTAGTGTGTGGTGCTGTACGACATTGTAATGAATTGCAATTTAAAAGCAGCTTCCAATAATTGTATTTTTGTTCATTTATTAATATTCACACATCTTCCCCACAGAAACAGTCCCAGTTTGTTTATTTGACTAGCAGAATATATATAACAAACTAGTGTTAGTGAAATATGTTAGAAAGTAAGGCCATGGGCCAAATAACATTTGATTAGTGTTTGGTATAGGAACAGATCCAAGATGGTGCCAGAGCAAGGAACTGATCTTCAATGCAACATTTCAATGCATCTAAGTAGGATTGCAAAAAGCTATGTATTCACTTTTTCTAAAATAATAAATATCCAGGGTTGTGCAGAACTGCTGGAAGTAAACATTCTAAATGTTTTCTGAAGTAATGATTTTGGTTGGATTGAGTGGCTTAAGATGTTGATGATGGAAACATTCCAACAAAAACAGAACAGGAAGCTCTTTAAGGAGTGGCCATTACCATGAATTTGATATCCTAAAACAGAGATGAAGTTTCACACCAAAACTTAGAAAACAATAGTTATATTGCCAATACAGATTGCTGATATTCAAGGCAAAAATAATGTGTAGTACAAAACAAATACTGATGAGTGTTTTGTTTCTGTGCAATAACAGTATGTGCATGTGTTTAAGTGAGGCTGGACGTCATGCATGCATAATGACTCTTGGTGTTCCCACAATGGTGGTTTGAGATCATGGGAAAGGCATGAGGCTCTAACACAGCGCTGTGTTCCTCCAGCGCTCCAGATGCTCCCAGAGCCTTGCGGCTTGGGCAGCCTGGCTCCAGCACAGTTTTAGCACAGCTCTCCCGTTTACCAGCAGCTTTTAACATTAAAGTGAGAAGAACAGAGCCACTGGAGAGCCCAGAGGAATACCTGCACAACTGTACTCAACTCTGTCCCAGAGACACTGTAGGAACTCTGGAGGAAATACCTCTGACTTCCTCTGCTACTGTTCTCAACATCCTACCTTTCTTCTCCAACCTCCCCACCCCACCACACACACACACACTAACCCCCGCCTCCTCTCCTCACCCAACCCTTCTTGCTATTTTGCTCACTGTTTTTGTATCCATTTTTCCAGGCAGTAACCAAGAAAACACTTGGAAGCGACGACTTCCGATCAGCGCTGGAGAATGGAGTTCTGCTGTGTGAGTGAGTACACTGCTTTTCCCAGGCACCTCTCTTAAGCCACTCATTCAGATGGAAGCCTTCTGCTCCCCTCCAGGTCTGCACTCCAACATAAGTGTTACTGATATTTCCCAGGCGGACCCCCTGCAGGGTCACTGTTTGTTTGTCCGCCACATAGTGAGCCAGTGTTTCCAGACAGCACAATAGAGGATGCATTGTGGAGTTATTTCAATGTTTCCAGTGTTAGATCCGCCCTCTGTGGTTTTATTTGGGGATATGAATTGGGATCTTTTTCAGGAAGTTGTGTCGCCCGTCTGACAGATGTTACAGATCTGTGGACGGGCAGAGTGCCATCCTTTACTTTAATAAGAGCTATGCAAAGCGGTGTAGAGAACGGAAAGCCTCCAGCTGAAACCACATCGGAAAGCATGGGCACCCTGCTTTCTCATTAGTCAGATGCATCAAGAGTTTTGATGAGTTGAGGAACAAATGTATCTCCACAGAATTAGCTTTTGCATTGATTCATCAACTGCTCTTCTAAGATGTGCATTGACTTGTGGAGATGTGGCTTCTCTCAGATCAGGGATGTGTTAGTCTGTGTGTGTTAGGGTTTGCATCATGTCCCTTTTTACATGTGTATGTGAGCAGCATGGACACAGTGATGTGATTTGCACGAATCAGCAAGAAGCTGTAATTACCAGCAGCCCATGCAGAATCTTCCAAACCTCTATTGGCATCGTTTCAAAGAAGAAGCCCCTCGTTCTGCTGATTTGAGCCTGACTCCACTGTTTGCTCACTCTCAGGGAACAACAGAGACACTTTCATTCTGGGAGCTGTCCATGTTTTCTCAGTGTGAGGAAGAGGAAGACAAGAGATTAAATCGCCTTCACCTAGAAGCTCAGCCTCCATTCCCATTGTTTTCTGGTTATCACAACTGCTTGGAAGGGAATGTTCGGTGTGGGTCTCACACATGATTACATCCTACTTAGATTACAATGTGTGTTATCTGATCAAATAGTACAGCTTTCTATTGTTTCACTGCTAAATGACTGACTTTAAAACAAATTCCTTTAGCATTCTTTCTCTACATCTATTGTCAACCTAATCAAAGTCTTGCATCTACCCCCAGTGCTGAGAGAGCCGAGGAAGC
Source organism: Gymnodraco acuticeps (assembly GCF_902827175.1). Classification (NCBI taxonomy): domain Eukaryota; kingdom Metazoa; phylum Chordata; class Actinopteri; order Perciformes; family Bathydraconidae; genus Gymnodraco; species Gymnodraco acuticeps. Next base: position 1,346,214 of record NW_022990015.1, read on the forward strand.
ACCTGCCAAAAATATCCACATTCACAAGTTTTTACTTTCTTTCATTAAACAAAAGGGCGAGATTTGTGACTTTTTCAAGCGTGTTGCACAGATTATACGACTACAACAGTGTATGAATGAGTTCGTATTATCTTGACCAATTACGTCATTAAATGTTGTTTACTTGTTGTAATCTACGATAACAATTCTCAAATATAAAAGATAAAATACAACTCAGAAAAGAGCCATTCTGCATATGAGCGCATTCATTTTGAGGATTAGAATTTCACGGATAAATTAATCAATCCACAACTAACTTGTTAATTGATTCATAATTGTATCAACATCTCAAGCAAAAATTGCAAACTTTGCATAATTTCTGTTTCTCAAGTGGAAGATTTCCCTGCTTTTTCTTGTCTTAAAGTAATTAGAATATCTTTAGGATTGGACTGGCATTTTTTACTTTTCTGGTGTTGTGTGTAGAATTTTCTTTTTTTGGGTATCATTTAGATTTAAGAAACCCTTTCCAAACCCTTTGAGTAACACCAAATATGCATGTATCAAAACCATTTCAGTTTTTTCTGAGCTGTACGTGGTGGTTGCTGGTTTGTTTGGGGTTGTCCCAGTAGGAGAGGGTATGTTTACAGCGTAGAGGACCCATGTTGTGTTTACATCACGGTGCAGCACTGGTCATTTACTAAACTAAAGCCAGGTGGCCCCCATCAAACAAAGTCGTAAACACACAACACCGAGACTTTGCAACACTTTTTTGTTCATTCCTTGTTATTTAAACCAGCTCAGCCAATGACCAAGTCCTTTCACTTACCCTCTTCCTTTGCCTCTTGTCTCTTTCTTCTGCTCGCAGTTTGATCAACAACATCAAGCCTGGAATCATCAAGAGAGTTAACAGGCTGCCTACACCTATAGCTGGACTGGTAAGTCTTTATATTCATCTTAAATATCAGTCATTGCATGCACATTTTAAAATCTGAGCCTCACCAGCTCATTCCAGTTTTGTTTCAACAAGGTAACGGCTGTTATTACTGTTGTAGTAACTAACGTCTTTTGTAGAGAGTATATTCTGAGATGTAAGGACACAGTGTGAGGTGAAGCGGCAGCAGTTAAGCTGGTGACAGGTCTGAAGCACGGATGCCAGTGAGAGGGAGGTGTTTGCCTCAGTGACTTGTCGCTCCTCATATCCATCCACACTAATAAGTTCAGTGAAAGTGGAGATGCTTGAAAGGCCACTGGCCGCATATGACTGCACCCTAAATATGATGTCTGCCATGCTTGAGGCTGCTTTCAGTCAAAGTCCTTTAAGACAAAAAGTCTTTGTGCTGGTATGATAATTAGGTTTTTGATTGAGTGACAAGAGGTCAGAAGGGGACAGAGTTTGGTTACATAATAACCCGTTATTGAATCAGTGTTACTTCAATCTTTTCACCTTTTTAGACCTGGCAATGTCTTTAAATTGTGGCACATGCCGTTTTGGAGACAGTGGCTCAGTTGATATAAATGTTTTGGGAGTGTCTGACTACAAGTGCTCGGGAAGTAGAGGGTTGAAAACCCTACCTTAAACCCATCCCTCACAAAGCTCTCTCTTGTAGGAGTAATTGAGTCCAGCTGTCTGGGGGAATTATAGAGAACCCCAAGCTTAACCATCCAGTCTGAGTGGGCTAGGTCACTTTTAACATGTTTGGCAAGACAATGACAAGTTTGCGGTAGAAGAAACAGACTAGTATTCATGCTGTATATGTAAACAGTAAACATGGTTTTTGTAGTACCAAACACTTTACCATCATATCTATGTTATGACATAAATAAAATTGCCAGTTTGTTTTGGACAGTTAGTAGAACAACTGGCTTGGGCACCTGCTGAGGTAATTGAGCTATGGTATCTCCTCCATCAGTAGCACTGGTTTGGTATTTCCGATACTTAGGCACCAACCTCAAACCACCGGAAAATAAATTCCCCAGAAAATGTGAAAGCTCCTTGTTGGCCTGCGGCTATCAGTTACTGCCAACCACATGGGGAAAAGTGGAGGGCTCTCCAAACAAACATTACTCACTCTCACTCTGCTGTGAGAGTATCTTTTCTCCCAAAGCAGTCAAGTAGTGTTGCTAAGAATGTCCTGTATCTCTCCTCTCTTTAAATAGAAAACGTGTCTGTTCTTTAAGTGTTAGAAATAAGGGTTTGGAAAGTAAAATCATTAAAGCATTACATCCTTATGCTTAGAAACCTGTTTCCACATACAGTAGTGAGGATGTTTGCACTGGGTTTGTCTTCATGTATGCTATTGTCAGAAAATAAGAAACTGGAAAATGCAGTTTTCCGGTATGTTAACCTTGCAATGTGAATGCGTAACAAAGTTACAGTAAACAAAGAACAAGAGTAATGTTGACGCCTTTTTATTTGAGATGAAGATAAACAGTTGAACTTTAATGACCGCTGAATGCAAGGGTCTTTGCGACTCACACGCATCATTAGCGCTCAAATCTAAATATTTTTCTACCATTATGGTCATAATTATCGTTTTAGTTTGCTATCCGAAAGATTTCAGCTCTGAAATGGATACCAGGCTTCAGCTCTGGCAGAATAAAAAGCCCAGGGAGGGAAAAGGGGAACAAACGGAAATATATGGTTTTGTGGAATATTTAGCAAACATTGACTCCAGACCGGGCCTATTCTTTGGCTTCACTTGTGTCCAAGGGAATGTTTCCCATGTCAGCACACTTCCCTGCCTGTTGCTGAGCACTCAGCTGTGGGTTGGATGGCACCTACTGGTTCGGGGCCGGTTCTGCTTTTACTAGTGCTGGGCAGGACGCCCACAATTGTGGTGAGGCAGCCAGCTACGTGAGTGGAATTGAGGCCCATTGGGCTGAATCCAGAGGGACAAAGTTAAAGATGACTGCATCGGTCTTTGCCCACCGTAAACACACTGTAATTGACATGATGCTGGATGTTCCCGCATACACCAACTCCTTGGCGGGTTGAGGGAGCAGTGGGAGGAGACAGACAGTTTCAATGGTCCTGAGGGTGTCTTTACTCATCTAAATGTCTGTTTGATTATCCGTGCAATGACAGGCATTTGACCATGTTTTGTTTCTGTGTTTGTGTTGTATGGCTGCATGTTATGACTGGATCTGTCTGTTGAGAAAGGATGGTCTTTTATTTGGTCTGTTTCACGAGAGCCAACATTTCAAGTATTTAATCTCCTCTTGGTTTATTGTCACAGGACTTGAAAATGTGTAGCCTGATATTTTAACCATAGCTTTGCTTGGTGTTTGAAGCACTGCCAAGGGTCAGTGGAGGGTAATTGTAGAGCATGCCCATTTTAGACAAAGAATGCAGTGAAAGAATAGAGTGACCACAATGTGACCAGTATGGACGGAGACCCTTTTATACCAAATCAGACACCTTATGAGTCAAATATTTCCCTCTCTCAGTGTGAATACTGAGTCCTCGGGTCTGAGAGGATTAGAGGCTGCTGGATGGGTACAGCATATTTAGCAGGATTATGTGCAGGCACAAGGCAGCATAACATTCCTTCAACATCATTATCTCTGCATGTTCTGGGGCTGGTTGTAGGGGGTCTTTTAGTGTGTTCATAATGCTCTTTGAGGTGAAATGACATTTACCAAAGTGATATTAATTTTCCTTTCATGGAAACCTTTAATACATTGGCCTAAGGTAAGAGTATGCCTATTCGTTCACAAGGAGAAGACCAGGGCATACAGTAAAACAATTGTAACTGTAACATTTAGATTTGCATTTACATTGATGCAAATAGGCTCTGTTGTCTTCAATGGCCTGCATGCTTTCAGAGAATATTATGTAGAGCTAGACAGATAAATGTATATAAGATATTGCACGTTATTCGCTTTATTCGATTATGTTGGTCGATAAGTAACAAGATTACTGAACGCAAATATCAACGATTATTATCAGTTGCATAGTTTGTCCATCAGAGAACCTTCCCTATCTCTTACGCGAATTGTAACACATTGTTTTCAAGTTAAACTATTTAAAAAAAGAGCAATATCCCCCTAGAAACCCCCCATCAGTCGGGTTATAATCATATTTAATGTATCTAGTTGATTATTACGTGTAATGTAATGCCCTCTTGTGAGCTAACATGCTGAGGTGATGCGAGGTATACTTTGTTTTTTCTGACTGCTCATGTGCTAGTCATTGAAAAACAAGGTCATAAATGATGTGTCACTTAGAAATGTACATGTGTACTACAGTATGTCACACGGACGAGAGATGAGAAACAGGAAAATATCTTCAAAAGGTATTCTGTTGCAATCTGGAAAATTGCATTAGCATGACTATTAAGACGAAGAAAACATCTCTTCCGTGTTATGATAAATAAAGAGTGAACTAACTGTGTTCATTATTTACAGTAGCGGGGTCTGATCCTTGGCCTGTAGGGGCCCACAGTGACCTGTGTGGCCCCGTAAAGGGCTGTTAAGGGACAAGCAAAGCTGTTAGTAAGGGATTCCTCCACTGAAAGGTCAGCTCTGTCCTTCCATTTGCTAATAAGCATGTTTCAAATTTAAATATAGAACTAGCTACCCCTTAATTATCCCTGCCCATCTTGAGACCATGTGTTATTACATGAAACCCTCTTAAGAAGACAGTAGACTCTCCCAATGGGAAATTAAGACTTTACAAACACTACCCTTGGGATTACAACTGTTAAAGTCATAACCCCGGAAAGGAATGGTGTTTTTGTGGTAGAAGATTAGTCGAGAACACATGGGATGTGTTTATATCTATAGAACAGAATGTCTTTCTGCTTTGTGCACTACACTCTGTGCAATTAATGTGCCCACATATAAACTTCATGCCACATGACATGATTGACATAGTGCGGGACACTCCCATGTCCTCTTGAGTTGCTTCAGGGAGAATATTTCTCAGTATCTGTCACCCAACCTCTTGTTTCATAGCAACCAATGTCTCCAAAATAATCCACCGCCACCCCGCAGATTCCGCAGGTATGCTCGAGTAAGAAGGCTTGGCAGGGAGGGGAGGGGAGGGGACAGTTTCAGGGTGTGAGCAGCAGGAGAGCGCAGCAGCATTGTGCTCCAGTGTGTGTCAGTTTTGCACTTGCATGGCCGGTTGGGTGGGACTTGTGCAAAACTCTGATGTCATCCTTCCTGGTTTTGGTTTTCTCTCCACCCTAACCCTGCCCACAGGTAGCTTTGCTGCTGTCACTCAGCTGCTGTCACACAGCCTCTCCCCCTCATGTGTGTTTGTGTGTGTTCTGCACTAGGTCACTTCTTATTTGCTACACACATGCTCCTCCCTGTCCGCTCTGTTCCCGAGTGATATGAACTTTGGAAGCAATGAGTTGTAGGCTGTGTGCCTGCCAGAGTATTTTTTGAGCATTTATTCTTTGCCTCTGAAGGCGGACAACCCTCATCCCTGCTTTGTTCTTTGTCCAGGACAACCTGAACGTCTTCCTCAAGGCCTGCGGGAAGTTAGGACTAAAGGAAGCGCAGCTCTTTCACCCAGGAGATCTTCAAGATTTATCAACAAGAGTAACAGTCAAGTAAGTTATAATAATATGAGCGTTGTTAAATACTTGTACTGGTGACATGTTGATATGCATCCCTGCCAATAACAGAGTTAAAATGGTCTTGTAAGCTGAGACCAACTTGTATTTTCTTTATACATGCTTCTATTCACTCACAATGTTTAAATGTGAATTACACACCACATAGTGTTTTGGAGCATGTGTCTCCTCATGTGAGGCATGATTCAAAGTGCAGTGAAAAAAGGTCAGTGCTATTTTCAGTGTGTGTGTATGCTTGTGTTTGTAAGCACCTGTTAAAGCACAGCTCTATGTGTTTCTTTGCATTGTGAAACTACAAAGGTCAGAAAAACAAAGCAAAGGGTTTTGTATCAAATGGATTTCCGTTTGGTGCAGGTCTAGATAATAATCACAACATATTTGCTGTGAAGTCGGGTAAAGGTTATAGATATTCAAGAAATGTCTTGCTTATAGTGTGAACAGCAGGAAGCTTAAGCGGAGAATGGCGACAATGGGACGAAAACATTTCAAGACTCTGCCACAGTGTTTATGTTTTTTTCCATTCAGACAGTTGCTCTTGTGTCATTTTCGTGCTAGGCAGAGACACATGTGTTATGTTGAATAACCTGTTCAGCTTTTACACAGGTGTGCCTTCAGGACAGAGTGAAACAACAAGGGAGATATCAGAGCAGAGTCCATCCACTGTGTGGCCAAACAGCAATGCTGTACAAGCAAATAAAGTGCTTTGGCAGCAATAGCTGCAGGTTGTAAAACTCGTTGTAGATAGGCAGCCTATAGCTAATAGGTGTCAACAAATGCAAGGGGATGTTATGGAGTTGTGATCTTTTCCAAAACACTCCGCACCAGTGGTGCTTTCATTTTTTTCTCCAACTCCGTGTCACTCAATTGGGCAATTCATCTCAGTTGGGATGTTCCTTCGAGAAGTTGCCATAACGTCGAGGAATTTTTTTACCCATGATCCACCCAAGAATCTGTCATTCAGTTTTCAGTATCACATACAATGGTGTCGAAACCACAGCCGTCACAAAAACACATACAGAGGCAGAGACTGCTCACTGGAATATGAACTCTAAATAAACATATCGGCCTGCCTTTTATCAAGACACACCCTATTCCCACAACAGAGGATATGCTGCCCTTAGATGCAGAAATATGATTCACTGAACGTCTGATTCACCGTCATAAATGTAGAGATACTCTTTTAGTGCCCACGCGTTATCAGACATTTCCCCTCTTGCATAACTTTTTCCCATGAAGTTGGCGGTACTATAAATTACTTTTCTTTCAAAATGAGATTCCCGATGTCGGAGACAATGATACCCACGTTTATGCTGTGAGAAAAACACTCTTTTTTTTTCAATAAATCCTTTGACTGTCCCAGTACCAGATTGCCCTGAAGCTCAGCTTTTTGCCACTATGTCTGTCTGCCTGCGTGCGGGGGTTGTTCAGAGAGGGGTTCACTTTCTATTTTTAGGACCTGTGGGTCCCTTTAACAAGCAGGATTGATTGGAATGGTATCAGGACTCAGGAGATGAGCTTTAAATAGTGTGTTGTCACCTCCCAGTACATTCTCCTGCATGGGGTCTTAAAGGTACACCTGTGTGTGTTTTGTTCACGTGTGTGAAATGATGAATGTGGTTTGCAGTTGTTCTGGTGTTTGGTCACCGTATCCCAAATGATTCATCCAGAGGAGAAACAATAGTTTGTGTGTTGTTTCACTTCAAACATGCTTAAAAAAAGCAGGTTCTCTTCTTTTATATGAACCTGTATCTGTTCCGACTAATTCAGCTGAAGTGTTTTGTACAAAAGGGAATTTCCTCTTCAATTATTTATTTATGTGTCCCTTTTGTATTAACTGTAGCATTATTTAATTGGACTAAAAAGTATAAATATTTGAGTTTGTGGGCCCAATTATGTGGTTCCAGAGCTGCAGTATTTATAACTCGTGCTGATAGAGATGGCACAGGAGGAGATAATCCCAAACAAGGCTGCAGACTAGCAACCAATGGCTTTATTTTACTGTTGCTTATCAGAGTCTATAGTCAAATGTGCCACAGAGAGCAGAGCACAGAGGGAGAGAGGGAAAGTTGTCTCTATCAGCTGTCTTTACCCCTGGTGTGTGTCCAACCTCCACTCCCTTAAACCCAGTCTGACAGGTGCTTCGCTCAGCTTCCCTGTTCCCTGTTTCAGCAGCAGAGAGCTTGTTATCCTGTAGGTACTGTAAGTTTCCATTCACTTATACCAGGCAGAGTCTTAAGCTAAAACATAAAACAATTGGCCTTTCATTTTCCTTTCTTTTCTATTCCATTAACTTTAATACATTATAATGTTAATGTAACTATTTTACTGTTATGACTTTAACATCTTATAGAGAAAGTGATTTTTACACACAGAGTATGATATTTAACCTGTGTGTGTGCGTGTGTTACTATATTTTTGAATCTGCATAAAAGCAGCAACGTTAGATAATGAATTGGAGTTGGTAGAAATGTGTTCGTCAGCTATTTTAATTTATGATTAATCCTTTAATCACGTATCTATCCAACATTTAATGGCTTCAGCTTCTCAAATGACTCTATTCTAAACTGTATTTTATTTTCAATGTTGCTTGGGCTGAAAAGGACATGATTTATATATATTTTTGATTACAATTGATTGTATATTTTAAGGATATTTAAGGATATTTGAATATTTGTTGTTATTATTCAACACTAGTTCACAGTTCATTTAACCTCATTGACTTGAGCTTGATTAGCACTATCGTCTTCCAGCTCAAGGACAAATGTTGGATTTCACACATTGATAGTTTTTCTTTCATTTGGCATGAGTCAGATATTGACTTAAGCAAGGTGTGTTGAGAACACAGTTTAATTCATACAGGTCTGCTTTGTCACGACAGCCATAAAAGATTATTATAGTCTATTTTGACCTTTGAGCTTGGCGGTTGTTGTAGTCATAGACTTCCCACCATCTGGAGTGCATGTCACTTTATTTCCTCCTGTTGTGTAACTTGCTTTCTGATAAAAGACGTTTTATTAGCCACAAACTCATTCAATATCAACATTTGTCGTATAACATGACAAACTGTTATCGCAGGTTGATAAGAGAAGAATGTGCGTTGGTGGGTGATGTGTTCTCTAGGTTTTACTCGCATCATCTATGTGCAAACACTCGGAGGTCTAATACTGACCAGACGCAATCTGATTCGTCATTGGAGGCTATGATTCAATGTTTGTCTAGTTTTCTAACAGCTGCCCAGGAAATGAGGCTAAGGGTGAGGGCTATAAAGTGCTTCATGAATCATGGCATCCAAAACTGCTCTATTTTATTCAACTCCAGCCACTTCCTTTAAACCCATAGCCGCCATTTGGAGATTTGGCAGCATGCTTGGACTAGAACCACCACTTTGAGTTGACTTAAAGAAAAAGGCTAGACCATGTCGTGATTTCCCTAATGACACTTATGTCAGCTGAGTACTGTATGCTTGACCCTTTGTGAATGTTTGAACAAGTTCCATTTGTCCTAGAGATACATAAATCTGCCTCAGGAGATGGGAATTGCATGTGGAACCAAGGATGTACAGTCACATTACACACTGTGCTGTTGTACTATACTTGCTAAGGGACTCTCATGCTTGTTTCTTTTTTTTTCAGTCTATAACCGACTTGAACCTCAGGCTAACCCTTGTTGTATCTACTGTACTTTTCTATCAGAGCAAGTCTAAGAGGAATAACAGCATTTCGGATCTACTGTGAATGTTGTCACACTCGAATGCCTTAGAGAACAAGCTATGAGTAGTGATGAAAATAAGTTAAATAAATAAAAAACACATTGATTACTACCCGTTATTTTGTGTATAATTACTTATACTAAAGTAAAGAATAAATGTCTTTGTGTCCAGCTTCTCCTTTGTGACCTTGATTGAGTGACAGAACATACCCCCTGCTGAGATGAGTCCAAAGTCTCAGTCTTTGCCGCCATTTGATTAAGCAAATTATTGACAAGGGTTGACTACTTTCCAAACCAAAAAAAGAACTTGCACTGGTTCAACAGGTACATCGAAATGCATTGTCCTTTGAGGAATGTCAATTACCCTTATAAACAATGGATAAAGAGGAGTGGTTGTGTTTTTCATTTTATGAATTCGATTATGCAACGGCATCCCTGGCTCTGAATCAAACCAACAGTTGAATCACCTGAAGGAATGCGCTGTTTCACAAACACATTTGGACTGACTTCTCAGCCTGTTATCAGAATGTATTCAACACCAACATATATGGAACCTCATACCATGTGTGTACTGCTTTTCATGTAGATTATAACTCTCAGTGACAAAGTCTAAGTGAAGTGCCTCATGCATAAAGGAGAAACTGCCCTATGTGTTAGTGTTTTGGGTGTGGTACACTGGGCTGGCACTGCATGTTCTGGTTTTGTAGTTGAATACATGGCACTGCCTTCCCTTCTTGTTGCAGTGTTGTGTGAACTGTGGGCAGATTGTGAAACCAAACGAGCGATGATGGTAAAAGGCCAATAAAGTTTCTACACCATGGCCATGGCTGTAAAAGGCTAACACAAGGGTTATATTTGTGCTCTGTAGTTGACTTGGAGAGAGAAATGCCAGCCTCACCCTGCTGTCTCCCTCACAGAGCCTGCAGTGTCTCCAATAAGAACACAATGATGCCCGACACTGTCTAACCCACAGCTGATTCCTCTATTCAAACTCTCCTTGTGTCTGCATTTTTCAGGACTCATAATGCATGAGAGCGTCTGGGTGTGTCTTTAAATCCAAAAACATTTCATTAGAATGAGAGATTGTTGACGAAGGATGCTGCAGAGCAATTGATCTTCATTGCCGAGGTATGCTTATGGTCACACGTGCACACCCAGTAATTTAAGGCTTGGGTTCTCGGTTTGTTTGTCTTTGGGATGTTGTTGTCTTCAACAAGCGGAGCTGCCTTGATCTTGTTTGTGGCTTTACATGGATTGACACACATCCTGTGGCCTCTGATTGGTCAGTTCTCACCTTCGGGTTTTTGTTTATCGAAAGATCGAGACATACTTTTGTCTTTGTTACAAGACAGGGAAGTGATTGACTAAATTGGAAGGATAATTTACCTTGGCTAATGTCTAGAAGTTATTTGTGTAAGATTTGAATAGTGGCTAATGTTTCTTCAGTTGTGTGTGTTTCTTTCTTTGTTTATGATTTGTATTGGCTGAATGAAAATCAAATGGATATAGTGGATATGGATACATGCAATACTGCTGTTTGAAAGAAATCAATGACCTGAATACAAATAATGAATCATTTGTTTAAATAAATACATTTTTGTGAGTGTAATATTTGATGTAGCTATAACTTTTGCAATTAATGTCGATTGATCCTGTAGCTGTTGTCTGATATTGTCCACTTTCGTTTCACTGTGTGGTTGATAATTATTAGTAATAATGGGCTAACAGGTAATCGTGTCTGAAATCTTTGCATCTCCACTGGAAGATAAAAGAGAAAGGATGTCTCTCACTTTTTGACCTTTGAGAGTGGTAATGTGAGTGTCTGTGTAAACATGCAAAGGTTGAGACTGAAAAGGCTGGAAGTGTTGAGAGTGCTCTGTTAATTTGGCAAGTTCTCTGTTTACTCACTCTTTAGCACGTATACGTTGTCTGGAAAGTGTCCTCTTTTACTTCCTAAACAAGATGTTTCACTGATTTTCATTTACCTGTAACATTGGAGAAAAACCTAACAAAAGCGTATCACGTATTAACAAGGCAACAAGTATATATAGGCCTACTATATTATGAACATATGTTATATCAAAGTAATATAACTTGCAAAAAGAAAACAATATTAAAATGGAATGAGTTTGGCCTTTTTGCTGCTTTTAGTATAATCTTAAATTACAACAAATTGCTTGTGAAATTAAACAAAACATGAACATTAATCTGTTTACACATGTTAAATACGAGAAAGATGGAAACCAATCAAATAGAATATATTTCGCAGCCCTAATGATATATTTTGACTTTAATCTGAGTGGAATGAAGTGTGAGGAAAATTCTGCCTTAACTGCTTGCTTGTGTGAAAGATACATAAACTCTACATAAACACTTCGGCACCTAAAGTATAAAAACCCAACATGATTCCTGATCAAACTACCTCACAAAAGCTATTTATATTCTGAACTTTCTGTGCAGAAATCGCATGTATCAGATTTAATGCCGTTCTCTCCATCATATGAGAACTCAGCTGATTCTAAAAGTCCTGAGGCTACAGTGGCCTGAAAATAGCCCTTATATATTTTCTCTTCTATTCAGCTATCACCACAAGGCATAGTTAAGTGTTGCGAGAGGCAGTCTGGTGGTAGTTTTGGTACAAAGCTCTTTTTTTTTGCTGGATCTGGCTTTCACTGCCAACATCTGAGCCTTTGTGACTCTGTTCCAAGCCACCCATGAGAGGGATTTGTTTCCCTTTTTATTGGGCCTATAAATGTGCATTATGCCAAATTGGTAAACGTCCATTTCAGATTTCACTGTTGGCGAATTAGCTTGTTGAATTCCCCTGGTGTGACATGAGGCTGAGAAAGTTCCACTGACGTTCTTCCCAATGGTTTAATCTTCAACAGTTTGTTGTATTTTATGATAACATCTAATTATTTTGCAAGTAAAAGCTTAGACTGTTTGTAGATCTCAGATAAATGTTGTGTAGTAAAAACATTCTTCTCCCTGAATAGAAGTCTCTTTGTAATGCAGTAAAAATGTAAACATAAAGTAAAATAAGATGGAAATGATCAAGCACAAAAACCTCAAATTGAAATACTTGTACCACTCCACTGAATGTTATATAATGTAATGCTAATGTGTCAGTTAGCTAGGTCCCCTGATTTTAATACACTTAAATGATGTGTGTATTATGTGTTTCATTTTAAATGTTTACTTCATTTCCCCCCCTTTACCATATGGGCCTGACCACGTTTGAGTGACAGGCATCTCAGGTGTGAACGTCACACATGCATTAATGCTCAGCAGGTGCATTTGTTACATTGCATGCTGGGAAGGGGCTTTAAGGAATCCAAGTGCTCGTGGCTTGAAAGGCATGTGTGACTATTGTATTACCACATGATAGCAGGAATGTGTAACATGTACATGGGATGTGAATCATATTGTTATGGTTACCGTACTTTAGCGGTTTATAACGGTTTATTGAGCTCCCTAAATAGACGCTACATAGGTGACAGGTACATGTGAAAAGGGTCATATCTGGCGTGCAGGCTGACACTGTGGGCTTTGTTTGGTTTCACAGGAGCGAGAGCGAGCTGACATTTTCCTGTGAAAGTGATTTACTAACTGCCAGGTCAACTGTCAAACCCCAGAAATATGACTGAAATTCCCGATGACCTGTGCGGCATGTGAGGGGCTTTGTAGCTCCAACAGTAGAGCCTTGTTGGATGATCAATCATCAGTTATTAGTATTATCATTATTTGAAATCAGAAACAAAAACCCCTTTTGTGCCCCTCAACTTTAACTAGATGTTTTTACAGCTGCTTGATTGTGTGATTAGAGTTAAAAAATAAATCGCGCCTTAAACACTTTTAGGCGTACAATTATTTTTTCCAGAAAAGTGTTTGTTTTTCTCTCAGCCTCTGTATTGTTAGTGAGTGAAGGGCTGGCAGTAGTCGGGATTGTGCTCTCACTTTCCAGCTCTTTCACTGCCCAACACACAGACCCAACAAGCATGCCCTCTGTTCTTGTATTGTCATTTCTCTCACACATACACCTCTGTGTTCTGCTCTTTCTCTCGCAGGCATCAAGAGACCAACAGGAGACTGAAAAATGTAAGTGGAAAAATATAAGAAATATTTATTTGTGTGTAATATAACTTGATTTAGCTTCAGTTATTCGAAATGACTGGAGATTAGCATTTTATAAAGGGATTACAACTTTAAAGTATGTTAGTATGTGTTGTTGTATTGACCTCTGTTACAAATCGAATGAATTGCAGTAACATTTTTTTAAAAATCGAAAAAAGTGAGCTCCTCAACTTGAGGCAAGCTGCTGGAGGCTATATGCACTGAGCATTGTGGGTAATGTGATACCAGGTTTTGACAAGGAAGAAGAATGTGTCTGATGTCTCAAGTTTTGATATTTAAAAAAAACGAGAGTCCATCAATGCTATTAGAGAAAAATGCTGGAGAATTGTATTTATTTTGAAACAGTCCCTTAACCTTTTGAAAATAATTTTAAAGATGATATTAAAGGTAATATCTAACTTTTTTAGGTGAAACAACCAACATGTTATATTACGTTTTCGCTAAATAGTTTTAACAGTTTTAATTTGAGGCGTTTTTCCGAATGAAAATAAGGAGAGGGATAGGGGATGATGAAAGGAACAGCACAGCGACCAGAAACAAACAAGACTTTTGCATTGACATGTTATAACTTATCTATAACATTGCTAGTCATATATGTGTGGATTTAGGTTTATTGCAAGTTAAAGCATAGTTTTGTACATTTAGTCATCACAGCTTCATTGTGTATATTATTTCGACATTGTTGTTGTGCATGTGGCTCGTGATATTAAACTAAACAGCTGACATGTCAGTTTGCGTATCACGTAATGGGGGACCAGCATCGTCGATGTGGCGATTATGATTGTTTGCTTTGGTGCAGCACATTTACCTGCCCAGTCTGATAATGCACACACAAACAACAACAAAGTATTCTGGATGAAGCTGGAAACAAAAGCAGGCCACCAGCGGATATCACCTTCTTTCAGTGTCACTATTATAACAATAACCTGCTTAGCACGGCATAGAACATTCATCTGCTAGGGTCGAAGTATAGCTGTCATCTGATGTGGAAACAATCATTTATTCTAACATATATTCTATGGTTTGTCTAATGAGTTATTTGTTGTCTTCTCTCCAGGTTTTGATCACCATATACTGGCTGGGAAGAAGAGCTCAGTGTGACCGTATCTATGATGGACCTTACCTGAATTTGAAGGCATTCGAGGGCTTATTGGGCACAGCGCTATACAAGGTAAACCCTCAAAGTGGATAATTATCCCATTGTGCACTCTGAGCTGTCTCACCTGTGTCGTCATGTAACAAAAGCTTAATTTTCTTGGAGAAACCAGAAATGGCATGAAAGAAATCCTCTTTTACAGCCACTGCACAGTGAGGTTCTGTTTCCTCCCTGGTATGTAGACTATGTGCAGAAGAATGGCTGTTAAACACTGGGGGGCCTCAGATTGCCGGCCACTAAAACCAAAGCTACGTTAAGTCATAAATGACCTGATTCCTTGATACAACTATTCTAATCTTGTTTACAGCACGGCACCAAGTTCGCATCGTGAACAAATCAAATAGATGCTCTGTTTCTTGAATAGGCCTTAAGTCGTTTAAGTGTTGAGTGTGGCACTTTGTTTTCACATAGATTTATAGGTGGTGGTGTGCAAGTCCTCTGTAATTCAAAAGACTAAAGGGATTTTAAATAATAGCAGCTCGTTTTGTACATTTAGCTATGATAATCCAAGTGCACTGGCACTAGTGATGCTGGATTTAGTTTATGGACTTGTATTGTCTGGTAGGATTTGCTGGATTACAGATCTGAAAATAATTTTCTTTTTAAGTGGCTGACAAGTTTTTTCTTGTTTTTAAGCACGCTCTTTAAAGTGCCTCCGGAGCTAGCCTTTGTATTTATTTACACATAATAAAACACAAATTAATGCAGTAAACTGTCATCAAGGGTACATGAACGACGGCACTGTTTGTTTTGACACAGATGGCAGTTAATTAAAAAAATCTATTTTAAATGTGATGCACCGTCCCTGATACACAGTATAGGTGTGTGTGTTCTCAGTAACTGAGTGTAAGAAAAAAGGGCCAACAAATACAGACCTCACACTCTACCTGGGAGTTATTTTGCACACCACACACACAGTGGAGCTCAATGATATAATGTGTTACCCTATTATCTGACTGTGTGTGTTTGTGTGTGTATGAAAGGCTCTGCAGGAATCGCCCAGTCAGAAAGGCAGCAGTGTCAGAGACAGCGGTTTTGGAGATAGCTGGTACTCAGAGAGAGAGGAGCTCTTCCAACTGAGAGAAGGAGGAGGAGGAGGAGGAGGAGACAGACACCGGAGAGACGACTCCCTGGACAGCTTGGACTCTTTGGGCTCCCAACCCCAGAGCATCTCATCTGAGATCACTCTTAAAGGCAGCGTCGAGGGTAGGAGACATCATGTCATTTGCATCTATCCCCAAATATAATGTGCTAATCTGACAAAACGTGTAAAACCTGCTGTTCTTGACCTGTTTCTTTTCACCCTTCTAATGCTGACTTTATGCCATATAAGAGGTCAGAGCATGCTTTCTTTATATTGTTTTATGTTTAATCCTCTTCACAGCCTGGTTTTTGATCAATAAAGTGTCCAGACTTTCTCACATCTTTTCTCTGCATGAATATTTACAATTAGGTTCATCTGTCACGAACTTCAAATATTTGTGAACAGAGAAATATGCTGCTTTTGAGCCAGAAAGTTGCCTCCCATCTGTGAAAACAAATACCTATTGCCATCTAGTGGCACGAAGGAGACATTATATATCAATGCTGAAGTCAGTATGTGATCTTGTTTCATGACAAAAGTGTGGTATGCATGAGAGAGGGTCAAGTGCTGGTCAGTGATCGCAGAGTGTTGTCCCCCTTCTAGGAAAAGGCAGTGAGACATTCCTCAGCCATCCACACTAGCTTGTAAATGAGGAGGCCTCCGCTCCCCACCCTGCACCCCTCTGTTAGTCCTCTAAAGTCACGCCAGAACACACAACACATAACACACTCCCCTTGCTCTTTTCTCTTCTTTCACATAGTTATTCCTTTTTGCTACTTCATTACACTTATCAAACCTCCTTCTTCTCTTCTATTATCACACTTTTCTTTATTATCTCCCATCTTTTTGTCCTCCCTCCTCTAGCTCCAGGTTTTTGCAGTGATACCGAGGTAGACTCTGTCTTCAGGATGGCTGAGAACAAGGACGGTCTTAGTTACCGGCGGTCAGTAGTCATCACACCCAAGGCCACCGCCCAGTTCAACCAGTTCCTTCCCAGTAAAGACAAAGCGTCAGCCTACGTGCCGGCTCCGCTGAGGAAGAAACGGGCCGAGCGCAATGAGGACCACCGGCGCAGCTGGGCCAACCCCATATACACAGAGGATGAAGGCGCACTGACCAGGTACTGTCACATACAACAGTCAACACTTTGATTTTATTGAAGGTTTTTCTCCTTTCTTTCTTAAGAGCAACGTACCATAACAAATATAGAAATCAAGTTAACCCAGTTGTGCTTAAATTGCCTAAAATGTACATTGTCTCCTCTCCCATCATGTTGGTGTTTGTGTTGCGGTTGTATTGTCTCATATGGTCGATGTCGTTGTGTACTGGTGTTGTGTTTCATTTGCTGTGGAATGACGTCCTCAGCGACTGCTATGGCCAAAGTCAAGTATCCCAGAGTGCCTTGCCTGCGGCTCATGTACCGTTGGCCTACGAGTATGAAAGCGGCAGCGACTCTGACGCAGAACGACCGGACCCCGACCTTGTTCTGGACGACCTGGCCAGCAGACGCTTCCACAGCCCCTCCCCGGCTCCTCCAACCAACTTCGCCTTGCCCGCCACCCCCCTGGCAGCAGGAAGGGCACCTGCCGGTAGCGGGGGCCCCTGGCCTAAGGTCAATATGACCCCCAATGTTGCCCCTCCACAGAATGTGACCTGCCTCAGGTCAGAGAACATGAAGCAACCGTGTGACTTTGATGTGCCTGCCTGATGAGAGCCAACCAAAACGCTTCTCTTACCCTCAGTTTGCATGGTTATTTGTAACCATGATCAACCTCCTTGGTTCTAGTATGCTGCCTCTAACAGTGCTCTAAAGTCGTTTGTTGGTTTCTGTTTGGTTTGTTTTGAGATTTTATCTGCAGCACGTATTTGAGCTTGGAGGAGTGATTTGAGTTGGCAACATACAGTAACTCCTCAAATCAAGTTTTGCCTCCTTGATAGTTTGTTTTCAAGCTTGCATTGGTTTGCTAATCCTTGCGTCATCTCATTATGCTACTCTTTGCGTGACTGGCGTGCTGTGCTGCTGCTGAAAAAATTATTTTGACACGTGTGTTCGGCTGTCTCTCTTGAGCAGCAGCGGTGTCAACAGTGGGGAAATGCAGCCCCCCCAGCAGGGCTCCGAGAAGGAGGACCACCGCCGGCCCGTGTCCACCGACAGCCTGTTCAGGGAGATGTACGGTGACTCTGACGATGAGGACGAGGAGGAGGGCTATGCTGACCCCGTCCAAGATGACCTCTACTCCCGCAAGATGGGCATCAAACCTCAGCCTGTTGCAAAAGTGTCTTATGACAAGTTCTTACCAAAGTTCTGGAGCCCTGAAGAAGAAGTTCACATACAGAAGATTAAAATGGGCTCTCAGAGGAGACCCTGGTACAAGAAGATACAAGGCTTCAGGTGTGTGGGGCGTTCAAATCCAGTGGAATTATCTCATATATATTTAAACAAATATTTCAAATATATTCAGTAGCAATATCATGGATAAAGTTAATTCCTTGCTTCTTGCATAATCTTTTCTTACTGTTCTGCCAGACACTTTGCAATCTTTAAATAATGATTGCATGCCAATTTAACCTTTAAGATCCTTTAATTCAGAAATGGGTTTTCTGTCATTCACTGCATTTTCTATAAAGATTCCTCCCACTTACTTATTTTTCTTTTTCCCTGCTATTGCTCTCTTATCTTTCACCTCCCTTTCCCCCCCTCTCTGCTCCTTCTCTATCCTCCGTCCACCCGGCTGTAGCCATAAGAAGTCGGGCTCTTCGTCAGATGATTCGGACTGTGACACCAGTCCTTGGCTCTCCTCCGCCCCCTCTCACTCCGGCCCCTCCCCCTCTCACTCCCACACACACGAGGCCTCGGCTCACACCACCCTCATTGTGGGGAAAAGGTCGATAAAGCTGCATGATTGTGACAATGAAGGAATGATTTAGATCATCCAGATTTTCTAGGAGAACTATAATGTGCTCCTTTTGAGGCTGAATTTAGGATGAGCTGCTTTCTAATGTACTAATGCTTTTTTAAAAAGCTACTAGAAATTGCCCTAACACGCTTTATAGCACTAAAATAGAAAATAATCCTTCTCAGCATTACCCTATTTTTATGACAATCTATTCTAGTGAAGACTTGACACGCATCGCAGTTTGACTTCTTAGCAGAGTGATGTAAAATCCCTATTTAATCAAAATCAGTTTGAATCAAATATCACTACTGTGGCTGCTTTATGTATCTCTTCCTCCTTTTCTTGCTCTTTGGTTCATTTCACATGCATGCACTCATCACCTCTCTGTCCTTTTTCTCTTCTTCTGCCCAACCTGCAGTCCTCATATTCAAGCACACACTCTCCCTCAGCTCCCCAAGATACAGTCCCCTCTGTTAGAGACCCCCCCTCTGGTGTTTGCCCCAGTGGACCCTGCCTCGGGTCCCCGGCTGGTCAAATGTGAGAGGTGGCCCCTCTTAGGGCGCCAAGACCCCAGGGAGCCCCCGGATATCTTTGATTATGAGAGCATAATCCCTGATTTGGAGAATGATGACATGTTTACCAGGCGAACCCTTACCTTCCAGTCCAACACAGACATGGCTTTGATGAAGACGCAGCTGTCTGCTCACCGTCGTCTCTACACCTCTGAGCCGCAACTCAACATCATCACCCAGCGACACGGCATCACAGAGGAGAGTGAGTTCCCTGATATCGAGCAGGACGATGTTGTTTATCGTAAGGAGAAATCTCAGAAGGAACAGCGGCCCCTCTCCGGTGCCCCTGACAACTACGCCCCTATGTCCATCCCAGAGCCATGGGATCTGCCTCCTGAGCTCAAAGCCAGACTCCTGTGCCCCCCATGTCCTCTGATCCAGGAGGTAGCAGCAAACAAACAGAATGAGGATGCGAATGAGATGCGTCCTAAAACGGATGACATGCTGGTCAGGAAATGTGGAGTTTGTTCTGATCAGAGCCAGAGCTCTCTGATGACGCCCTCAGTGCCTTCTTTCTGTAGTGAAGGTGACCTGCAGAAATGGAAGGCTATCAGGGTAGCCAGTCAGCTGAGACATAGGAAGAGGCTCATGGTGGAGAGGCTGGCTGCTCTGAGGTTGAAGGAGAAGATTTCCGTAACAGTGCCTGTTGGTTTCTCCTCACCTTGTAGACCGTGAAAGGGGCTTGATTTTTTTCCCCTGTCTGATAGTGAAGTGGTCTAGACTGCATGTTGATCCCACTTGTTAAACGATTGGTTTGAAGGCTGTCATAGATAGGATATCAATAACAAGTCTTCCTTGTAAAATCTGATAGGTGCATTTAGACTTCACTGGGTCTGTCAAATAAACTGCAATGAAGGAGCAGCAACAGCTCAGACTTTTTGTGTTTTAAATGTTTATGTTGTTATTTCATGTTTAAAGTGTTTCCAGTCAGAAATAAACTGTAATAAAGTCCCTATGACATTGTAAGCATGGGGCCATTGGTGTAGTTTTCTGCATGATGGCAAAAACTTAATTTGACTTTAATGTGGAAATTATATCTACTGGTACTGTGTTTTTGAAGTGTGATTTTAGAACAGAAATCTACAACATCATGAATCAAAATGTGATTGATTCATCTAGAGAACTGTTGAAGAGAATTCAGAAATCTCTTCTGAGTTCAGAATTGTATCTTTGGTTTTGTTTTCCTATCAGACCGAATTTCTGTGAATGAAAAAATATTGCAAGCTTAATAAAGAAAATCTTAGACTTCATGATCTTGTGATGGATTGAATTGGCCCTTTGTTAACCTCATTGAACACATACAATAACACAGATCTGATCAGAGTTCGATGTCGATTTCCTCAGCAGAGGGAACTTCACACTGATATGTAAAGCTCAAAGTGCAGCAGCACGAGAGTGTGGAAGCGTTCAATCCTGAGTAATATCCAAACATAACTTCCTGGACACAATGACAGCACCAAGCGGGGCAAACTAATGTAGTCCTAAGCCGGCATGAAAGCCTATAGAAATTCCCCACAGCTCTGATATGAAGACGCGACTCATGGACTCCATAGTAACCTGAACACAAGTCTGTACTCTACTGTTTGCTCATGAACAGACACACACAAGCACACACAAAGCAACCATTTAACCTGGAGTCAACGCCATCTGGATTTACTTCACTTCCATATGTAAAGCCATGCTTCCAGTGACATCATGTCGCAGTCTGCAGAAAGACAGCTTTGTTTAAGGAAATATAAGTGTCTATACACTGAATGTCAGGGAAAGGAAAGGTAATACTGTGCTGCACGCCTACTCTACACACCTTAAACTGTAATCCCTTCAGTGTATAATGTAAAAAAAACTGCTGAGTCATGTTTTAGCTGGCTTTATATTCATTTGTATCACACCAGCTAGGAACAAGTTGATATTAAAGACAGTAATTGCCTGAAGCTCTTGACCAGGCCACTCTTAGACTTAGCCTCTTTTGCAAAAATGTGACTTTGTTGTGTGTGGTTCTTTCTGGTTCCCTAGACAGCACCAAATGCAAGAGAGTATCGACAGGTGAGTTGATACGGGCTCCCAGGAATGTGGCACGTTTGCATTTGCTCTGGCCTCTTACTGTCGCACCACGCTGCCCCCTGCTTTTGTGCTGCTGTTCTCACTCACTAGCTGCTAAATGCTGACACACAACACAGGGTATTGTATGGCACAAGGCCAAGTTCAGGGTGAGCCGGGACGGGGGCGGGATTCATTGCTCTGCAGGGATCTATTGACAACACAATAAAGTGAAAAGATGCGTACAACAGCAATACGCAGGGTCATCTACCTAGACTAGTGTGTCCCACTCAGAGTTATGACTGAGCACTGGTCTGAGCACCCTGATAACAAATCATAACAGGCCTTATTAGGTGAGTTGGGACAAAGAGCTTTTTTTTTATGGCAGTGAGTGACTTTGCTATTTTTGCTTGACGGGAAGGGCTGTGATATGTTACTAACCCACTGAGCTTACATCCCTCCACAGTTTGTTGTGGTTGACCCGTGTGCTGTGTTTTCAACTAACACTTGGTTACAGGTTAAATGTCTAATTATCACTATCCAAAAATATGGATTGGAGGTACAAGGTGGGAGTTATTTTGATGATTTCTCTTTCGAATGGTGTTCTCTTTTTGGTACAGTTTGATGTGATGGTTAGACAAGGTGCATGCATACTCAACCTGGACATTTGGATATTTTTTTGAATTTTGCTAACTTTTATTTAACCTTTTGTGAAGCTTGTGCCAGGATATCCATACTAAACATCCCTATCGCTTCTCTCTTGAGCTGCTGATATCCTAGTTGTTTTTAAAAGCGTTTCAACTCTTTCTTTCAACAGGAGTAAATCAACAAGTGATATCCAGGTTGATCCCAGCGTCAACCGGCAGGTTCGATACGAAGAGCTTCAGCAGGTTCGTGAGAAGACAAAGGAAAGTGATGATCAGTGGCAGGATGTGAGTATTACCTTTTATGTTTCTGCCATTGTGTTTATCTGAATCAAGACAAGCTGACTCTGGCAGAAAGAAAGTTTTGTTGTTAGAGAAAGATACATGATCTGAAAGGATCTGTGCGCTGATCAGAGAGCAGGTGTTGTGCTGCAGTCTGCGCCCGCAGGGGGGAAAGAGAGCTGTTTAGATAGAAGCCAGAGACGGAGATAGACAGTGATTGGTGCAGCACTGCCCTCTGGCTCTGGACTGCCCTCATTTCCAAATCAGTGCCTGAGGCAGGAAACGCCACGTCCTGTAAATACTAATAATGTAATTCATGTGAAATAGTGTTAAGATGTTATACAGACAGATGATGTAAGACAGACACCTCAAAATAATTAAATAAATGTATTAATCCATTTTAATTTGACCTGACAGTGAAAGTTATTCCTGGGGAAAAAAACGTTTTAAAGGGCAAGTGGTGCTCTAGTTTTGTGTTCCATCACATTTGATAATTTTTAGGTATATGAATTAAAAGAAACGTAAAGTTATTTATATTTATGTGACTTGCTTTGACAGTGGTGTGTCTTTCAACAGTCCAATAAGTGTCATGGCTAAATAATAGTCTTTAAGTAGCATTTAGGTCACACAGTCCCGAATACACAGGGGAAGTGAGCCGGGAGGAGCCTAAAGCACACAAATAGAACACCTTCAAATGAAGCCCTTTCTGTTTTTTTGTCTTTCTCTCTCCTTCTTAACTTTACTCCCTCCAGCTGTACAGTCAGCCATGCAACACAACAAGTCTGTTTTGAACTTGCCTCAGGCTGAATTGTTACAAAATGGTGCATGAGGTGATCTGGGCTTACTTTTTCTGCAGGACCTGAGCAAATGGAAGAACCGACGCAGGAGTGTCAACTCTAATATCGTGAAGAAGAAAGAGGAAAGGGAGAAGGTAGAGGAGACTACGTACAGCAGCGACAACAGAAGGTCCAAGACCCTCAAGGAGATGCAAGAGGAGAGGTAAGAGAAAGCACACCTTCATAGGGGCTATTGAGGGCAAGGATATGTTAGTGATAGATGTAATGCTTTAGAATTTACATTTGTATTAAATAACTTGTTCCAATATGTATTTGTTTACCCTCGGAGGGAGATCCTTTGCTAAGGTAATCAAATAAAAAGGTTTGTATTATAGCTTTTGTGGTATTAAAGATAGAGACCACAGTATTATTGAGCAGGAGTGATGGAGGAGACTGTCGTTGTGCCTTCAGTCAGTGTGAAAGTGTCATTTAATCATGGTTTATAACCAGTCTTATTTTTTTCTTTTTGCCCCGCCTCTCCTCTTTTGTACTTTTCTATTTTCATGTCATGTTTTCTCTTTATTTTCTAAAATCTATCCCTTCTCATCTTTATTTCACCCTTCACTGTCCACTTTTTTCCTATTGACCTCTTCTCCTATCTCCTCCTCTGTCTGGGCCACAGAGGAAATAAAGGAAGGAACAGCATCGGCAGCCGTATATCATCTCTGTCTTACCCGGACGACGACGAAGTCTTTGATAAACCTGTCACTTCCCCACGTATCCGAACCCTTCCTGCCAGGAGCTACACTATTGACACTCCTTACCATTCCTCTGAGCCTTCTCTGAAAGAGGTCGAACCCCCCGCTGCCTCCCCAGCTGCTAGCAGGGCCGCCTCCCCTCCAACCTCACGGGAAGTTGACATTGTGGATAGATCTGCAGGCAGCTACGCCACAACCACCAATACTCCCACCTTCACTCCCAGAAGCTGCAGATCTCCTTCTCCAGCACCTATAGAGAGGAGTCCTGTCACAGAACGCAACAGCACAATCAAGACAGAGGAGACCACCACCAACTTCACCCCCTCCTTCACTCCCAGCAGCCGCAGACCTCCTTCTCCAGCACCTTTTGAGAGGAGTCCTGTCACAGAACGCAAAAACACAGTCAAAACAGAGGAGACCACAACCACCTTGATCCCCTCTTTGATTCCCAGCATCCCTCCCAGTATCCGCAGATCGCATTCTCCAACTTTTGCACCTTTAAAGTGGAGTCCAGTCACAGAACGCAAAAGCAGAGTCAAGACAGAGGAGACCACAACCACAGTCATCTCCTCTTCTAGCTCCGTACAAAAGGTGCCGGAGCCTAGGCGCCCATTGTCGCGCATACAGACTGAGGTGGGGGCCCCCTCCTCTGGTTTTCTGTACAAACAACAACCACAGACCAGCTCGATGGAACCCAAGCCTCCCGGGGTGTCTCATGTTTCCGCCTCCCTCCCCAGGAGCTACCAGAAATCGGATAGCGCACGTATAACCTCAGTTGTCACGGCAAGGCCCTTCGGGACCCAGTCGTCCCGCCTCAGCTCCCTGCCCCGTCCATTCATAGTGAGTATTAGACATTTATACAACTAAAAACAAACTACCAGCACAGGACAAAGGGCTGAATGACATTTGAGGGCTTGAGGGGACAGTGTTTGTTTGGCAGGATTAAATGTTGTTCGTCAGGTACGGTGTTATTTGTTTTGAGTGCATCAATGTTATCCAAGAGTCCGATCTGATTACCTGGTGAATAATGGATGAAGCTAGTGTTTTTATAAGGCTAACTCGACTGACAGAGCTGCTATGTTCATCCTCCCTCACATTCATTACTGTTACTGTGCTTTCAGGTCAGCTAGTGACCGCAGGTGACGATTGTGGAAATCTATTTTTTTTTAAAAATATATTCTCCCAGTTTCTTTATCTATTTCATATTTCAATTGATTATTTTGCACTTAAAAGCCGTGAGTTAATCAAATATATTTTTACAATATTGTATAATTTCTTTCTTTTTTTGAAAATCTGCATTCAGGCCGGACAGACGGACACCGCTCAGAAGCGTGTCAACGGCAGCGCAGATGTTTCTAAGAAGCCGCCGGTGCAGAGCCGCTATCAACAGTTCATGACCTCTGAGGACGAGGCTCAATCTCAGTCCAGCTCAGTCCACAGCAGTGACGACGAGGAGGACGAGGAAGAAGAAGAGAAGACCACAGTGAAGGGCATGACCTCTACTAAGAGTGTCTCACCTGTCCCTCCTCAATTCAAGAGTGAAACTCCAGTCAGTCCTGCTCCTGCCAAAGAAACTAGCCAGGTAATTTCTGTAAAAAAATAGCAACAGGTAGGCATTTGATGAACAGCCATAAATGATTAATACAAGGCTTTCTTGCCAACGCTGGCCATGTTCACACAAAGACACACAACCTGACATGCTGCTATCCAGAGATGGAAAGCCTGGACCACATTTCTGCACTTAAAGTTGTTGTAGGTCTCTTCTCACCTGCGTTTTTTTTTTTTAGGAGAACTACTCTGAGATGCGGATCAGCCTGAACCAGAAGCCTAACAGCAGCAAAGACTTTGGCTTCCAGGCAGTGTGGGACTCGACAGGAGCTCGTGTCACCACCATCCAGCCAGGTAACAACAGAGATATTTGAAAGAAAAACAGTCAAACAAACACATTTCATTTTAAGTGTAGAGCTTTATTCACAGGCAGTATTACGAGTACTGGTCAGCCAAACTGGCAACCAACATTCCCAGTGATACAAAGGCGAGATGAAGTAGGCATTAGTCTTATCTGACTGATAATGGTAAACACAGATAGGATATATATAATGTTGGCTCCGTTATACTTTATATCCTTGCTGGGTAGTTGTCAGCAGGTTTGTAGGTCTGTTTTAGTGGCGTCGCCAGACCTATGTAGGGCAGCATCTATCTGGGTCAGATCTGCAGGGCCTGAGCCTCTCTTTCTACTGAGATTGCACCACCTTCACAGTATCTCATGTCATCTAGTTACGTTCCACTAATACTTAACAAAACACCAAACAATAATGCATGAACATAACAGTAGCTGTGTGACACCTGTTTGAACCTAGACCGTACTGTAGCGTCAATTTGTTCAGTTATGTTTCATTTCATTTTCATGTCTTTACCCATAAGCACTTTTATCACAATTTCTCTAAGTGTGCCAGTGTTGTGACGTAGAGGTTAAGAGAAGACATGATATAAGACACTTAAAAGACAACAAAATATTTAACATATGCGTGAATAAGATCAAAATAGCATTAGTAAGAAACCAAACATTGACGGCTATCCATAAAAAAGTAAATATAGTAATGTTGGTCAAGGCAGAAGAGGACCACACATGTCCATCTTACATAATCTTAAATAACAAAGCATTTTTATTTGCATTACATTTCTTGTTGTATTGAAGTGATCTGAATTCTTTTACACAAGTGAATCTCTAAAGACCTTCATGTCAGGTCAAATATTTTTGTTGTGGATATAGAATCGCATTTTTTAACTGTCAATTCTATATGTGAAGGATTACTCTGGTGAGACTGAAAACTGTAATATTTTGTAAAGCACTGTTTTATGCACGAACATTGACCTCTTATAAATGATAAAACTGTGCACTTTCTTTGTTGCTGATACCATTTTGCTCTGTCTCTTGCAGGCAGTCCTGCAGAGATTCAGGTGGGAGACAAGGTGCTGGCGGTGAACGGGCAGCAGGTGGCAGAAATGAGCTACACAGAGTGGAAGTCCTGCATGGAGGAGGCTCTTCACGAAGGCAGTCTGGTCATGGATATACGCCATCATGGCAAGAACAGTGAGTCCTATTAACACTGTCTGTCTGAGTGTATGAGTGGGTGTGGTGTTTGTTGGCGTGAGAATCAATTAACCCACTTTAAGGGTTGAATTCCTGGAATGACAGTACTGCTTATGCTTTGAGCGTTGCTAAACAGTTTTGACATTTTAAATTGGTCCGTAAACCATTGTGAAATCATCCATGAATGATTTCTTGACAGCTAAGTGGAGAAGGACCTGTAACTTTTTTTTCTCGTCTGACGAGAGAAGGCTGTTATTGTGTTGACTTCAGCAGTTCTTATTCCCATTTTTTCCCTGTGTGTGTTTTTCTTGTCATGTTTTTCCTTTTCTCCTACTTCTACTGTTTCATCAGCGTTCCTCTTTGTATCCTTGTGGTGTTTTCCCTATGGAGAACTAACCCAGTTTAGGTCCTCTGAGTGTTCTGTTTTCACAGTGTTAGTATAACAGGCTTACTTATCCAACTACGTCAGTGTCACTTTCCAAATAATAATAAACCACCGGAGTAGCTCACTTGAACTAACACACTGTACTTGTTAAAATACTTTAGTGAAGCCCAGTGGTTGTGAGCCTGTTAGAAACACTGTGTGGGTTTATGGAAGCTTTAATAGGCTGCATGGTTGGGGAAGGTTTCTCTGTCACACCCTGCTGCTCTCTATAATAACACCATAACAACAACCTTGTCCCTTGCTTTATAGACTTTTTATGTAAATAGACAATTCTGTGTCAAAGTTTCACATATACAAACGACTTCTGCACTCCCAGAAATGTTTGTTTTAGGTGCAAACAAACACATGCAATTTTTCGCTCTTGCATTGTCTGCATGCAGACTGGGACACAGATCAACCTTCCCTGCCATATAAAAGCCATAAGATCATCAATCTGACGAGTATGGATCATCCGACACTTCTAGGTTCCTCTGACTCAAACACTGTCAGCTCCAGCCTGGATTTCACCTCACGCACTTCCATGGAAAAGCTGGCAACCAAAGAGGCCCCCGCCTGCCCCGTCATCGTGAGTGACCCAGAATGAACTCAGGTTTGATCAAGTTGTATTTCTTTGTCGTGCCCCTTTAATGAGCGTGCGCCCTGCCATGTCTCCCTGCAGGATGTGGCTTCAAACAGAGTTAATGGAGGTTTCCTTGAGCAGCCGGTGACCATGAGGAACAAAGGTAAAGAGCAGAGCACACAATCTGAAAGGTCAGAAATGGATTTCTATTTCTGACCTGAATACAAAAACACATATTGATGTAATCTTGTTGACTAAGTTCTGGGAGAAACTTTTTGCAGACACTGGATTATTATAGATAGAAATGATGACATTTACTGTGTTATGTAACAACATGATGCACCATAAACTGAAATGTATTATTTGACATCTTGAGCAACACTTGTATAATCTATTTATTAGTAAGATCTTATCACCTGGTAAAACATGTTTTTCTCCTCACTGTTTTCCATCTCTCATTTAGAGTCAGAACCCATATCTTTGAAAAACTTAAAACGGAGGTCAGAGTTTTTTGAAAAAGGTAAAAAAAAAAAACTGGGGGGCGGGTGGCTCTTAATAATAATGGTAATGGGTAATCTGTGTAATCTGGTTGCTGGGTTCTCTGTGCTTTTGTCTCACTGTCTCAAATTCTTCTGATTCTCAGGGAAGTGTTGCATGTTTTTTTATCAGTAACAGCTTCATGATCAATTGATAAGTATTATCAATTGATCATGAGCTGTCGGGATTAAAATAGGTTCCTCTATGAGTTTAACCATTGTGCTGTGCCACTTCCCTCCTTCAGGTGGCTCAGGGTCCAGTGTCAGTGCGCTGGTCTACCTCTGTGGTAAAAAGGGTGTAGTGTGCAGTGACTTCCTCACCTTCGCTTGGTACAATCTGGGACACTGACATGCTTTTCAAACCAAGGGAGTCTAGGGATATTTGGGGCAAATTAAGCAATTTTCTCCTCACAAACCAAACACACTTGGTTTATCTTTATTTGTTTCAAGATGAAGGTATAAAACTATCAGTTCATTACATTTTTGTTTCATATAGAAGAAACCCATACATTCTTTTTGAAGAAAAAATAAAACACTATACAACTACGACAACAACAACAACAACATATTCAGCTCCAAACGTTGGACAGCATGTCAGACATCAGGCCAGCGTACCAACCACAAATACCATTCTTTAAAGCCTCTAGTGTTTGTGGTGTTTTTATGATACTGTCCAGGTTTAACACATGGTTACACTTTTCACTCTGCTGCGCATGAAGTTAAAAGCATTCCTGTTGCTCTTTCAGCATGCATGTATTGAACTGTTTGTTAGCCTCTCAGACTGTCTGCGCTGTACTTGTATGCATCCTAAGTATGCATGCTGCTCATGTGTGTGTGTTTTGCTTCCAGTTAGTATGCTCTTGTTGTACTTGTTCCTATATTTGCAAGTATTGACTGAAATCCAATCTAAATGTCAACAAGTGGTTGATCTTGAATTGAGAAAATCAATAATTTGAAGTGGGTGCAATGATGCCTTTTGAAAACATCAATTGTGTTGTTTTAAATTAGATTTTAAATGATGATAATTGACTTAAAAATCAAGAAACTTTTCATAGGCCTGTCAACTCTGTGTTGCTACAGTATTTGACCTTCAGGTAAACCTTATCGTTTTTGTTCTCTCTGTCCATGTCAGAAGTATTGATCGTATGATTGTTCTCTTTTCAAGGAGGATCAGAGTCTGCAATGCCAGATGTGAGTAGTATTATCAGTGCATGAATGGAAGTGTTGTCTCTTTTGATTTGCTTTCTGTTATAGCAGAACAATATCCTTAAACCCAAAGTTATTTCAGATTCTAGACCTATTATTTATAATCTCATGTGCACCACTTCTGGTTCACTTTGCTTCTCAAGCGTTTAAGTCAGCCAATAATCATCTTGGATTGCAGGAAGCTTGAATACTCAAATGTCTGAGAACAAAATATGTTGTAAAGCCTTTTCAAGCTGAATTGATCCCATATATTTGACAATAATGCAAAGTCAGTTAGGGGGTCAGATCGTATACATTAGTAAACATGACTACTACAGTTTAACAATACTCTGCTACACGTAGGCCTAATCATCTAAAGAACCATACATTTAGCAAAAAGCAAAAGTATCCCATTTACAGAATTACTTGAGATCTAAATATATCATATGACTGGATTTAATTACTTTGTATACTGTGTGGTATCCTAACCCTTAAAATGTCATACTAATATATTATTTGATTTGAGATTTTGAAATAACAGTATAAAACTAAAGCTTTCAGAAAATGTAGTGAAGATACAATTACAATATGTTTTTGACTAAATGTAGTGAAGTAGAAGTATAAGCTTTAATAAAATGGAGATAAGTAAAGTACAAGTATCTGAAAATTGTTCTAATGTGCAGTACATAAGTAAATACATTTCACCACTGGATGCAGTTATATTAAAATAACAGGATTATTTTCTTTGCTTTAAAACCATAATCAGGTTATAGTTAGAGGTTTTAGGAAACATCTAGTATACACCAGGTTTGTATCCGTGGTCAGTTGCATAGATACGTTTGATGACGTCACAAGCCTCAATGATTGATGCCCTATTGATAATACAAGCAAGTGCATTTATACTGCATGTTTATTTTCTGCAGATTCTTGTTCCCCCAATCATTCCTTCCAGCCGCTGGTCCTGGGACCCCGAAGAGGAGCGCAAAAGACAGGAGAAATGGCAGAAGGAGCAGGAGCGCCTCCTACAGGTACACAAAGACAGACTCATATGGAACTACTTTATTGTATGTTACAATGTGCACTCAGCTGCCACGTAATTAGGGACAACTTGCTCAAAAATGAATGCAGGGCAATGAATGTAATAATAATAATAATCAATTATATTTATATAGCACTTTTCTGGAACTCAAAGACGCTTTACAGTGTGAGGGAGGGTAGACAAACAAGGACAGGCAAAAACAAACAAAAACAACAAAATAAAATAAATAAATATATTAAAACAAAAATAAAATAAACAGGAAAGGCAGTCAAGAGGAAGTTGATTGAGAGGGGGGGGGGGCTTATGGATAGACAGAGTTGAAGAGATGGGTTTTGAGGCGGGACTGGAACAGGGTGAGGGACTCAGAGTCACGGAGGTCTTGGGGGAGGGAGTTCCAGAGCTTCGGGGCTGCCACAGAGAAGGCTCTACCCAAAGCTCTGGAGTTTATTATGAATGTAATGTGTTATACTGAGAGAGAAACGCTTAAAATAAGCGTAAAAATCCACAAACAATGAAATAAAAATACTCACGATGAATATTTGGAATAAAATACAATTAAAGGTGGGGTAGGTAAGTTTGAGAAACCGGCTCGAGATACACTTTTTTTTATATTCCATGGAATGCTCTAAACATCCCGATAGCAATGAATATCTTAAGTGCTTTGACAATAAATCCATAAAAAAATGTCATCTGTGGAAGCCGTAATACTGTAAAAAGCACGACCAATCATCTGAGCCGGCCCGGCTAAAGTAACTGGATGGCCTACCTGCCTGTCAGCCTTCCATCTGTGCACAAACTTATCTCGTGCCCTCATTGGTCATGTGCGCGTTCGTGTGTGTTGGAGGAGGGGCTCTGTAAGGAAGTGGCAGATTTTTTTCAGCTGTGTATTTTCAAATTCTAGCTCACTCGAGTTGGTTTCTCCAAAATGACCTACCCCACCTTTAAAACCAAAATAACTAAACAATCAAATTAAATAAATGTTTTAGTTTTTTAGTTTTATTTGATGTATACCCGTGTAAGACACGTTCATTTCTTTGCATTTTGCAAGAATCTTTTTCTGATTACAAGGATAGCACTATATCGAGTCTGTGGGACTGCAATTTAGCAGCACCCAAAACGACACCCACTTAAATGACACTGAAGTTGATCAAACCCTTTATCCGACAAAAAGAGACGAGACACAGAGCTTGAAATGCTTGGAATCCTCACAGTCAAAGCTGATGGCTCCTAATAGGCACAACACAGAAAACCGTACGGGGCTTTGACAGCTGAAAGTAAAGCATCTGTTGAGTATATATATGTATATACTGTCTAAACATTTTCAGAGGGTCTATTTCTGGATGGAGATCAAAGTTGTCCAAACAGAGCGCTGTAGCCGGGAAGGCTTGTTACTCCTCCGATCTAAATCCCTGTTGAATACACGGCCTGATTTCATGAAGCCAGGGAGACTTCCTGCCATGGGCAAGCTTCACTAGGTTTATAACTTGTTAGTGTGGTTACATAACATGTAGTTGAGCTTGGAATATTTTGAATATAATACAGCCACAGTATTGTATGCGACTATTCATGTATATTCAATGTGGATGACCTTTGACCTCCCTTCCTGCTCTTCCTATCCAGGAGAAATATAAGCGCGACCAGGAGAAGATGCAGGAGGAGTGGATGAAGGCTCAGCAGGACGTGGCCGACAGCGTAGAAGAAGAAGAGGTAAGGAAAACATTTGATCGTGTATAAATTATGGCCTAACATCAAAAACTGCAGGGGGGTTTCTAAAGCAGTTATTTTTGGCATGTTGATTTCACATCAAAGAGGCCCTATTATGCATGTTGGGGTTTTGCCTTTCCTGTATAATCTTACATAGGTTTGTGTGCATGTAAATGGTCTGCAAAGGCTAAACAAAAGTTCACACCAGACGCCTCGATTGGTCTCCTTTGTTTATTTCAGAAAAATATAGCACTTTTTGAACATTCACAGTCACAGTGGAGCCACAATGAACAAAACCTGAAAATGTACTTTTTGTCAAGACAAGTCAATAAATAGCAGAACAATGAATAGTCATGTGGATTCAACTTACAACATGTCTGGCTATACTTCCCGAAATGGTCATAATATTTCCCGCTGATAGTTTTGCAACAAAAATCCCCCTAAATTTGAATTTCCAAACAGTCTGGTTTGTCACCTCAAGGGACGACATGAGTTTCTCCGCTGTTGTTGCAGTTCCTCCTGGAGGTTAAATGATTCATGCCCTCATGTGCTTCCTCTTTCCGTCCTTCCTTTTCCCTAGGAGCCAGAGAGCCTGGTGGTGGACAGACACAGCCTCAGCCCACACTCACCCGTCTCCCCCTTCAACCAGCCAGCCTTTCCTTCATGGGAGGAGGAAGAGAGAAAGAGGAAAGCGGAACAGGAGCGCCAAAGGCTGGAGGAAGAGCGGGAACGCCAAAGACAGGCGGAGGAGCAGGAGCGCCAAAGGCAGGCGGAGGAGAGGAGGAAGAGGGAGGAGGAGGAGCGTGAGCTGCTGCGTCTTCAGGAGGAGAGAAAGCAGAAAGAAAGGCAGGAGGAAGAGGAGAGAAAGATGAGGGAGGAGGAAGAGCTGAGATGGCAGAAGAGGAGAGAGGAGGAGAGGCGACAGGAAGTTGCAGAGCATCAGCGCAGAGAGCAGGAGAGAGCCCTGCAGCAGCAGCAGCAGTGGTCAGTAGAGACACCGCTCCTCCTGGAAACACTAACACTCGCCTGTCCATCATGTTGATAATAACACATTTAAGTAGAAAACATAACCTGCTTTCTGTCTGTGCATTAACATAAGTGCAACTAATGTGTTTGCATGTGCTTTGTGTTGTAACCCTTGTCTCACCCCTCCCTCACACTACCAAAGGGCTGGTGACTCCCATGACTTTGCTAATGTCCAGCCGTCTCTGTCCTTTACAGACAGGTCAGTACTGTACAGGACGGACTGTGTTTGCCTTTGTCAAAGTGCATCTGCAGTCATAACATAAAGCTATTTGTGCTCATATTACCTGCTTGCTTCATATCATATTATAAAAATGCATAACAACTATCTCTTACAATGTATTATAGCATGTCTGAATAACAGGTTGTATTGGCAACACTTTAATTTAGGTCCTCAAGTTTAGTATTTATGAGCACTACAGTATATGATACTTTAATACATGGTAGTTTGGAGCAGATATAAGTGTTTGTTAATGTATTTGTAATTTATACATAAAAATATGTCTTCATACCATAGGATAGAGTTATCTTGTCTTATCTATATTATACACACAATTCTCTAAATCTGCTTACAACTACATTATAACCCAATTAATAAATGTCTGTATTCTGCTTGATAGGGGTGATTCAATGTTGTATTTGATATCTAAACTAATTAATGTTGCCTTCATGTTAGAATGTCCACATGTCTTGCTCCAGGTTCACCTTTTTTAAGTTCTGTATACCAAAACAGTTTCTCACAAGCATTCGATACTGAAAAACGTCAAATAAGAACAATTTGTCGCACAAACACCTAAACCAGATCCATAATTAGACATCACAGGTAGTAAATCCTGTTTCTCGTCTGTTATATTTACAAAACATTTATCAGTACATATACAAATTGGCAACTATTTACTGCATAGCTGATGTGTCAAAGTATTTACCACACTCTTTTTATGGCTCTATTTGAACCAAATAGTCCCCCAGCAAGTGGTTGGGTCTCCAGCTGAGATGAAAATTGCCTGTGATTGGTCTGCAGTTTCTTTATATAACCATTATTAACTGTGCTATTTCTCATAAAAACTTGGGAACTTGAGGCAACAAACATTTTGGAAAATATATGGCTTCTTCCAAAATGATTTTGTTGTTATTTATTTATTAAAATCTGGCTCCAACTGGTATTTTATTGTTTGACAGGACGAAATCTCAATCATCTCCCCAGCTCGATGAAGAGGAAAAACCTCAGAGAAAAGGTACGTTTTCTTTCTCCATTAGTTATAAACTGATGAATTCGATGTAAATGCAGCAACAACATGAGACCAGGAATATAAGAACATTCAAATGTTGGTTTCAAATGTGTTTCTCTTTATGCTGGTTGTTATAAAAAGGACTCAATGTATGCATGTTGTTGCACATACGTGTACATATTATACAGTATATGTGGGCTGTAATCTGCTGTAGGTGTTTATATGCAGCGGGGGGGCATGGCTCACTGGCTGCTGGAAGAGCAGGCGAGGAATGCGAGTCAACAGGCCCAGAGTCAGCGGGCTGCGTCAGAGCTGGAGATGGAGAGGAGGAACATCCTCAATGCCATGAGATACAGAGAGCCGGAGAAAGGTCTCATTATCATGATCAGTCAATTATGAAATCTCACCGAATCAAAACGGTTTGATTAACAATCATTTGGTAGATCAATTGTTCGGCCAACAAGAAAATTACAGGCAGCGAAAACAATTAACTCATTGATTGCAGGGTAATTTCTCTCAGCCTGCTTCCATAATTTCATTGCACTTAATAAAAGAAAGGTCAAATCAAGACTGGGGAAAAATCGTATCATCACAATCTTGTTCCTTCTCCAATTTCTCCACCAGTGATGATTTGTTTTTCAGTTTCTAAAGTGTATCTCTCCTCTCTGGGTGCAGTGACAGGCGGTGTTGTGGGGGACAGGATGGGAAAGCAGTCCCAGTCCCAGGCGGAGCTGGAGCGCCAGCAGATCCTGAACGAGATGAAGAAGAAGACTCCGATGCTGAGGGACAAAAGCTGGATCCGCCAGAACTCAGCCGCCATCGGCACCACCCAGGAGTCCCACGCACCCTCAATGCGCAGGTAAAGTCTCCCCAGTGTGTATGAGAGTAAAGTAACCCTGTTGTGTTATGATGGTGGTTGGCCTTTTACTAATATCCTGATAATGTGTGAGGATGAAAACATTTAGAAGTCTGGCTACAACTCATTTGGCAAATATGACCATTACTAAAATATATAAACATTCAAATAAATTCCATAGTTTGTAGCCAGACATTTTAAATGCCTCTTATGGGCTAACGTGGGTGTGGTGTGGGTTGGCTTTGCAGAGGTGAGTCTCTTGACAACTTGGACACCTCCTACAACTCCTGGCGCTCCTCATGGACCCCCAGAAGCACCTCCCACATCCCAAACTACTCTGCGCCGTACTCTGGTGGCCCTTCCCTTTATGGTGGTGGTATTGGGGGCCAGCGTCCTGTCTCCTCCACCCTGCCTTCCTCCTACTCCATGGGCTCCCTCCGAGGCGGGGCAGGACCCCCCTCGTCCCCTTGGTCCCGGCAGTCTTCTTCCCCTTCTCCTTCCTCTCCATCACCTGCCACTTCTCCAGAGCCCACGTCAGAGGCAGGCGCCCCTCAGCAGCGCAACAGGTACAATTAACAATTCTGCTTCGCCTAACCCCCCCAACAGCTGCCTCTAAACTCTCACCGGTATTCTGGGTAACATATTCATAGTCCAGGTGGTGCTGTGGAAACATAACTGTGTATGGGGAAGAAAGTGGTGGGAAAGGGGAACTGAACTTCATCTGATTTCAATTGTTCTACTTTTTAATGTATTACAATATTATGTTTTTTTTTAATGTTGTTTCATGTCCTTCTTACATTTACCCTCCATATTACAGTTGACAGGTTGACAATCATTTACAATCCTGTTTTTATTTACAGAAACTCCGTTCATACTTACAGTAATAATTTGAGTTTGTGTTCATGTGTTGCATAGCATCAGCGGCTCATACTTTCCAATGTTTGGTTGCCAGATCTTTAAATATCAAAATTTGAAATAATAACTTCATCATAGTTTTATTCTTGTAAACAAGAATAGGATACATAATTGATGCATTTTAATAGGTGACTGAACAATCTATCTAATGAAAAACATGTCTACGTATTTCTTTACAATGTTTCAAATGGAGCTGTTGTCAACGAGCAGCTGTTTCCTCTAGCGGGGGACATGATTGGCCCTCAACCAAAATCAATATTCATCAAAAGCAAACAGATGATTTCTCATTGTAACCCTTTTGTGTGCCTTGTCATGTGTAAACATGAGTTTTGCGTGTGTGTCTGCATACATACATGCGTCATGTATGTGTGGAACGCTCTCAAATCACAGCTGTGCGTTCTGTAATCCAGGTCAGTGAGTGGCAAGAAAATCTGTACGTTCTGTGACACCCCGCTGGGAAAGGGAGCAGCCATGATCATCGAGTCCCTCGGGCTCTGTTATCATTTGACCTGTTTTAAGGTGAGAGCTGGGCTCGTGTGCCCCCCCCCCCCCCCTCCTGGAGCACCTCGGCTGATCCTCAAGCGCTAACATGATCACACCTTTCCTTGTATGACTAACCTGGTGACACTCAAAGTCTTGATCCCTTTACAGCCGAGCAAAGTGTCTGTGCCAAATCCTGCAAGACAAACTAATCAACCCCTCCCTCACTTTGTCTCTTACTACCAACCTTTGATTGTTGATTCTTCCCAGAATGCTGGTCTTCTCTTGGGTTTGGTCTCCAGAGATCCCTCCTGCAAATCTGTGACTGTCATTTCTTCTTTTTCCTACATTTTTCTCTTTCTATACATGAAATCAAGGGGCTTCTGTCATCCCTCCGCCTTTGGACTTGGTCCCTTTGGTCTAGCTTGAAATCTATTGAATAGCTCTTAAACTTTTGCCTTTCCTGAACTCCCTCAGTGCATCGACTGTAAGTCTGAACTCGGGGGATCGGAGGCTGGGGCTGAAGTCAGAATACGAAACAAACAGCTCCACTGTAACTCCTGCTACATCCGGTATAAAGGTGAGTCCAGCATCAATCTGATCGACATCATGACGTTTTATTTTCCGCTTCCTTTACGTGTAATATCCCTGTTTCCTTTCAGTTGGCCAGCCAACCTCTATGTGACGTGACTGTCCTCCAGCAGATCGATGAAGAGACTACTTGTGACAACAACCCATGAACATTTAAGGGAACGTTGAAGCCATTGCAAATAGCTGGGACACTTGGTATGGACATGTTTCCATTAATGAAAATCTCAGTTGCCTCGCTGATGAGAATTATATTCGTGTGTGATTGAGAGGGTAAGCTTGCAAAGAAGTTATCTACTTTAATGTTTATATCATATTAAGTATTACACAATGAAAGGGTTCTGCATGCGCCAGAGTTATTAAATGTTTAAGCCACAAAACGAGTCAATACGTTAAATTGTAAGATTGTTTATGATCTTTGTTATGACCTTCGCTTATAAAGATATTAGAGATCTTGAGAGAGCTTTAAAGATTTCAATCTCCTCTTACACATGCTTTTATTTCCGCTCAGTCTTGTGGTATTAACATGTTTATTTGTTTTGTTTGTAACAGGGAAAAGTAATTAAGATTACTCTATTAGCATTCTTGCAAAACCTATTTAAAACCGTCTGCTTGGATAGCACTTGTCTGGAGTTTTCACTTGTACACACAAGCAGGTTTTCGTGTAAAGAATATATAATACTGAATGGCATTGAGGCAAACCGTAACATTTGTAAATAAAATGACTATATGTCCCTGGTGTTTTTGTTTACTTTTTTCAGCTGTGAAATTGCATAATTATTTGTAATGATATTACTCAGATGGTGCAAAGCTTTCCCTGCTTCTGTAATCAGAAATCATTATACTCATCTCTCTCTGTCCGTCCCTCTCATTCTCTGTTTCTCTGTAGTGCCACAGTCATAAGGAAAGGAATTTCAATGAGCTTTTGTGCAAAGGTTCAGAGGACCTGCCTGCTTTGTGTGCGCTGAAGCCAATTTGTCATGCATATTTCATTCGGTGCACATGCATTACATTTGAGTACACTTTGATAAGCTATTTTCTGAATGTATTCTATCATTTCGGCTGTTCCATGAAATAATATCTGCATAAACATA
Organism: Gymnodraco acuticeps; assembly: GCF_902827175.1. Classification (NCBI taxonomy): domain Eukaryota; kingdom Metazoa; phylum Chordata; class Actinopteri; order Perciformes; family Bathydraconidae; genus Gymnodraco; species Gymnodraco acuticeps. Next base: position 1,384,573 of record NW_022990015.1, read on the forward strand.
TATTGAATATTCATACAAGCAGGGACCCTCTTGGTTGTTCAGTCTGCAGCTCCCAAATGGATTTCAGCAGCCAGGTAAGAAATTGTCCTAATTTCCCCAAAAATTGGAAATAGGCTCAATTGAAGCAATATATGGAAATAAGATGGACCCGGAATAAATTGGCTCTTGTTTCTCAAGCCGAAGCACAAACAGCCCCAGGAGGCAGACATCTCAGATTCCTAGATCTTTTTTTTTCCTTTTTTTCTTGGCACCCACGTGGGAGAGAGAGATTTTAATCCTTATGCCTGAAAACAAGTGCGGCCTGAATGGCAGAAAGCTGAGAAACATAAAACCTTCCGGGATAAATGTGCCATTTTTGTCCTCCAAAACCAGGGCCACAACTGTTTTTATAGAAGGCTTTGACGTGGATAATCAGATTACTTGGGTGTGTATTTACACTTGGATGCTCAGATGAATATGTTCTGTATAAAAAGATGGAACAAGGAGTTTAGATATGCATGCTCATCCCTCCATCAAAAACTAATTTGAAACTCAAAGAACAGCTTTTTCTCTCCCTATTGAAGAAAATATATGAAATGTTCCAGAAGATTTCCAGTCAGACCCTTGTGGATGATTTGTCCTTTTACAATCAACACACAAAGTCCAATCGTCATTCTCCATGTCCACACACTAAGCTGTGACCAGAGGGGGGCGCTGTGATCTAACATTATTTACGAAGATGCGCTGATGTGATGCTTCAGCTGCAGCTGGATGGTAACAGCTACTGTTTGCACACTAATCTTTATGAGAAGTAGAGATGCTTTAGCCTCTGAATTAAGCTTTAGTAATTTATAAGCTTATTGTCCTATGAAATATGCCAAACGGTTGTGTGGTTACATTTGAAAATTAAATATAAGTGACATAGATTTTTCTTAATTAAGTGAATTGTTCACTAGAATGTTTAAACCACATTTTTGACTCACTTTTGACAAAGAATGATTTTATTTTTGATTTAAAAGACTACAGCACAGGGACGGCTTTTCCCCCTTAGAGAAAGCCACCAGGCATTAATTCACCTGCAGCTCCAACTGATGCTATAATTAGTCATGTAATTGCAGATACCGTCTCACCAGACCTGTTGCCATGGCTTGCAGGCAACATGCGTACATTTTAAAGAGCTATTAAACCTTCAATTACCTACAGGGATTAAAGAAAATTGACTTTAAGTAAACCTGTGAATTCCCAGAAGAATAGGACGAACCTGTGAGTGAATTTTCCCTTTATGGAAGCATTACATTAAATGGAGAACCTTTATCCTGGAAAAGGTGCACATTTGTAAGAAATCCCTTATATCCAGACGTCCATAAAAGTATGGTCAGGCAGTGCTGTCACATATATGGAGACATTTAACATGATATTAGACCTGGAATAGTAATTGTATTCATAAACTGTAATTACTTTGGCAATTACAGTAAATTATGAGGTGCATGATTCATTTAATTCTTCACATGCTTATTCAAATTATAATAAAAAATGTAGGTGGAGCTGAATATGCTGTGAATGTAAATGTAGTGCAGCTCACATGCAATATAGGGAGTTTAAGGTGGTCATTAAGTGTAAAGATGTTTGCTCACAGCATGTTATCCATATGCATTCTCACAGTTCTAGCATTAGTTTTAATGTATCGTATTGCCAATTTTAAAACTAAAAGGTTTTCAATTTAAGATGGTCTTTGCAGGTGTTCTGTTTCATCTCTGCTTGCTGTTAACCCAAACCTGTTTTTCAGGTCTCAGGCTTGAAAATGACATTTCCAGAACAAATGACCATATCTTCCCTTCTAAAAGGGGAAAATGAATAATCTTTTTTCTCAAAGTAATGATAAACCTGTGAGTTGGATGTAGAAAAGTCAGAATCAAGATGTTTTTTTATTTTAAAGAAAATTCAGATTGAACATATTAAAAAAACTGTAAATTATAGTGTCCGTCCAAAAATTATTTTTTACTTAGTGAAAACTACCCTTGGATGATGGGTTAGTAGACTAAAAGCTTTAGGAATCCAAAGTACAACATAAGTACCCTGTATCAAGATTGATGCAAAACAAGTGACATTTGACCTTTTAGAGAGGTTTAGCAACAAAAAAACACTTCTGGGGTCATTTGGGTGGATTTTACCTATCTCTGGCCCCCCCTTGGTCGATGTTGATGATTGACATCTCTTTTTATCCACTAGAGCCAATGGAATCGAGGGAAAGTTCCACACACACACACAGGTTACCAAATAAGGAGTGAGAGTGACGCGTAGCCAAAACCGGAGCTGCGCCACACTCTGGTGGCTACCATTAGCAGCTCATTTTTATTCTCCAATTTTTGCATAACAATTGAATTATGGATTATCAATAATTGTTTCAAAGTGACAGACACATTGGATTAACCTATGGATTAACCTTCAGCCGCGTTTTTTCTCGTTTTAATGCCATTGAACACGACTTTTGATCAGAATAACAGCTAAGGTGAGCATACAAAGCTACTCGTGTGTTGTCTGTATTTGCTTCCCCTGTCACGAGTTCTGATCGCTCAGTGATGATCCTTATATTTCTATAATCTGTGGAATCTCAGGATGTTAGCTAAGCTTGTTTGTGCAGATCCAATAAGTGTATCGATCGGTATAGCTAGAGTTCTCTGCTAACGCCCTTGAGATTTTTTCGCTCAGGGCTAATTCAGAGGCTCAGCGTTAGCCTTGTGTCTTTTTTTGCTAAAAAAAAAAATCATCAGTTAGCTGAGTTTCTTCCCGTTACATGGATATGAAACATTCATAGTTTCATATCCCTCAGACACTGTTGCTTGCAGATGTTCAGACCCGCCGAAGGGTCCGTGGGGCTTAAGAGGTTAACAGTGTCCTTTATGGCTGCATGGCACAGGTGGTTATCCATTATTGATTATCAACAGATAATCACCCCTCTCTTCCGCAGAGGTAAAATCCCTTTTTCAAACTTGATTGAGATATTGATCTGTGACCTTTTGTGCAATGAGGAAATGATCCGCCTGGATCCCTACTTGTTCTCATTATGAATGCTGACTCTAATCCTTGACTCACGAAAGGGCAAATCCCAAAGGATTCTACTCTGGAGCAGAGGTGTGTTTGTTAAATAACGCTGGATTCATTTGGAGACTGGAGGCTTAAAGTAAATATGACACATTCACAAGAGATTTGTTCTCTGTAGACAATCATTAAACATGAGTCATCATGAGTAATGCCGTCCTCCTTTCTCCGACTCAAATAATAACATTTTGACAAAGGAGGAAATTTCTCTCCTATGTTTTCAAAAGAACTGCGTGTCTGCAGGAAAAAGGTCCAACAACCAAGAGAATGTTTATCCAAGGGCAAAAAAATAAATCTTTTTTTATCTGTGTGTGCAAGAAGACTCCATGCAGCCATGTTACAATCAGGAACAGGAACATCTGTGATTTCTTGCTGTGACCTTAAAGAGAACTGCGATTTATTTTCGTTCCTGTACTTAGTGTCTGAGGAAGGAAAAGTATCGCTGGCAACCAGATGCAGTAGAGTTTATTTTCCAGTTTGTGGGTAAGAGCAAAAGTGTGTAGAAAGGGTATATGGCTTTGAATTGATAAGACTGCATGGTCACAGCTGGGGCACCCTGATATGCTTGAGACTGCATTATACCCGGGGTGACATGGGACCACATTTTCTGTCCTCATTTGAATTCATCCTGCTTCAGTCGTATATGCAGAGCATGAGCTGAAATACTGATTCTCAGTTAAGCACTCTTTAGCGGATGTTGCTATGTGTTTCAAACAGGGGAAGGTGAATAAGATGAGAGCAGTAATTTCCTGAGGCTGAATACTTTCAGATGTATCCACAAGCCTGATGCTCATAATTTCAATCTTCAGCGTTAGCAATTCCTTTTAGCAGCAGTACCTGGCAGTCTGCTGCATCAAACATCCCAACATGCAGACAGATGTGTGACAAAGGAGGACGCAGGGACCAAATGGTTGCATATGTCAATTCCAGTTTAGATCAGTCACACTAAGCAAAGTGGAATTTACTTTATGAGTTGCAGCAGCAGGCACAGTGGTCGGCTTGGAAAAAGCAATGCTTGTCCGTCACAAACTGACAGATATCTATTGAAGTTCATCACCTCATATGTCACCCCATTTACCCTAGCCTCTGCTCACTTGTCACCCAGGATTGGTGTTAATTGGAATTTTATCAGAGGAAAACTTTAAAGAGAAGGTGTTACATACTCAAACCTGCCCTTCATTTGATGTCAGGTGATTCATTTTGATGTTTGCACTTTGCACAAATCCCTACAAAGACAGAGAGGGAGGTATGATGAAGGCTCTGTTTGAACCTGCCACCTTCATATATTAGCCGAGGAAAAAATTGCTTTTAAATGTCATTATATTGTTTTTTTTTCGTTTTACAACATTGGACAAGAAAATCAACTTTAACTATTTTATTTAGTTTTATTTCTCGTGTTATGTAAGATTGGTGTATTCAGTATACACCAATCTTACATAACATGAGAAAAAATAGTTAAAGGAGAGTTATAACAGGACACACATCAAGTGCGTGCAAGGCTATCAGAAAACAGTGTCAATGGATAAAGGTACACACTTACTCAATGCCACAAAAGTTACATTTAGAGACAAGCTTTATGATGTATGATAGTTGTGGTGCAGACAGCCATTGAAAAGCTATTCAAACATGTATCTGATTCATTATCCCATTCATCAGAATCTTCATCATCTACATTTTATTGAATTAGATTAAAAGAGGAGTGAAGGATTCTTGATTTCTTGTCATGAAATTGTGTCTACAAACTCCCACTCTCTGATCCTTAGCTTATTGATCTTATACTCTTGATTCAGAACCTCGGTGTGAGGATCTGAAAAGTGAAAATATAAAAATGTTCTCTTTGAAATAAGAATGTATTTAAATCCGCTCCTTCTTTCTGAAATCTATATGCTCAATGCCGGTGTATCAGATCGGACACAGAGTGATCCAACTATGACATGCTCTGCTACTGGGATGCTCTCATCTTTTAGGATTTCACTTCTGAGCTCTGCTATCCTCATTTTACTGCCCTTTGTGTTTTTTTAAATCCCAAACCACAGGGGCATTTGATCAAATAGATTACAATGGACAGGGAAGAATGGAAAACAATGAAAGTAAAGGCCCTATATATTGTTCCTTGAGAAATGTAATCCATCTTATCATATACCCATGTGGTTTAGCTTAGGAAAAAAAAAAGAACAGCAAAAACCAGGAGAGACAAACGCAGGAGCTGCATCCCAACCCTGTCTCCTAAAAATTACAGAAACAGGTAACTCTGGATTTGTTTTAATGTTTGAGGTGCAATAAACGACACAGCAGCTTTTTGGCATGTTAAAACTATTATGTTCTGCCTCGCTCATGAGAGTGACAGCTGGCGAAATTACAGCCTCGCATACTTATTTCAAATGTGTGCTCTAAAATGATATTTATAAATGACTATTATCATTATTATAAGCAAGATAATAAATGGCAAAGATATGTAGAAAATAAACGTATTTAAGATACGTTCATAAAAAACGTAACGTGGGAGAAAATATGTTTCTAGAAGATATGTAGAAAATAAACGTATTTGAGAAACGTTCATAACAAACGTAACGTGGGAGAAAATACGTTTCTGGCTAAACGTAATTGAGAATGCAGTTTAGTTCTGTGAGGACGTAATTTTTAGGAGACAGGGTTGTGCATCCAGACCCAGGATCAGCGCTAACTGGTGGATGTGAATTAAATCATCTAGTATTAAAATGTTAATTGTCAATTATTTTTTGGTGGTTTTGGGATAAACTCCACTTGCCATCACAAACCTGATCAGCATGTTACTGCGCATGATTAAAACATCAATTTGGTTTCCTTTTTTTAAACACTGTGCCCTTAAGAAGATCCAATTAGGATAAAGAAATGTGCCAGCATTACATTGTGACATTAGAGATTTCGTTGCATATTAATTACTTCCTAGTTCTACTCTTCAAAACTCACAGCTCCTTTATTTCCATGTGTTCTACATGTATTATCAAAAGGTAAGCATGTTCACTTCTTCCCTCCTGTTTGTATTCTTTAACACAAATCTCTATTAACAAAGATAACAGAGCAATTTGTCCCGCCCTATCAGGAACAGGAGAGTCAGTGAGATGTCAATCAAGACGTGTTTTTACATCCCAATGAGAGATAAGGTGACGTAAATGAAAAACACCTGAGTGGATAGACTACATGTGAGTTAATCTTAGGTTGCTTATCAAACCCATCATGTCCAAATTTGAATGTCATTTTATTGATATTCAACATTTTGGAGGCGTGTGGTGCAGTGGGTTGTGCGTTGGTGTTCGGCTCAGGGGTCACAGGTTCAAACCCCACTGCAGTCAGGGGCGTCGTAAGGGGGTGAACAGTTAGAACGATTCTAAGGGCCCGTGACTGACAGGGGCCCAAACAATTTTAGAACATTAAGAAAAAAATGTTTAAGTAACCAATGTGATTATCTTTTCATGGAGCCCAAAATCCCTGGCGGCGTCCCTGTCTGCAGTCAGCATGTCGTTGTGTCCCTGGGCAAGACACTTCACCCCAAATTGCTCCTGTGGGGATTGCCCACAGTATTGAGTATGTAAGTCGCTTTGGATAAAAGCGTCTAACAAGTGACATGTACTAATAATAATAATACTTTTCATTATAGCATCACTGAAGAGGGTTTTGTCCCTATACCATGTATACAGTATACAAAGAATTACAATTGTAATGAATACAAGTTTTTTAAATGAAATTGTCCTGACCGTGTCTGAAGAAGAGAAAGTTAAACAGCATGATGTCAGCAGCCCGCTGGTTACAATGCAATCTCAAGTTGCTTATAATAATGTCCTAATTTGAAAGCTTGGATAATATAGGCACTGAGGCATGGTTTCACACTTCATCGCAATGAATAGAGACATGGTCCAAATAAAAAATGTATTGCAAAAAAGAAACTGCAGGAAGATTTACTGAATAAATGTGAGACCTTCAGAGTCCTTGACATATTGTCATTCATGCTGCAGCGTGAAAAGTGGAGTCTAACAGGAAACAGGATGAACAAGACAAAATGTCTGTTTGGAAACTGTGCAGTTCGATTTTGTGCGTAGGTCTGCGTGTTAAACAGATATCTTGGAGGACAGTGTCACTATGTGTCTAAAGGGAGCTGAGAAGAGAGTTTGTGTTTGCATGAGTGCTGCTCATTCTCCATTGGATGAAGTAATGCCCCAGCCGTACTTCTGTCTCTCTCTCTGTCTCTCATCTGTCTATCTGTCTCTTTGTCATTTAGTATCCTATATGGGCGACACAGTAATCCTCTGGAAAGACTAAAGCCAACCTGAGACTATAACAGCCAGATTAACACACACTGACTGCAAAACCTCTCACTGTCTCTGTTTCATCTGATTATGCAACACATGAGCATGAATCATGACAGTGAGTGAAGCGTGTGTATGGTGTCCTGCTAATTTTGATATGCTTAAGGATGTTCTCTTTGAGATTGATTTAGTGCCAATTAAAAAGCAAGCTGTTGTATTTGTTCCCTAACCAGATAATATGTGTCTTATATTTGCTTCGATTTATTTTGCCTAAAATAGGACCGTTTTGTTGATCCCTAACCATTTCTGGCAGAACAGCGTTTTGCAGATTATGTAATGGTACATGTTGAGTTCAATGTATCACAGGATTCGGTTGGCAAGTTTTGACAGCACAGATAATGCGGTATAGGTCATGTTACTGCAAAAATATCCTTTGATACAGATATAAAGAGCTGCAGACTTACACACAAAGACACAGAGAGGGAGAGTCTTTTGATATCCACATGTTAAATCAGCTATGATAAATGTGTTCAGCTTTACAGAGCTTGGAAGCAAGTTTTCGGCTTACTGTTTCCAGCTGGTAACTTTACTCTTTTGTTCTCTCTTCAAAAAAGCTTTGAAAACTCACAGTTCACTCGCTCTCTTACAGCTGGATGTGTACATAAACATTTAGCTGACTCGCCATATCAGCTGAAAATGCCATCATACCTCAATGTTATGTTTCAGAGGCTCAAAATAGCCACATTCATTAATACAAGCACAAACCAAACGTATCTCCCTTAATGTCTCTCCGTTCTTTTAACTGCCATAATAAAAACATATTTATGTGGAGTTGGCTGCCCTTTCCACATAAGAACAATCCCTCAATCCTGAGTCAGATGCCTCTTTCAACAGCTCAGTTAGACTAGCATTTAGGATTATCCCTGCAGCTACTCTCGGTGAAAGATAATTCAGTACATTGGACCACATACAAAAAATACTAAATAGAGGGTCTTATTATATTTTGGATTAGCTGTTGAAGCAGAAAATAGATCAGATTGTATTTCTTCCTGTCTCTGGCTCCTAAATCGGGATTGAAATAACTTGTTTTTCAGGCTTCTAGTTTGTGAGAAGACGAAACTCATGACACATCAGTTTGAAGCATATTTTTGTCAGTGCATCTTCCCCGAGCAGAAGACGTCACTTACACAAAGCAGCACTTTATGTGGCTGACAGCGACTCTGCTGCTGATGGGATGTCTTCTCCATGTGTGTGTATGTTTTAGACAGCAACATAAAGTTAGTTCTCCCATAGACTTGCATGAAACTTTGAAACTTATAGTATATCAGGTTTTGACTTTGACTGATGTCAGTTATCTGCTTTTCTGTGTCAGACATGATGTAAAGCATATACAGTTGCAAGAAAAAGTATGTGAACCCTTTGGAATGACCTGGATTTCTGCATACGTTGGTCATAAAATGTGTTCTGATCTTCATCTAAGTCACAACAATAGACAAACACAGTCTGCTTAAACTAATACCACACAAACAATTATATGTTTTCATGTTTTTATTGAACACACCATGTAAACATTCACAGTGCAGGGTGGAACAAGTATGTGAACCCCTAGGCTAAAGACTTCTTCAAGAGCTAATTGGAGTCAGGAGTCAGCCAACCGGGAGTCCAATCAATGAGACGAGATTGGAGGTGTTGGTTAAAGCTGCCCTGTAAAAAATACACACCAGTTTTGAATTTGCTATTCTTAAGAAGCATTGCTAGATGTGAACCATGCCTCGCACAAAAGAGCTCTCAGAAGACCTACGATTAAGAATTGTTGACTTGCATAAAGCTGGAAAGGGTTACAAAGGTATCTCTAAAAGCCTTGATGTTCATCAGTCCACGGTAAGACACATTGTCTATAAATGGAGAAAGTTCAGCACTGTTGCTACTCTCCCTAGGAGTGGCCGTCCTGTAAAGATGACTGCAAGAGCACAGCGCAGAATGCTCAATGAGGTGACGAAGAATCCTAGAGTGTCAGCTAGAGACTTAAAGAAATCTCTGGCACATGCTAACATCTCTGTTGACGAATCTACGATACGTAAAACACTGAACAAGAATGGAGTTCATGGAGGACACCACGGAGGAAGCCACTGCTGTCCAGAAAAAACATGGCTGCACGTTTGAAGTTTGCAAAAGAGCACCTGGATGTTCCACAGCACTACTGGCAAAATATTCTGTGGACAGATGAAACCAAAGTTGAGTTGTTTGGAAGGAACACACAACGCTATGTGTGGAGAATCCAAAGGGTTCACATACTTTCTCTTGCAACTGTAGTAAGTAAGTAACATAAGTGTTTGTTAACTTTTGACTCATGGTTGGTCATGCTATGAATTTTTTTTATACCCTCCTGGTTTGAGTATTCTTTCCTCTGACAAATAATAATAATTTCCTGTTTCAAATAACAGTTTTATTTGTTCCTGTTGCCTGTCTATCTTGCGGAAAGATCCAACCACCAAAAAAGGAAACAAGCTAAACTCTCGTAAAGCCATTTAAACTATTTGTGTTATCGTTAGTGTCCTCTTAGTGCTGGCCTACACGGTTTTATTGCATCTTGACATACATGCTGTTATTATAAGTGTAGAATTTCAAACATCTGTCATGCCATTATGTGATTGATAAAAGTTGTATGAACATTTGCCAAGTTCAGATTTACATTCATGAACATGTCAGTGCAGATAAAAGCACAGATTCTTCCTCATCCTCATCTTTTTAGGTGACGAATGTATCCCTCTGACTTTTTGTGTGTCCTCGAAAAACATGCAACTGTGGAGTGAATTGATTCCTAAAAAAGGCAGCAGGCCAGTGAAAATGGGACTTTATTGTCGCCACTGAAGCAAGCGGGCAATATTTCATCGGAACGTGAAGCTAGAAGTCCAATCTTTTGTTCGATGTCCATTCAACATCATTATCTCCCTTGCAGAGCTGTAATTACTGTATGGTGAATAGCTTTCCAGAACCCATCATTTCCTGCACTGTTAGCTCCTTGTTTTGTTCGTGCTTCAACAGAGGAGCTGAGCTATTGTCAATATATTGATATTAACAATTTTCATGATAGCAACGCTGAAGAAGGTTTTGTCTCTGTGCCATGTATATACAAAGGCAGAGAATTGACATCAATACGACTTCTGTGTAGGAAAAGAGTCCTGTCTTTTCCTGACATATTGAAGAATCGACATTGCACTCAGTGTGATGATGAGGCGGAGAAAGAGCAGATATCAGCAGCACGCTGTACCATGGGATGGAAGTAAGCCTTAACACATTATTTAAAACAAGTAAGTATTCTCCAGATTCCTCACTGTCAGAATTGTACTAATTAAATGTGGATTTTAAGGATGCAAATGGGTTAGTTTGACTTACTAAGGCTTTTGCCCTGAGGTCCCGGGCATACGGGGGTTTTGATACGCCAGCTGTTATCTTTTTTCATAGTTGACTGACGGTCTGGGGGGAATGAAGCCGAGCTGGAGCAGGGCGACCCTCAGGGAGTCCAGCCAGAGTCTTCACGTTTGACAATTTGTTTGTTTTGGATGACTGCTCTTCATTTTTATTCACATTTCGAAGGCTCTCTGTGGATATAGGAAATTAAATTCCAATTTCCTCTAATTTTCTTCTTAATTTATTATAAATACAAAACCTTTGCCATCGCCCGTGGCTAAATAAAAGACTTTCCACCTTAGGCAAAGGTAAATGATTTGCTTTATTTTGTATTTTACTTTTTTTCTCTAAATTAAAGTCTGACTGTGCATATTCAAACTATACTCTTGGGTGAACTCAGGTCCCTCATATGGAAATATCCTAATTAAACATTGATTAACGTACAAACCTCTCTACCATGTTCCCTTTTGCTTTCCTGTTTGTGGATTCAACACAAACGCCTCTGTTGGGAAACAGAGTTCAGACACCAGTTGGCTGTTCTCTTGTCTGTTTGCAATCCAGCCATTATCTCTGTTCATCCTTAAACCTGTGAGTGCTATACCGAGTCGAACACAGCGCAAAGAGAAAAATACGAGACTATTGGAGTGTTTGTCTTGTTAACTTGCTAATGGTCTGGGTGTTTGCTTTGGGTTATCATTACAAAAAAAATCACTTATACCCATTTGTTTTTAAACCCAATTTCATGCTCTCCTGAGCTGATGCTTTATGTCCCAGGGAAGAGAAGATATGAGGCAGTTTGTGCAGAGTGGATCTTCCATGCGTCACACATCATACATGTGTCTTTATACTGTGTCTTTCCAGAGAAAACTATTTCAGGAAACAAAAAGCAATGGAAATCTCACTGTCAGGGGTTTGAGACCATTTAGAGCCTTAAAGAGATCTGCTGCTGGGGTGTACACGTCACTTATTTCTTTAATATCCTTAACAATTTAAACAGAATAAAATATTCCAGTGGCTATATTTAGTAAAACTACACATTATGTTCTGTACTAACTGTGTCCTGCCCACTTAAACAAATAGGATTTTAAGTGGCGATCAATACAAATTTTACATTTGACGTCTTTGATATTTATTTTGTATTGAGTTGAAGGCTCTTGTTTCATTACACTATTTGTTGATTTGATAAGCTGATCTCTCCATAGAGGCTTGGATCAAATAAGTACTCATTTCTGTTGCCCTACCGGTTGCTGGATGGACGCATTTTCTCATTCTGCATTGAATTGAACCGTGTTATATTTCACACATGTATGTCACTTTTGACACATTTCATTATGTTCTTTTGTTCCTTGACACTGATAGTGACCTAAAGGTATTTGCTCTTCTTCTTGTCATTACTCGTTTCTATGAGGCTTTAACACTCATTTTGCTCCATATTGTTGCCATGGTAACCACAGATTAAACGTTTTATTCTTGGAAGCCGATTAGATTTTTCTTCTTTTTGGTTGCAATAACACCATCACAAAACATCACAAACATTCGCAAACCTAGTCGTCTGACAATCTGGAAACCCAAACATCTTCCAGCTGCCAGTCAATTCTCTTCTTGGGATATTAGTGCGACTTTCCCATGGCTCTGCTCAAATGATTTTGGAGAATAATCCCTTTTCTTAATTAACAACGCCACTAAACCAGGCATCTATTTTTTGATAAACACCCGCTTCTCATTGTAATGCAAGCCACTTGAGGATGTGAGACAGAGTGTGTTTCTCTAAACCACTGATTGATTTCCAAGGGCTTCGGCTCTATATGGCTTCGCATGAATCACACCGGCTAATTCAAGCTTTTAAATCTCACTTTAGTTACATTTCCAGCATCGTTTTCTCATATTTTAAAACAATAAAAGACTAAACACTCTCTAAAACTCTTATTCACAGATCACACATCATTTTCTGCTTTAGTTTGAGTAACTTTTGGGCCTTTTATGCTCATTTTCAGGTGTATTGTATTGTGTGCTTCTACTGTGACATGTTTAAATGCTTTAATGTTCAATGAGGTCTTTATTTTTCTCATACTGCCTGTGCTGCAGCACCTCTTTTCCCCCTCTGTCTTTGGTTAGCTGGCCGGCTCTGTTGTGATTGGTGAACCACTTATTTGCTGCGGTCTGTTTCTCTAAACTCGGGTTGTGCCAACTGCCATCAACTGAAGGTTACTAAGTAAGGTATTATGCAGCAAGGCGGTCATTATTGAAAAAAGAAGGTGTTCGTTTTCAATAATGACCGCCTCGCTGCACATTATCCCTTACTCAAATACCCCATATATTCAAAATCCCTGAACTATCCCTTTGAAATGGCAATAGGGAACTTTCAACCCACTGCTAACTATTGCTAGCTATTTCTATTGGGAAAAGGTTGGCAGCACCTGTCTTTAGTTTTTAGCGGTGCCCCTAATCAAGCCCTTTCCTGGAGACCGCCCAGTGTCAGACTTGCACAGTGAAAGTGAGGCTTATAGGAGATCAATTTAAATTCTGATGGAGTCATTATAGCCATTACACGGTGCAATCAAACATTTACTCCATAATAATTAGTTAAAGTAATAAACGTGCCTATATTAGCAAAGCTTAAAAATGTGAGGTGATTTAATGAAAGAAAGAATGTGTGTTTCTCCTGTTTGAATATTGGTTTATCTCACATCTTTTTTGTGTGCTCATTAATCCTCCTGTGCCCTTTTGTAATCTCTCCCAGCCAGCTCGATTTCCTGAGTGAAGAGTGGCAGCTGTTGACCTCTACTATGGAAATAGATTTAACTCTGATTTGACAGGAATGATTTTTTCTTCTTCTCAACTGTAGGTCATGTCAAAGCAGAGACCTGCCAGTGATTCACCAGCTGGATCACAGCTGATGTAGGCTGCCTTTCCTTCAAAACACCACCCTCCGTCTTCCTGACAAACCAATCTTAAAGGTAATCAATAATATGTTATCCCACTGGCCTTATCCTGCCTATAACAACTGGCATTGGGTCAATGGCTGCCCAGGTAGGGGGATATTAGCCGACTAAGTGAGCAGGATGAGGCAGAAGACCCTCCCTGGGTGAAGATGGTGGCACAGTTTCTTCCCATCTGTTAGTGGCCTCATCAACAAGACCTGGTACCCCCTGACACTGATTCCTAACCCCTCCATGGACACCATGCATTACATTAACCCTTAAAGGTCCCCTATCATACTGTTTTTCATCAATATATTATAGATCTCAGATACAAAACATGTCTCTGAAGTGTTTGTCTCCAAACACCAAACAGATCATTGCAGCATTACCCATAATCCCCTCTGTTTCAGCCCTGTTTCAAAAGTGCTGATTCTCTGTCTGTTACTTTAGATGAAAATAAGGAGCCCCTCCCCACGCCCCTCTGACAGATATTTGGTTAAAATCAGAGATTAGACCACAGCTGGAGTTTGAGTGAACAGACACATCTGCTCTCTGTTATGAGAGAGAGAGGCACATTAGATCCTGATTAACCTAACATGGTAGGGCAGCTCAATTAATCGTATTTTAATCGCGATTACGATTTTGGCTTGCAACGATTACGAAAACAACGTAATTGAAATAAAACGATTATTTTTTTATTATTATTACTTTTTTTCAGTTGAATTCTACTTAAAGTTCAGGGTAATCAACTGTTGAAAACATACTGTTCACGTTTTTTTTCTCCAATAAATTGATGTTTTTAAAGTCAATGAATCATCGCATTTAATAATCGCAATTACAATTATTGACCCAAATAATCGAGATTATGAATTTTGCCATAATCGAGCAGCCCTATAACATGGGGTTCCTTTTATTCACCTGTAGCGGCAAAATGCTCTTCTTTTATCTTTAGACCTCAATGACGTCAATACATGAATCAGTCATGTTCATAAACAATGGCTTTGTGCCCAAACTGCACTTTAACTGCTCTTAGGTGCTGATGAGATTGTCAATTAGTCTCCTTATTTGCTGGCTGATGCCATTAGGTCATTACATAATTCCTATATTATGTAATTGTTCTTGTGCTCTAATGGTATCATATGAGTGGGAGCCAAGCAGACAGCCAAGCACCAGTCAGCTCTTATTATACCTGTAATTTAAATCGGCTACCGTGATGAAATAAAAAAGGTCTGACATCATGGCACATTGCTGATAATCATGGAGCCGAAACAGGATTTGGTCCTGGATGATTCACTGTCATGAATCTTAAGCCACCTCTGCATTTCAAAGTTATATCAATGGCTTTGCCGCTTTCAATCAATATTTTATGGTTGAAGGGTATGAAGGATCAAGACTTCCTCTAGTTGAAACGATATGACCATAGGATATCCTGGTTGAACACGTCTGGATGAAAGAAAATAGATTTTCACTTCTATAATGCAAAAGCTCTTTGAATCATGGCTACAATACCAACAAAACATGAGCCAACACTCTCAGAGAATTGTACTCGGAAACAGAGGCCGGTAATTAGGTCCCAGTAAATTCAATTGACTCCCTCATTAATTCAAGCAAGCATTCATTGTTAGGCTTGAACAACACAGAACATGGGTCAGTCCTACAGAGGGTATTCATCACCAACTGTCTCCTCTAGTTGTTGTCAGCATTGAAACAGTGCCAGGCGCCGATAGCAGCTTCATCCATATTCTAGCTCCAGATAAAGACACCAAAACTAAAAGTGCTGATCACTTTATCTTTTTCTAGCTTTTAAACCAGTCCAAATAAAAATGTTGGCACTGGGTTTCATTTGCTCTTGGCTTAAAAAGATACAGTATTATTTCATGTCCTGATTTTGTTAAGATATTTCAAAATATCCTGTTAGAAAAACATGTGTAGTTTCAAAAAAGCACTGGTTTCATTCAGTCAGAGGTTCATTAAGTCCCATCCCCCTCGTGACAACATCCGCAACTGCAGTTTCTATAATGCTCTGGGGGATGTAAACAGGAAATATAATGTTGCCAATTAATACAGAAAGACACATAGTAGGCTGCAGCTTTTTTTGCCTGGATTTGTTACATTTTGGCAAATTAAAAGCATGCAGAATTAGCTCTTAGCCATTTCTGTTTGCAAAGTATCCATACAGACAGCTTTCAAAATATTACTTCATTACTGAAAAACACTTAAAATGTGAGGATTTGTATGGCCATAATTGGAGTAAGGAGCATATATTTTCTATGATTTATACATTTGTATCACAGCAGGGTATTGGATTTAATGATATCATCGTAAAATGCTTGGAAAACTCCTGCAATCAGAAGCAGAGTTTTATAATGACCTTAAGCTAACTGCCTCCATATATTTGCTGCTGCTGCTGTCAGTGTTGATCAACAGGCCGTAGTAATAACTAACTTCCTGTTGTTCCCTGTATCAACATGTCTTCTTCACCTCATGCTTCCCATAGCGCACAGCTGTCCTGTCTACCATGAAGCATAAAATGTACATTAAGTGATTGTTTTCTGTAATTACATGCATGGATCCACCTGAGCGCCGCCTGTATCCGTCCCTCAGGACCATGACGCTCCTCTCTGGGAAAAGGGAGGATGTTTCCCAGCCATCAGTGGATCTCTATGTCCATCATATTGACTGGAACAACAAAGGCAAGAACATACAGGAGGTCAGATGTAAGTGATTAAGAAATGAGACTGTCTTAGTGGTTATTAAAGGTCCCCTATTGTGCTGTTTTTCATTACTTTATTATAGGTCTCAGATACAACACCTGTCTCTGAAGTGTTTGGCTCAAAATACCAAATAGATCATTGCAGCATCCCATAATCCCCTCTGTTTCAGCCCTGTTTCAAAAGTGCTGATTCTCTGTTACTTTAGATGAAAATAAGGAGCCACTCCCCACGCCCCTAGGAGGAGATTCAGGTGATAAGGTGGGGGGGGTTACCTTGGTTGGTGATTGGCTAATGGTTACACAAGCCAAAAAATCGTGATGACATCATAAAGTGGCCAAAATCTGATCAGCTCATTTTCAGACAGGTTTTTATAAATGGATCAGGACAAAAAGTGAGCAAATATTTTTTCCTGAAACTTTCAGAATCTCTTTCCACAGAGGGGACACATGTTGATGTATACAAGACATGAACAAGTGGATTTTGCATAATAGGTGACCTTTAACATCTTATATTGTGTTAAGAGCTAAGCCCAACGTTTTGGATGTGATAGTACTGTCCCTCTAAACTAAGATTCAACCAAATAAATCCCCAGAGTCTGGTTATCGTTATCTCCTCCTATCTTTGGTATTTTCTACCCTGCATCATGTGACCTTTACATTTCCAGACAACACTTTCCTGATTGACTGCAGTTTAAATGTCAGCTGTCAGTGTGATCTGATCTTCGTGGTAAAACAGGAATGTACTGAGCGCAATTCTTCCAACCACCTGTGACGCTGTCGTCATCAACCTCACTCAGCGAGATAATTATGTACAGCTAGGCAACGTCTTCTTCACAGGTCATTTAATGCTCGCATTGCTTCCCATCTGGCAGCCTCTCTAAGAGTGAAATTCAAATTACAACATTTCCCATTCCCCATTCCCATCTAATCCACTTGATCCAGTTGAAATGATGAAGAAGATGCTTCCACATTAAACTAAACCTCCTGCCATTTCCACCAAGCTGTTCCACTTTGCAACAATCTCACATACTGATTCCTACCTGCTCACACTTCACATGTAATGAGCTCTTAGCCTAAATTAAAGTTATTACACTACAGTTTTCACTACTGGTAAAACACAACAGTGCATAAGTGATGACTTCAGGGCTGCAGGAGTACTTTAGTGATCAATGTCGCTTTACCATCAGTCAGGCAGGTCACTGGTTCCCCCACCAGCCGCAGGAATATCTGACGGAGAAAAGCTGCCTTTCTGATGCACTGCAGGGGATCCAAGTCAGAGACTTATATAGAATCTCAGTCAATACTCAAGTGGTTTCTGGTTGCAGACTCCTGAGTGTTCTGCTTTAATGGTCAAGATTGACGCACAGTTAAAGGTTTCTCTGTGAGAGTCCGGTCAGGGCTTTGTTTGAGAATAACGAGCACCATGTTGTCATCTGGGCGACTCAGGAAACCCTCTGAAGTCTCGGGCACTGCTTTCTTACAGAAATAATTATGGACTTGACAACTATTTCTCAAATGTTGCGATTTTCATTACATATAAATAGATGTGTTTTTAATGAACATTTCCAACAAATACGACAAAGACAACATTGACGACAACAAACGGCACCATTCTGGACAATCTGGGCAGAGGAGCTAATAGATCAAATAAAATAAATATTCAAATAATACAATTATCAGGAAAATTAGGCGCCACATCCTTATCATAACATTAGAAGAGACCAAATCATATTTAATTCACTTAAACTAAAGAACACTGGCGCATTTATTAGGGACTATATTCAGCTGTGGATTAATATGCGTTGGTTCATATTTGCAACCTGAGGGCAGTTTTTAAGGAAATCAAAATTGACATTGACTATGTAGACATCGCCCATGTTCATCGTAAACGAAAGATAATGATACCATGTTTAACAATTTGGCATATTTGTATTCCATTATAAAACAACAGGGCTCTCTGGTGGAAATAAGTAAGCTATATCAGGCTTTAAACATTTTAAAATAACAGTATCTATATCAGGCTTTGGTGGACTCTTCCAGTGGTGAAAAACCATCCTTAACATCAATAAAAAGTATCTTGATGCACGTTTGACATTTGTCTGTTTTAATATACAGATATTAAACCGCTAAGGGATGTGGATGAATACTTGTGAGACTCTATGTTTCTGGTGATGTCCTTGAAGGAAGTGACAGAAAACGTGTGTCTATTCTTAGACTCTTCCGCTGTACACTTAGCGGATGGTAATATCAAATTAGGTGTGCTGAAAATCTTGTAATCACTTATTATCTTTCTAACAATAACTGTCACCATACCAGTCACAGGTCCGAGCACACGTCTTTCTCTGTGATTGTAATATTTATGATGATTAAAGACGTCAACAAACACTTTTTTTTTTTTTTTGCAGGATTGCTGCAGTAGTCACATTTAAAATGCCTCGCAAATATATTTCAAAACATTGTTTATTATTATGATGCTTTTGTCGTATCAACATAACTCCACTGATGCTGCCAAAACATGCAGTCTAAGCTTGGCCTGGAGGTTGAAGCTCCAGTGGCAGAACATTGGATTTCCTCTCAAACAGAACGTCGTCGCTCTCATAGATGATAGATTTGCATTTCTCCCTATGACAAATATTTTAACGAATATGATAAGCTTCTACATCTTAATCTTTATACTTGGTTATGAATGTAAGCCGTGTCATATATGTTAATTGTCCAAAGAAAAGGAGACTGTTATGTACCCATAGTAAAGTACGTTTATTTGACCTAGTTATCCAATCAAGCTGCAACCTGTAAACGAGTTCTGCAGAAGCGGCAGACATCTGTTGAGAAAGAGTCAAGCAGATGTTAGATATTATGTGTTTACGTATAGGCGCTATTTCTATTGCTCTCCCAGCTTTATCATTGCTTTACTTTTTCCTGGACCCTTCTCACAGCTCCTGCTTTAGTTATGTGCTGCTGACAACATTTCCCTCTTTAAATCTGGCACTGATGGATATCTCCTGCCTGCCTGTCAGACTGTCAGCCTGATGTAGGTCCTCAGAGAAAAGTGTTCCTTCTCTTGTAATAAAAGTGCAAAAATGAATGTGCCAAAGCCCCTTAAGGAAGCATTATATACCTGTATTGCATACCTGCTCGGTTGGTATTGATTTAACATGTGTTACTTATTATCTGTAGGGGCCTCCATCAACTCCTCCGGTGTTACAAATAATTGATTGTCAGACAGCCAGTGTGTAGATGAGCAATGCAGCAAAGCTGGATGAAATCACCTGTGTACAGAATGTTTTTTTCCACCAGTTCTTGCTTTGAATCTGATATGACAGATGCACACATTTATTCCTTTTTATCTGAACTACACAGCTGTGGTTGTATCAGCGTCTGAGAGTAGCGTTGTAGTTTTAACCTTGAGACTCACATCCTCCTGTCGACTCATTTTGATCCAATAGCCAGAAAACCTGTTCCTTGTTGTTTCGAGTCTTCATTAATGTGGATTCTAGATGAGAGTATTAGAGAAATACTTTAATAAGCTCTCCTTAAGTGGTCTACCCCTTCAAATGTATATTTTTCTTTTCTTTTGATAGCCGAGGGAGTGTGTGCACTGAAGAGAGAAGAGCACAGAGATTTCTACAGAAATAGAGGGATAGCAGAAAATTGTTCCTTTCTTACAAAATTGAATTGTTCACTGGTTTTAGATGTAACTCAACAAGGCATAGTGCTTTTCCATGAACAACAACAATTTTGCGGCTCCATGGTTTGAGTATTTGTATTGGAGAGCTCACTGCTCAGCAGCCGCTGAATATTTCGGGAAAATTGAAAAAGTACATCTTCACATATTGATAGAAATGCTTTTCTTTAAAGGGTAAAGACATTACATGTAGAAATAATCATAGTCCTCAGGGTATTTTCATCATTGGGCTGCATTTATTTTAGACCACAGATAATCAGTTTGAATATGTTTTTTTCCATACCCAGCAATCTGCCCAGAAGAAATATCCCAAAAACAACAAAATGGTTGTTCTTAAACACTTAATGATATTGGGCTTTAGACTGCATGCTTTACATGAAAACCAAACCAGCTTTTAAAGTTGGTGGTACTTTAGGATGAATTTCGAAAGACTTTGGCAGAATAAGATGTTGTGTTTCATTTTTGGTTAATGAACATTTGTGGAATCAGTGTCTGGGGACTTTGTCCTGGCTGGTTTTCTCTGTGTATGCTGCTCGGGACGTATGTGCCATACAAGCCTACGCGGCTCATGTTCGGAGAAACAAAGAAAGGCATCAGTAAAGTGGAACTTCTGGGTTAACTATTCATATCTTAAACTGCTCTGTAACTTTTTATTCATGTATTTTTTCTTTTAATGTTTATTTTAATATATTTTCTTTTTAATGACTGTTTTTAAATGCCTTTGTCTGAATGTCTTTCATTTTTGTAAAGCCCTTCAATTGCCTTGTGTTGAAAGGTGCTATATAAATAAACTTGCCTTGCCTAACATGACTGAAAGTAGTTGCCGAAAGAGTCATGTGAGAATTTAAAGCAGAGGGTATTTTATTTTTGTTTTCCAAAGTGCTTCTACTGCATAAAGTCATCTCTAAATGTCCTTATACATATCATTTCATCTAAGTCATTGTAAGAGACTTTGGAGGGTAGTATGTGAACTCAACATGGATCAAATTACTAGCCTAGCTACTGTAAACTTGTTTAATTTAACTCAAAGGAATAGTCAAGCAGGAGAGGGGTACAGCTATACTGGCTCTGTCCAAACAAAAACCGCCTAGCTGCATCTCAAGCTCACTAATAATCATGTTCTTGTTCATTTAACACAAAAGTGTAAAAACAACAGTTCACCTTTTATGGGGGGTTGTGTGTCCGAAAATGTCTCGGCCAGGTGCAGTTTCCAGGCAACCAGCGGAGACTCCAGGTAGTTACTGCTGTAATAGCCTGCTTCCAGTCGCTAACCATGCAGCTAACAGGCTGCTGGCTTCACATGTTTACTGCATGGACATCAGAGTGGCATTGCTCTTCTTGTCTAACTCTGCAAATAAGATGATTAAACTGTTTTCCAAAATGACAAACAATTCCTGCAGTTGCACGCAGAGCTGGTTGCGGTTTCATTTTAGAGATAATATTCTGCACCAGAGCCTGGAAGTGGTCATCCTTGGGAAAAAAACATTTGGCATGAAAACCTCGCATGTTGGTTCAGTTGTTGAGGTCAAGTCACTTTAGAGTGCACTTACCAGGGTTCTTTGTGAGCTGCTGTTTATGAAGTCAGCTTTAATGGCTAAAGAGGAGACTTTAAAGGGAACCCAAGAAGCCGTGGTCGGGCACAAGCCTATAATTAACATTATTCCTGTCATGTGTGACTCTACTTCAGACTCTAGCTGTTTGTCCGTACCTGGAAACTGCTTGGCATCCTCCAAATTACATATTATGTGAAGATGTGAGAAAAAGATAGATGGATGGATGGATGGATAGATAGATGGATGGATGGATAGATAGATGGATGGATAGATGGATAGATAGATGGATAGATAGATGGATGGATGGATGGATAGATAGATGGATGGATAGATGGATGGATAGATGGATGGATGGATAGATGGATGGATGGATGGATGGATAGATGGATGGATGGATGGATGGATAGATAGATGGATGGATAGATGGATGGATAGATGGATGGATGGATGGATAGATGGATGGATGGATGGATGGATGGATGGATGGATGGATGGATGGATGGATGGATAGATAGATAGATAGATAGATGGATGGATAGATGGATAGATGGATGGATAGATAGATAGATAGATGGATGGATATATACTAATAAAGGACTGGCTTACCTAAAGCCAGTTGAGTAGCACTTGAAATGTTTAGCTCTATGAAACCTGATGTACTTATATGATTCTGTTTTCTTCAAGGTTGTGTCTTCCTGGTCGAATGTACTTATTGTAAGTCGCTTTGGATAAAAGCGTCAGCTAAATGCAATGTAATGTAACTATATGGATAGATAGATGGATGGATGGATAGATATTTTTATGTTAAATGTATATCGTTTTTTCCTTTCGATTGTCTTTATTATAATGTTGTGTTGATCTTTTATGAACACAAAACATCTAACGCATCCTCAAATGCCCCTCCTGATGTTTCTTGCTTTCTCTCTGTTCAAAGTTCATTAGGGTTTATTTCTTATCTATGCAAGGGTTGAAAAGTGGTCTGCTGTACAAATCAAGGCAAATGTGTTATTTGTGATCAAATCTACATGACTCTACCATCACAAAAGTCAAGATTTCCTTCAATTCGGTCCAGAGAAATGTTGAAAGTACATTTGAGAGAAGCTATCAAAGGGTATATTGGATTTTCTGAGGTATAAAGTGGCTGTCAATAATTCATTGCCTTTTCCCTGGCCGCTCAGTAATCACCATGTATTGTACTGCTACACATAGCGCTGTTGCTGCAGTTATCCCCAGAACACCACCTGATTCTGCACTACACTTATATGCCGACTAAAACATCAATACATTAATCAAGCCTATTTCTATGCTCCGATGTAAGCATCTGACTTGATCATCTCCCCCGTCATTATTTATGCCACAGCACCCTATAATTCTGTCTCCAACACAAGGCTTATTCTCAAAACCGAGCCAGATGTAGAAAGCCCTAAACTACAGCGTTGGCTCCTAAAAACCAAAGCCTCTGAATACCACTTGAATGAGAACCACATTCGTGCAGACGTAACCTAACATTTAAAGTTTTGGAGCAAAACCATGCAAACACAAGCAGAGTTTTTGCAGTGATGAAATAGTAAAAGGCATAAAGATCGTCTGCAGCCGGCCAAATGAAAACTGAGCAGAGAATCAAGCAGATAACAAATATCTATTTGTTTAAAAAGGACATTTGATTTGCAATTATATTTGGGATTTGGAGACCACTCAAATGAAAGGTATCCATGTGAGGCGAGTGCGTTTGTTAAGCAGCTGAGGAAAGAGCATTTTCTATTAGATGACTGTAATGTTTACAACTGGTGTGAAAGGTGGGAGGTTTAATGGCCACGTGAGAAGAGAGGGCAGCATCTCCGCTCAGGTGATCAGGGCACACTGCATCAGCCTCGATGCTGCTGATCACAATGAAGACATTTCCAATCTCTAGCAGAAGTCTAAAATAAAAGGAGTCTGAACTAAGAGAGCAATGCTCATTAAAGACTCTCAGGGAAATCAAATGCAACATCCTTTGCTGTATTTGAGATGCTCAGTCTGATGTTACTGGTGTTAAAACAATAACAAACTGTTTTCCTTTCCCATATCCCACTTGTATTTTAGTTTTGTAACAGAGGTGTTATATCTAAATGCAGACACATGTGTGACTCGAGCTGCTGACCCTTTGCACTCTATGGCTAAAGTGTTCTTCTGAGTCAGATAAATAATCACTACTATCACTGACATACTATTTCTGGTGCTATTATGCTTGGTCCTGCTGCTTTTCTTCTCATATCTCGCCAAGATCTCATTTAATAAGCAAACACAGCTTTAATTTCTTTATTTTGTTGAGTGAGAACTTTTTCCCTAGTTGCCTTTATTTCTCTTAATGTGTTTTCAACTATAGCTAGACATACCAGTATGTTTGTTCCTACTTTTTTCTTCTTTACCGTCTTGTGACATCCATAAATCCATCAACTTGATCCATTATCTATTATAATGTTTATTAGACCACATTTATTTAACAAAACAGTGACTGCAGTGACTGCATCATAGTTGTTTCATATTTTACTAAATATAAGCGACTGTTCTTTATGAATTAAACATATCATTGAAGCTTGAGCATGGGGGTTGTTGATTTTGTTTTGTAACAAGTTGTCTGTGTTAAATTACAAATAGACGCTGTACATTTTAATATAAAAGCAGATTGTGGTTACATCTTAAGCGTCTTTGAGCTCCAGGAAAGCCCAATGTAAATGCCATGTATTATTATTATTAAATGTAAAGGTAAATGGACATTGTGTTATAGATCCTCAAACCATGTGAAACACTATAATGTTATGCCTACGAATAACAGCAGAAACCTCCTATGAGCTCTGACTGAGGCTCATCCCCTGTAGTCAAGTTTGAAATGTATTTCTGACTCAGAATTTCATTAGAGTAATGAAGCCTTTGGTCCGGAGTTACTGTTGTGATGTGCTAATGAAAGCCACTTTGATCTAAAATAACTCAGGAAGTTGAAGCGCATCCTGGACCCATGCGAGGAATTCAAACAGTCCTGATCTGCTGAGGTAACACGGAGCATGCTGCTCACATTAGTTTTACTCATATTAATAGAGATAGGAGGAAGGAACAGCAACAATGGCTGATAATCAAAAGTAATTTTTCTCTCCAATCTTACTATTTCCTCCAGACCTCAACTCAATTTTTCCCCGAGCCTCCTTCTATTGTTCTTTATTATCACACCATCACTCGCTCGAAAACCTGACACCCCATTTATTACATTTCCATTTTAATGAATGGTAACAAAGTCAAGGGCATTTTTAATAATTGTCAGTCTCTAATTCGTGTTTTCCATACTATGTGGTTTATATTGTTACAGCATTCTTCATTACTTCACAGTTCAATACTAACTAGAATTATAATGGTTTTTCTGTTATATTGTTTTCTTTATTCCTCCCTCTCTTTGTGTTTGTCAAACAATACTTCTCAAAACAAATTGTGTGCAAGTCAATAAGTAATAATTACATTTAAATTACATCAGATACCGTGACTGGTAAATATACTGTATGTGGCTAAGTCGTAATGTTTAACAATGTTTTCATATCCAAATGGACTCTCATTTGTGATTTATTATCATTTAATTCAAGTTACAGATAATAGGCGTCCCTAAGGGAGGTATAAAATCCTGCTATCTCTAAACTACTCATTGCTCACAAATGCATGTGCTGCAACAGCTTGTTGTCCTGCAGTACAGTAAATGACAGACTTTGCTGCACATGTTTGAGTGGGTTTCCTCCCACAGCCCACAGACATGCAAGTGTGCAACTGTGGGTGTGAGTCTGTGATTGTTTGTTTGCTGATATGTGATAGACTGCTGACTGATCCAGGGTGATTCCCTTCATTCTGTCCATGGAAGTTAGTGCAGAGAAATTAATACTGTTTTTTTTCTACATTTAAAAAAAAAACTTCAAAGAAATAAGCTCTTGGGCCTATTTGACTATTTTAATATGATCAAAGTCTGGCAGGAACTGGACCATGCAAGGTTTAATAGCAGTTATTCAAACAAAAATCTCAAGACCCCTACAAGTCATTTGAATACACAAGAAACAATATCTATCAAAAATGGGATATTTATATTTGTTTTAAGACACCTTGCGTTCATCAGGATTGTTTCTTTAACCTCTTAAGCCCTGAGCCTGTTTTTCAGGTTTCAGGCTCGAAAATGCCACTAACACAACAAAGACTATATCTTCACTTCTAGAAGGGGTAAATTAATAATCTTTTCTCTCAAAGCAAGGTTACATCTGTGAGTTGGATGTAGAAGTGTCAGAATCAATATAGATGTTTTTATTTTAAAGTAAATGCAGATGGAACACAGTAAAAACATGTAAATTATAATGTCCGCCTAAAAAAAACATTACTTATAGTGAAAACCACCCTTGAATGATGGGCTAGTAGACTAAAAGCTTTAGGAATCCAAACTATAACATATAATAAGTACCCTGTATCAAGATTGATGCAAAACAAGTGAAATGTGACCTTTTTAGAGAGGTTTAGAAAAATAAAGTCCAAGCGGACTCACCTCTGGGTAATTTGGGAACCATCAGTTCCATTTGAACTTTTTCACTGTAAAAATCATTTTATTACTTTGAATTATCACTATAGGTATTCATTCCATCCAAATACAACTGTTGTGAAAAAAATTTTAAAAAAATAAAATAAAACATAGGCCTACTCTGTTATCCTCTGAGCCTCTGAATTAGCCCCGAGCGAAAAATGATAACCTATTACTGCACCGAAAATCACTCCTAGCTCCCTTATTACTTATCCTAGCTGCACATCCAACACATTGTTTATGATCGTAAAGACACAGAATATAACAGTGCCCACCTCAACACTGAAAGATACAAACTCGCGACGTTAATAAACAAAAACGTACATCAAAACAAATGGCGCTAGCGCTAATGCGTTAGGCTAACATGGTTTACCTTCCTCTTTGTCTGGTCTAAACTGGTCTAAACTGGTCTTCAATGGCATTAAAACGATACAAACGATGATGTAGTTAATCCATAGGTTAATATCCAATGTGGCTGTGTCCCCTTTGAAATGTTCTGATAATCTATAAGCAATAAAACTGCAATTCCGTCATCTGCTGTCCGCTCCGTGCTCAGAGCGGGTCCTGCTGCAATTCCTGCTTCCTTACGTAGTAAACAATAAGTAAAGTCTCCTGCGTAATGTACTTAAGCTGGCTGGCATTCTTTATACTTTACGCAGGACCATATCTCTGGAACCCATTGGTCGATTTGGGTGATTTACACCTTTTTCTTAACCATTACATCCAATAGAATCGATGGGCAGTTCCCAAATCCACGTAAACATTACCATTGCGGACGTAATAGAGAAGCAAACGAAACATATCTGAAAGTACAAGCCTGGACGGCAAAACTTTATACCCAGTATATTGCCATAAATATGATGATGGATTATCAGTAAAAAAATCTACGTGACACAAAGACATTGGATTAACCTTGAGCGGCGTTTTTATTCCGTTGTACACAACTTTTGATCACAAATCAAAAAAGGTAAGACGTAATTATTGTAATATTTTTGAAACCGGATGTTGTTTACTTTCTCTTTTCTGGCTGATAGCTCCAGGAATTCGAGGTCGGACAGTGATGACATTACATGTGTGGAATCTGTGGAGTCTCAGCTTTAAATCGTATATCTTGTTTGTGCAGTTAAGATAGTAATAAGGGCATTTCTACCGTGAGTTCTGTGTAAAAAAGCGTTAGCATTAGTTAGCATTTTTTTGCTCAATGCTAATTCAAAGGCTTGGTATTACTCTTGTGTTTTTTTTTAGCTGACAATTGTTCTTATTGTCAGTTAGCGGAGTTTCTTACCTTTAAAAGGGTATGAAACATTAATAGTTTCATAAATGTTAAGAAGCCCTGAGACATAGTCTCGTAAAAAACGGTGGGAGGGGTCCACTGGGGGGACCTTCGGGTTTAAGAGGTTAAAGGTGTCTGAGGATTCAAGGATCCAACACATTTATTTAAAAAACCAGCCTGTTGAAAAGACACCTATTTCACAATTAGATATATATGTGACAATATCTTAGCTAATGATTTTACAGTGCCAGATACATTTGACTAAAATGGTTCATAATACTGTACAGTTTGTTGGCAGATGGCTGTAAAGAATCTTCTTAGTTACCGCAGCTGCTCCCTTTGTGGGTCGCTAATCTGGATTATGTGTGTACAGTAAATAGCTATACAATTGAGGTCTTCAGATAAAGCTTTCTTCCCCAAAAACCTCACGCTTTGACTGAAGATAAATTATTTAGACTGGTATTAGGCAATAATCAATACAAAGTGAATGATGGAGACTCTTGCTCAAGCAAAATGTAATGATTTGATATACTTTATTAATCCCCGTGGGGAAATTGTTTCTCTGCATTTGACCCATCCTAGTGTTAGGAGCAGTGTGCTGCCATTTTGAACGGCACCCGGGGAGCAGTGTAGGGAACGGTGCCTTGCTCAGGGACACCTCGGTAGCACTTTGTCTTGCCGGGACTTGAACTGGTGACCTTCCAGTTGCCAAGCCAAGTCCCTATCGACTTCGCCACCACCGCCGTAATGTGTTTTTACTTGGCTGTAATAGGGCTATACTTCTTGATTTAAATGTATATTATGTCCATTTATAATTCACTTGTTGACAGGTGTTAATGTGCATTTAACCGAACAGAAACCGTTAATAGGCACACTTTTTTACACCAGATATTATGACTTGTCATATGGGAAAGCTCAGGTGTTACCATTAACAATGGCTCAACTATCCCTGTAAGCCATAATAGTGTTAAAGTTAAAATGGTCCTAGGTGATGAGAAAGTAAACTTATTTGAGTCATTTATGTATTCACAATGCTGCCTAAAAAGATCACCATCCCTGAAAGGTTTACCAGTCCAAACAGAACATTTACTGACTCTTTGGGGCCATTTATTGAACTTGACGCATGGATGATGTATTAAGTGCATGAAACCCAGAGAGGGGTTACATCACTTCCTCTGGTCTATAAGCCCCTGATGTGCGGTCACCCACCCTTGGCTTCTTTTTTAAGATGTCTGAATGAAATGCATAATCCAGGGCTGGCTGTACACACTAGGCATTATTCTGCTCCATGGAGGAGGTCGACTCTTCATTATTTCTCCTTGGCAGACTGGACCCTCCCATTTGTGTGCAGCTGGATCCTTTCATTATTTACACTTGAAATGATAATGACATCATGTGTGTGCAGCTGCAATATTAGCATCCATACAGCATGCTAGTGGATTTGTGTGACAAAATAGATAGGTGGACAACGGTCCAACAGTATTTACATGCTAATTATATTCAGAGGTTTTCTGCTTCTGCAACAGGGCGAGGTCAAATAGAAAATAGATACAATGTGATTAGTCAATCAAAGTTCATGTTGGTATTTTTAAGTGAAAACTGTGACAGACTTTGTTGATTAGCCGCTTCTGTGCCATGATGGCTGGCATCGCTCTTTGAGGCCGACTCTTTGGTTACCCTCAGACTAAAGTTGAAAAGGTTGCAGGGAGATGAATGCTAGTATTTTTATCCTATACACTGTGTGCAGACAACGTTGAGAAAAATATGGGATGTTTGGCAAAGAGGCTGAGAATAACCAAATACAAGATTTTATTTCATTTGAACAGAACAACTCCACCAAGCAATCACATACACTGTATAATGTCAGAACTGCTATGTATCCAAGTCTAATAGATACAAAACTTGGCCAAACATGTGATCGAGCAAGCCTCAAAATTACAATAACACTGAATACTAATCGCTGCTTGTCTGTTTTTGGATGCCACTCAATTCTCACAGCACTGAGTCAGAAATGACAGAAACATTGATATGCAGTTATATGAGGTGCAGATGATGATGACATCTTCTTGATGCTTATACACAAAACTGTTTTGGATGGGTGTGTACTGTGTACACTCAAACTATGTTTGCACACTTTTAACATCCAAACTCCTCTTGTGTATAGTCTATATCGTGGCATCTCACTGTATCTGTTTTACCCCATGGTTTTACCACAGACGTGGTAATAGGCTACTTTTATTTGTCTATTCTTAGAATAATGAAGCAATATTTCGCATTCACTCGCCTTTGAAAAGCGATACCATTCAACACAGCAAATGCAATACTGTTTTAAGACATCCCCCTCTAGATTAAGAAATGTCTATTTACATAGACTTGACATGTTTACTGATCCCGACAGAAGACATATTCAGTGTAGCTTGTCCAAATTTTGTCCTCGTTTGGATCATTGCTTGTGTAGGCGCAGGTGCCTGTGGAGCTGCAGGCCACCATGTGAAAGCCCACCTCGGTCAGCTTATCAAATGCCTGCTCTAGAAAATTATACTTGAGATAGTACCGGGATGTGTATCTCTCCGGGGGTCTGTCCGGGTCTCTGCTCTCATTCAGCGTGTCTCCAAACACTTCCTTGGCCAGGGCCGTCTTCCCGCAGACCGTGATGCGCGCCACTCTCCTGAATTTGGCGTCGGTTTGGATGTCTCTGCCAATGGTGTACGAGCCTCGGTATCCTATCGTGATATAGCCCGGCTTTCTGGAGTCCAGTGACGGGGAGCACGTGGCCCCGCTGACCGACATGGCGCGTAAAGTCTCCATGCCTGCCGAGGAGCCACACTGATGCGCACCTTCCTCCGTGTCGCTCTGGCTGATCTCCTCGCAGATTGAATTGTCCTTACTCACCCGGGGGCTAAGGCGTTTGGCAAGGTCTCGCAGCTGGAAAAAGTCAGCCTCTCTCTGCAGCCGACTTTTCTCCGGGAAGAAGTCCGGCAAGACCAAGTTCAGGTCTCGGAGATAATCTAGGATGTAGCGGAACAAGAAACCGTCCCTGTCCAAGAAGTAGCGCCCTTTGCTGTCCCTCGCCAACTCTTTTGGTGACTTCTTGCTGAACATGTTCCACAGCAGCGAGTCTGGGACGGCCACGAGAGTTTTGTGTCTGGTAACATAAACCTGTCCCCCGACATTGAGCTCGATAATCTCTGAGAACGGGGTGCTCGGGTCGCTGCAGTTGGTCACTGCGCGCTCTGTGTCGACCAGTGCCATGTTCTCTGAGCTGCTGCACTGATGTGAGATCAGTGGAAACACTGAGCGACTGAGAGGCAGAGGCTTGTTTATGAAGCCTGCTCTTACCACGTGCGTGAGTGCGCGTGCGTGCGTGACAACTGTAAAATTAACATTTAACTATGACATGACTTCCTTGCCTTGTGCATCTCTCTCTCTTTCTTTATCTGTGTGTGTGTGTGTGTGTGTGTGTGTGTGTGTGTGTGTGTGTGTGTGTGTGTGTGTGTGTGTGTGTGTGTGTGTGTGTGTGTGTGTGTGTGTGTGTGTGTGTGTGTGTGTGTGTGTGTGTGTGTGTGTGTGTGTGTGTGTGTGTGTGTGTGTGTGTGTGTGTGTGTGTGTGTGTGTCTGATTGTGTGTCATTTCAGTTTCCTGCCCATGCATATGAAAATACAGAACCAGAAACCATGACATGAATTCTAGCTTTGAAGTCAAGAATTTGTTAGAAAATATGGAAAGAGTGACACCCATTGTAATTCTGATAGAAATGCAGCTGTCTAACACACACACACACACACACACACATGCAAACACACGCACACACGCACATACACACGGACAGATTACTCTCAAACAGCCCTTTGAACAATTTAGGAGATACAAAAATACTGACCATCAAGGTTCAAATTTCTAATTGAATATGTTGGGTATCAGTCAAGAAGGTTAGCTGTGGTGGGATGGATGTAACTACATTTACATGTTTGCTACTTCAACAACATACTTTTACATTGAGTATATTCATTGTGTGCAGCTTCCCGTGTTTCCACCTCACTTGCCAGAGGGAAATGTTGTACATTTTACTCCATCTATACTAATAAACGTTACTTATAAACATGAAATGCTTAAGATGCAGCATTGTGATGCAAATCTGCCCATTAATATACATACATTTTGTACTTTTATTGGAAAATTAGTATTTGAGGAACATGTTATTCATAGCAAGGTCGTTGAGGGTTATTCCTCCGGTGTATAAATACAGACTTAAACTAAAGCGGACTTAAATCTTTCTAAACAACTACAGTCAAAGTGTGTGCTTTGCAAATATAAATGTCCCAGCTGTTTAATTGCACATCCTCTTGTCATGTGCTGCCCATTTGTTGGTTGAGGCTCATTTCCCTGTTCAAAACTTCCCATTGTTGAGAGCTGAATTTCCACTATCTGTCATCTAAGAACTTGTTGTGAAAGACAGCAGATAATATGCTCTGCCCAAGTCAGATGGTCACTTGATACAAAATAAAGTAATCTTACTATTATTATTATTATTATTATATATTTCAGCAGACTTAATAATAGCCAACAGTTCACTGTGATGATTTGTATTTCTTTCTTCTGTGATTTCCTTTATAACATGCACCCATCGCAAACACAAATGAAGCTTAGCGCAAGTTCAGACAGGAAGACCTATCACTCCGTATTGCACGTCATGGCAATACTCGCTCCCTGCATCTAAATGAGAGGGAGCGCCACTCCTCAGCTAACCTATCACTCCCCTCCATTTACAAGCCTAATCATCGCACCTGTTAATCCCTCTATATATGCTCTCCCCTTTCCTATCAGCTGTCTTCCAGGTGTCAACGCGCAACCCTCCTCCACCCCTTCGCCTCCTGCTTTCAACTCAGGACCAAGCTTAACCTTCTCCCTTCCAACCGGACCTAACCACTTATCACCACCACCAGTGTCTAGACCCAGGGGGGTCGGAAACGGTTCTTCCCTTCCCGATTGATATCCTACAAAACCTGGGCCTAATCGCCAAAACACCATTTCATTCACTTGTTATGAACTGTCATCATTATGTTTCATTTATATAATGTGACCGATAATACATCACGTCTCTCCTGATTGAACTAACATAGGCTGTTTTATACCACTTCTTTAATTTTCTAAGATATGGCTTTCAAGAAATTGCTGAAACAACTGATTTTATTTGACCCCATCTAGTCATTGTGAAAGTTCCTACTTCTCATCGTGGCGGTCTTTAGCCACTTTGGAAAGTTGGTAGACCAGCCTTCAGATAGAGTGATTACCTATAAAAGTCGGCTGCACTGCAATGTTTGCTCACTTGAAGACATTTGCTCCAAACAATGCTACGCAAGGTATGTTTGTTTTTTATGTTTATTTTCGTCTTTTATCTATTTGTTTTTAGCTTTTTTAAGTATTTTAAATAAAATTAAGTGACATATTGAGTATTTAATATCATTTATTAGGCATATTTTTGAAATACTTGTTCGATCCTTTACCACTGCACTCTCTCTGGGGTGGTTTGCATTTGATCTGACTGGCCCTGTTTCACCTTTGCAGGGTATTACAGAGAGCTTTGGCGCTGCCATCCATGCTCTAAACACCACCAAGCTGACAGATGGTGTGATTAGCAGGAGCAAAAGGATGATGCTGGACACCCTGGGTGTTGGGCTAATAGGCAGCAGGACAGCTGTCTTTAACAAGGCTCTCACGTACAGCCAGGTACAGTAAACTGCTCTACTGTGTGTGGGTATGTTAAACCTGCTCAAATATGGCAATGTATAACATCATTTTTTTTTAAATCTAATGAGAAAATGAAGATGATTTATTACTTAAGAAGCATTCCAAAAAAAGCACAAATATGACTTGTATAATATTTTTAATAAATACTATTAATATCTGTCTGTGTTAATTTGGATACTATAAATCTTGTTGTATTAGTATCAAACTGTCACCATTAAATCTCTCTTTATTTGCCCTCATAAGAAGGTGTCTGTGTTAAAAATAAACTAAAATACTAAACTACTGTCTTTAACACCTGTCAAATATATCGATTGTACTGTGATTCATTTCCTTTTTTTAATCAGATTATGTCATTATAATTCTGCTTCCTGTGCTTCTTCAGGCCTGTTAGTTATTTTCCCTTTTTGGCTGCCATTTGTTTATAATTGTTTGATAGAAATTAGCAACAAGCTGAGAGTAACATCCATTTGTACTGTTACTGATCCTCACAATATTGTCTGCTTACAGTCCTTCAAGTCTGACGAGAGGAGCAGTGTTTGGGGTAAATCCCAGATCACTCTTCCTCCTCCTTACGCTGCATTTGTCAATGGCATAGCGGTAAGCTCAATCAAATAAATGCATCACAAAATATAGAAAACATACAGATGATGTGGTTTGACCTCCGATTATCTGTTCTGTCTCATTGTGTGGTAACAGGTTCACTCCATGGACTTTGACGACACGTGGCACCCGGCCACTCACCCCTCGGGGGCCGTGCTCCCCGCCCTGCTGGCCCTCGCTGAGACGCTGCCCAGCCGGCCCTCCGGTCTGGACCTGCTGCTGGCCTTCAATGTGGGCATTGAAGTGCAGGGCCGACTCATGAGGTTCTCCAGAGAGGCCTTCAACATCCCTGAGAGGTGAGATATTCAGTCATATCGACCAAAATCAGAGAATATGCAAATGTATGTCCAATGGTAAGCTGGACACTGTAAATATATGTGAGTGTTCATGGGTTTGATTCCCCTAAATTACTAAAGTACAACATCTACTTCTGGTAGTATCAAGCCAGACACATTTGTTTCTTTTTATATGAGGTTTTTCAGGAAAGGAGGTGGTAATCACAGCATTAAAAAATACATCCAACAGAAACATCACTTGCCAGAAACACCTCACCTCATTACAAATTCATAAACCTCACTCAAGAGTTTTCATGAACAGCTAGGTTTGTAGCTTATTTTTAAATAAAATACTTGTTCCCATGCTGTAGCGTTGTGAACCCCGCAAATAGTGCCAAGAGAAATCTCAGACACAAATGTCTAACACCAAGAAAATAAATGTAGGAAAAAAATAAGAAAAAGGTGGTTGTTTTTGCCAGAAGAATCAGATAGGGTTCAAACTAACTTATTGGGCCAATATTTTATCTGCTGATTATTTATTTTATCAATTACATAATCATTTAGTCTATAAAATGTCAGAAAATAGTTCACTATTTGTCTTTCCCATCCTCAAACTACTTGTTTTGTCAAACAAAACAAGAGCAAGTGAAACCCAGCTAATCCTTCAGTAATAACTTTATAAACTCAATAAATGTAATATATTTTTAAGGACTTCATCGATTACATAAAAATGTATTATTCAATTACTAATCTCTGATCTTAATTATCGATGTTTTAAACTCAAATATGTTCTCTTGGTTTGTTTCTCTTCTCCCCCCTCTCTCAGATTCCACCCCCCTAGTGTAGTTGGGGTAATGGGCAGCGCTGCAGCCTCAGCTAAGCTCCTGGCTCTGTCTCCCGCAGAGTGCGTCCACGCTCTGGCCATTGCAGCCTCCTCTGCCGGGGCTCCTCTGGCCAACGCTGCCACGCAGACCAAACCTCTCCACATCGGAAACGCTGCTCGCAGAGGGCTGGAGGCCGCCCAGCTGGCCCAGATGGGACTGGAGGGGAACCCAGCCATCCTGGATATACCCAGTGGGTTTGGGGTTTACTACAAAGACTACAGTCCTTCACCAATGACAGTTCCTGCTTCTGGTGACTTTAAATGGATGCTGGAAGACCAGGATATAGCCTTCAAACGCATCCCTGCTCACCTGGGGATGCACTGGGTTGTGGATGCAGCGCTGGCAGCCCGGGCAAAGCTTGAAAACACGACCAGAAACTTTGACCTCAGGCAGATCAGAAGGGTCACACTCAGAGTGCCTCCCTCCAAGTATGTCGACTGCCCCTTGCCTTCCACAGAGCACCAAGCCAGGCACTCATTTCAGTTCAACGCCTCCTCCGCCCTGCTGGATAACAAAGTGACCGTGTCTTCCTTCAGTGAAGCTCAGATTAACCGGCCTGCACTGAAGGAGCTCCTCTCCAAAGTGAAAGTGGAGACCCCTAAAGATAACCAACCCAGCTTTGACAAGATGTACTGTGAGGTTGAGATAGAAACAGATCAGGGGCAGAGTTACGCAGCCAGATGTGATACCTTTTACGGCCACTGGAGGAAGCCACTGAGTCAGGAGGATCTGGTGGACAAGTTCAGTGTTAATGCTTCTTCAGTGTTGTGTTCAGAGGGGGTGGAGGGCCTGATCGACGTGGTAGGAAACATGGAGAGAGTCAGAGAATGCTCAATCCTGGGTTCATATCTCAGGTTGACAAGCAGTCAACAGGAGCCTGCGAAGATTGTAAATATACGATTAGAATGATGTACCGAGTCGAGTGTGTTATATCTGTGTGAAGACATTTTATATTTTAAACACAAGAATCATAATGTAAATATTTGTATTGCTTCCAAGGGGTAAGAAATAAAGTGAACAGCAAACGTGTTTTTTTTTCATTTTATTGCATTTTCTTTACAATAACTTAGTTGCTGTTGAAAATGTGATTTGCATTGACATCACAATACTGAATCACTGCTTCAAACGGAGATTATTTTTTCAATTAATCAGAACATATAGTGCACATTACTGCTACAAATGTGTATATTTAAGTAGTATATCTGGAGGTGCTTTTAATCCTGGAGTTACTGTATCATTATTATATCAGTTAGTTCAGTAGGCAGCTACTGTTAAGCTCTCTAAAACGACAGCCTCCATTTTTGAGCATTAGCCATTTCAAGCAAGTTTCAACACGTCCTGCACCATCGTGCCAATTCCATCATATATCTCGTGTATTGGAGCTTCGCACATGAACGCAGAGGTGGTGACCAGCTTGTTCTTCTCGTCCACGTGGCTCTCGCTGACGCTCTTATTCACGTGTTTGCAGCCCAGCTCGGTGATGGCCGCTGCGGTGTCTGTGGTGTTGGGATACCTGAGAGAGAGAAAGAAGCACCAAACAATGTTCAGCTGCTTATAAGGAAATACACGTTTTTTTTCAGTGAATAGTGAAAGGACATGTGAAAAATAGGCTTAAAGATGGAAGCCATTAACATGTGAAGATTTATATATGTTACTATTTTTAGGCTCATTATGATATTGAATTATGAATCTGCTCCAATGCAGATATGCAAGCATTCTGATTTTGAACACACTTACATTTTCCAAAAATATTGAAGCTTTTTTGCTACGAAATCAGACACGGCAGCAGTTTAGACAGAACCGGTTATTTATGAAGTACAACTTTGCGTTTAGGACGAAAAATGAACTTCACATCTTGTTTTTTCTCCCAAAAAAACGTATTTTTGGTTATCAGACTTCTTTTTAGTGACATTGCAAAATAATAAAATAAGAAGGTAAAAGTGTACCCCAACAAACAAGCATTGCACTACTTGATGTTATGCATTACGTGGCGCCTAAATTACGAACAATGCAACTTGTGTTGAGCTAGCAGCTGCTAATGTATCCCAATACGCTAGCTGAGAGCGAGAGAAACAAGTCAGTATAGTCTTCAGCTCCAAGCAGCACAGCCTATAAGACTTAATAGAGCTTTATATGGAACCACAACATTCGTAAATATACAATATTAATCAAGATCAGCACTGTTGTAGGTGTACCAACACAAGGAATGTGTCTTTGTTGCTTTCAATGTATTCCCAAAGAAACAGGGAAGTTAGACTCACTTGTCATCCTTCTCAATCCCGACAGTGACCTCACAGCCAGGAAACACCTTGGCAGCGATGACAGGTGAGATGCAGCAGAGGCCGATGGGTTTTCCCTCGCCGTGGAACGCCTGCAGCACGGCCTTCACCTCGTCGTTAACGGAGCAGTCCTTCCCCTTCACCGCCCACGTACAGAGGTTCTTTGCTGCCCCAAAACCACCTACAATCATTATAAAAAATGATTATTTGAGTCATTCAAGCAGTTGTAGATCAAGGGCGGAAAAGGATATAGATTGTCCTTTATTGGAGGTTTATCGTGTTGTGATCAAACCTGGGAATATTATAGCATCATGGTCTTTGACGCTGAGCTTGGACAGGTCTTGGATGTTTCCACGGGCCAGCCTCGCGCTCTCCACCAACACGTTTCTCTTCTCCTCTGACGGTTCGCCTTTCAGGTGATTCACAACGTGCATCTGCTCCATGTTGGGAGCAAACATGTTTACCTGTAGTGGATAAAGCAAAAGGGAGGACTCATTTCATAACATACAAATATACTAGCACTAGACAACATTAGGACACGTAATAATGATTAGTTTCTTCTTCGTAAAAATATTACAAACATCATGTCAGCCAATTGCCTGTTTTGTCAGACCAACATTTTATAACCAAAATATATTAATAAATGATTAATTATACAGTAAATTAAGAAGTTGTCCGAATTGTTGCCAATTACTTGATACAACAAATTAATTAATGCATTTGTCTGGGAAAGTGGGAGTTTTATACATTAAAATAAAGGCAACTTTGGAAGGGACAAGACCTAATTGATTGGTCTCATCAGGTAACAAGGACTGGATTCACTAATGGGAGAAAAAAAAATCAAATAACACATTATATTTGAATGCAGGGCTTTTACTTGATTCTTAAACATTTCTACACGGAACTATTTTTTCCTTATTGTATACCATCTGAGTAACGTACGAGTTTTTCCCACTCCACAACCAATAACTCTTACAACGCACATAATATGGTCATGTGAGTTTTGTTTTGATGCTTGTAAACCTACATATCCTTTAAAACCATTATGCACAAGCACATTGCGTGTAATTTAGTTGTGTAACAGAGCCAGAGTGGGTCGAACAATGCACTGTGAGATATAAACAACATAGCATATAGCCACATTAGCAGTTGCATGTGAAAGCTGTCCTATCAAACTTACAGTCGCACCCCCCCTGCTTAGGTGGACCAGGACAGCGGAGGCCTCGTGGATCTCACTACCGTCATAAACTCCGCAGCCCGCCAAAACCACAGCCACGCGCTTAGCCATCTGAGAGCTGTAGTAACTTTTGTTTATTGTCTGAATGGTCCTGAATGTCAGTACGTTACGACCACAGTGTAGAAGTGTGAGCATGGCGGACTGTCAGCTAGGAGGACGCACACTTCTTCTACGGTTGTTTTTCTTTCACTAACCAGCGGTTTCCCAGAGCTTCATCGCCATCTTGTGTCCTAGCCTGCAGTTGCATCTTATCTTTACTGTTTTTATTTTGAGTTTCCTCTGAAATAAATTAAATTGCTCCATTGACATCATATATCAAACCAAATAGTTTAATGGCAGATTGTACGTGTTTATTTTTATTTTTTTGTGTGTGTCTTTTGTCTTTCTTAATTATGTTAATAATAAGACTACTTAGCAAACCAAAAATCTAAATATTGATACATTTAAAATTATTGAGATACAGAAAAAACTTAAATGAAGTAGATTTTTAAAAATAATTAATACTCTAATTTTGTTTTTATTTTTAGTCGATTGATTGATTTGTAATTCGTTTGATTCATTGTTCCATTGTTATTTATTGTATTTCCTATATTTATAATAAGTTATTTATTCTATATAATTGTGTCACTGTCACAATTAGTCTTTTGCCATCAGGGCCCAAAAGTAACATGGTAATAAAAAATAAACACCGGTAAATGAGCATAAGAGATTAAAATAAATAAGCTAATTACATATTGATACATATTTTTCCATCAAATATGATTGTATGTATTTATTTACTTATTTCAACATTTTGTTCAACTTTGCTTTCACAAAAAACTCCTGTCATGTGATCTCGGATAATCAACAAAGCCATGTGACCGGTAATGCGGAAGTCCGCTCAGAGGGGAAGGATCATGGGAAATCTGTCTCCGTAACTTCTGCATTTTCAGTCAGTTTTAGAGTTGTTATCATGTCTCACACGGGCTCTGTTCTGTGTTTGAACCTGCTCCTGTTTCTCCATGTTGTTGCTCACTTCAGGAATAATGCACAGCAGCAGTGGCCCGTTCCTTACAGGTACAAATACAGACTTTTATATCCTGCTTCTGCTCCGTGAAGTCATGGGACAGCTAGAAAATAAAGTTAAAATTACACGAGATTTGTTCCGATTATCGTTTCTGACCTTTTAGACTGACTTGGTCTGAAATAACATTATTGATTATTATTCGGACTTTTTGCTGATGTGAAATCAGTTAACTATATCACGTCTGGTGCGTTCACATGACTTCGGAAACGTTGGACTCTTGGCTATGTGTGAATGAGCACCTATGAAATCTCATTTAAGTCGCATGTGATGCACATTTTAATTCAATCAGCTGTGAAAGTAAATTGCTATGTGTTTGTATTTTACCTCACTCCTTTCATTTTCTGCTACTTTATACTACTTTACCACATCTAAGTAACACACATATCTTTTACATTTATTTGATTACTTTACTTGCTATTTTTCTCCCTTTCCTTCATTTATTTCTCACTGAGTTATTGTTCTTACACATTTAAAAGAGAATAGTGTCTTTATTAGTTGTGTACACATTTACAAAGTATCTTTTTAATGCCTGTGTATATAATTGTTATATTTGTATAACCACTTACAGACTCAACACTCAATAAAAACGCCTGAACAACTTTACTTGCAAGTTACTTTCTAGATTCAAAGAGGGGTAGTTCTGCAATTTCCTTTTTAATAAGAAAACCAAAACCAGGAAATGTGAAAAATGGTTGAATTGCCTGTGAAATCTGCACTCCTTAATAAAGAAATTAAAACAACTAAATAAAAAAAAGTTATGTACACAGTAATGCATCATTATCCTTCTCCACAGACGTGTTGACAGTCGTCCCGCTGCAGACTCTTTCTGTGAAGCTCTCTTCCCGTTCTGTCCCACCGGAGACGGGGATGGACGGATCCCCTCCATGAGAGACAGCGACGTCATCTCAGTTTACCGCCTGCAAACTCCTGTGTGGGAATTCAAGTATGGAGATTTACTGGGGAAATTGGTAGGTACTAAACTCTCTTGTTGTCACGTTGCTAAGATCTCACCACAATAATGTCAGGGTTTGAGTTCCAAGACATTCACATTCAGTTTCACAGACCCTGCCCATGCTTGTACCACAGGGTTTGGAACTGAGTTACTTATAATAAATTACTATTTGAATGGCACAAAACCCATGTTATTTTTAGTACCTCCATGTTAACTTCCTAGTGAAAATTATGCAAAACATATAGTAAATGTATTTTTTATTCACTGATGTTTCATGAATAGATGTTACATTGCATTTATTTTCAATAGCTTCCATGTCATGTGATCAGGTGGTACATCTGACACAGAAAGGTAATTATAAATACTGTAGTAGGCTTGTAAAAAGGGAAGTAACACCTGTGAGTTTATTTATGAAAACACAGCTGTTCATCTTTCCACCATGTCTACTAAAAAGCCAGTATGATGGTTCTGTTGTCTTCCCAGCATATCATGCATGATGCCATTGGGTTCAGCAGTTCAGAAACAGGCAGTAACTTCACCGTGGAGTGGTATGAGCTGTTCCAGCTGGGAAACTGCACCTTCCCTCATATCCGGCCCGAGGAGTACGCGCCTTTCTGGTGCAACCAGGGAGCCGCCTGCTTCTTCGGAGGCATCGAGGACTTACACTGGTCCCAAAATGGCACCTTGGAGAAAATAGGAGAACTTACAGGTAAAACTTCTTTGCTAGTACACACTTCTCATACAGACCAAAGACAATAC
Organism: Gymnodraco acuticeps; assembly: GCF_902827175.1. NCBI lineage: Eukaryota > Metazoa > Chordata > Actinopteri > Perciformes > Bathydraconidae > Gymnodraco > Gymnodraco acuticeps. The sequence continues at coordinate 1,425,866 of NW_022990015.1, forward strand.
CAATACAGTGTTATAGTTAGTTTTGGAACTTCAGGTCTGATATCTAACAACATTAAAAGATAAGGCTGGTGGTTATCCATATTTTATCGGTTGTTGTAATAAAACTACAAAAAATGCACATATAAGCCACATGAGGTCAAATATTTTGCAGTTTACTTGTGAGTCAGTCCCACATACAGTACACCTTCGTAGTGATGTCGATACACCAAATGTGTGTGGATCCCAGCTGAATACAGGCCCTAGCAAAGACCTTTTCTGCTAATAACTGCAGTGACAGAGCGATTGTTAAATGGTTAGGGCGCATACCGCATGTGTGCGAATTCCCTAAACAGTCATCGTTTTGTTTCCCGGGTGGCTGGAAGGTTTGCTGCTTCTCATTAGCTCACTCTTTTTCCTCACATTCCTTATTTCTCTCCACTATCACTATCAAATAAAGGCAGAAGAATACTGGTAAAAAAATCTCTGAGACAGTTTTATGACTTATTCAAGCTCCCTTAGTTGGACTTCCTGCTTGTCACTTTACATTGCTAGTATTAAAAGACTTAATTTGTAATTGTATTTTTTACTTCTCCCAGGGAACCAGTTCAACGACATGGCCAAGTGGGTGCAGGATGACAACGAGACGGGGATCTACTACGAGACGTGGACAGTCCGCTCCGACCCCAGCCCTAACGCCACCGTGTGGTTCGAGTCCTACGACTGCTCGCAGTTTGTCCACCGCACGTACAGGAAACTCACGGAGCTGGGAGCCAAACTCTCCAGCAAATCACAGACCAACTACACCAAGATCTACCTCTTCAGCGGGGAGCCCACCTACCTCGGCAACGACAGCAGCATTTTCGGACAGCCCGCTCTGAAGAACCTGGCAGGGGACATCCGTACATTTTACCACACATTCAGACCCCATCAGACGTTTGTAGACTTTGCCGTCAGTCTGTTGGAGGCGTATGAGAAGGTCGTGTTAGAAAAGAGCTTCTACCTCTATTACAACTTTGAGTACTGGCATCTGCCCATGAAGCCTCCCTATATACAGATCACCTATGAAGAGGTGCCTTTGCCTTAATATACAACCTTTACGAGTGTTTTCACGAATGGTTGCAAATAATGTTTTTTTTATCGAAAGCCAAAGATCTTAACGAAAATCTGATAAGCTGCAAATCTTCAAGTCAAATAAATTTATACCAGCGTTTACATTTTTGCTTGATTATTGACACTTATTAAATTATCAAGAGGTGTTGGGGTTTAAAGGATCTTTTATTTGTGTTAATGCATTTCCTACTTTGTAAAACATTTGCAACCCTTTTAGTTTTGTTCTAAAAATTGTAATTGTTTACATCAATGTTTTACCCCTTCTTCCATGCCTTTGCTGGTGCACTGCTGCATTTGAGCCTTTAATTTTAAAGCACTGATTGACTATAATTATTTGTAGTGCTTGATAAACACATTTGTATATCTAGAACCATCACAAACTCGATCTTCTGATGAAGGTCATGCCATATGATCAAAAGCTCCAGAAAAGCTACTAAATAGACTCTGTAGGGAGATAATTTAGTTTTTTTTAACCAAATGTAATGATAAATACCGACACAAAATACTATTGGAGGTGATTTTGTGGAGAACTGTCATGTTATATTTTACCAGCCATTTCACAGATTAAAACAAATAACCTAGTTATCATGTCACAGTACATACAGTATATAACCACATCAGGTCCAGCCTTAGGTTGTTTTGCATTCAGATTTGTACAGATTAACTAAAGATATATGTACAGAGTTTTTATTTTTCATTGTTCATATCTTTTCCTACTTTATGTATTGCCCAATTCCTTGGATGCTACTTGTGTGTTTTATTTAACAAATGGTAAAGACTGCAGTGTTTGAAGATAATAAAGACGGATACAAAAGTACATTCACAAATGTTTTATTACTGGTAAAAGATCACATGTTCAAAACAAAAAAAATCATTTGAAAACAGGTGACCAGTTAAGCAAATCAGACAAAGCATTTGCCTTACAGAAGCTAAACTAAAAGGCCAGCATGGTCAACACCAGTTTAATGCTACTGAAACCTACTGGAGGACTCTGAACAATTTAGGTCAAAATAACAGTTACTGACAAGAGGCATCATACAGATTATCCGGTTCAGCATTTGAACTGAAATGTCCGATACAGACAACATGAAAATGATTAAACCAGTACAGCATTGAGACACAATCCTCACTTTAGAGCTGCTGTCACGGCACCCGTTTAATGCACTGCACAAATAATGTGAATTAATTCAGGAGATATGTTACCGTACCACTGAGATGCTAATGCACGCGAGCACAGACAGTCAGCGCAGGTATCTACCGCCAGTGATATAAGAGAGCGACACAAATCAACAGACTGTTAGCAATGAATTCAACTAAGAAGCAGCAAGTGTCTCAGTATGAGTCCACTGTTTAGGTACATGGCATGTCAAAAAGAAATAGATAAAAGGAATGCAGTCTGGCAGAAAAAACAACAAATACAATTTAAAAAATCCAAACCGGGGTTATTCATGTTGTGCAAAAGCTTTTCCACTTCTGTTACTTTTTTAATGATGTCTTCCAGTGAAATCCCTTATCACACTTAATGATTTGACTGATAGCAATTTCTTGTTTTTTCTTGCAGATCTGTATACTTTATTTAGTCTTTTAAAATGAAGTGTGTAAGAATGTTCAATTATATAGTGTTTTAATGAATTAAATCATTAAAATTAAGTTATTTGTTTGTATTGCCTTAAGATAATGCTACATTTGGAACAAGTGACTGAAAAACAACAATGCAAGTTAGTATCACTTTTTATAAATTAAATCGGACGTAGAGCCATTTCTTTGGGTTTGTTGTGCTTTCGTATAATAATGTATTAGACACAGGACATTCCTTTGTTAAAGTGTGTTGAGGAATCATTCAAAGCTTGTCGTAGTAAATTAAAACTTTTGAACAACAACCACATGTTGACAGAGGTGGAGGTGTAAAATAAAATCTGCTGGTCTGCTTGCTGGTTATAAAGGTTGCTTCTTTTGTTCAACATAAAAACACAAATTAATTACAAAAGCAGTTTCCATATCAATAAATTACAGCTTATCTTTTCTAGTGAGAACAGCATGAAATAATCCATCAAAAAAAAGGACAACACGCGCTCTGGTTTTATAAAAGACACGAGCCGATGGTTAAGAAAACCCGACAGAGGGCGAGATAAAGAAATAATAGCTTTTCTACTCCTAATAAAACACACAGCGTTATTTACAGATGCATTTGACTTCCTTCTTAAAGGAAAACAAAGTTAGTTTCACTCTTCTGACTCTCCAAAGTATAAAGAATCGCATGCTATTGACATTAGCACATTAGCTTTCTGATGTTTATCTGCTAAGACGTCTTTCTCTATATCGTTACGATACACGATACAGAGCTAACGTTAGCTAACAGGAGGGCAGATATCCACAACATAGAGCTATGTTTAGACATGGCCAGGCGGCAGGCACATAGTCGAAGATAAAAATGAAACCTATTTAGGAAATATATATGCATTCCCAGCATGCATTGTAAGCCAATACCTGCATGTCTACAAAAATATTTACGAAGCAGCAATTTCAACCTCCAAATTCAGACATTTCTGTGCAGGTTATTAAAGTAGATTTAACTGTTCTTACTTAGTAATTATAGCTTGTTAACATCACTATACTGCACTGACTCAGTACACTGTGAATTATCATTACAATCTGGGTCGAACTACAAAATGAGGGCTTTATAAAATACTGTTTCTGTGCTTTCAAAAGGACAAAATAACATTCATTTGGTATTCACGTAAAGTGCTCAGGGAAATGTAAGACTGTGCAGAGACCTTCTTTAAAACAAAACTTGGGAAAATAATTCGTCAAGCCAATGTATGCATGTAGCAGAAAAAAACAACAAACATCAACATACTTTAGAGAAAACAACAAAATCCATGACAATAATCAATACTGCACACCTTCACGTTACAAAAATAGACCTATATACACATTTCACTTCTCCCTTAGTCAACGTTTAACTGTTTTAATCATCGTGTGTTATTATGAAGATCAAGCGAGGAGGGAAAGCACAAAACTGCTACTCTTAATAATTGTATTTCTTCTGCTTAAATACCATGTGAATCCTTCCCCTTGAAACTGAAACCGTTATCGTCCTCACCAGCTGTAGGGCAGTTATACATTTCTCACTTCATCTTAAACATATAGCAATATTCTTCTGTTGGTTGCACATATCTATTTATCCTAGGTCTGCTTTTCTTTTGCTACGTTTATGCTTTCTTTTGAGTATAGATTGTGTTGTGCTGTATTCTGTTTTGTCTCTGATGAGTATTAATGTCATTCTGTATCAACGGGGAGGACTCTCCTGCACTGAACTTAGTGTTTTCTATTGTTGGTATATGTCTCTTAATAACTGTGCAAATAGACTAAACCCTCTCATACATGAGACAAAACACCATTTCTCACACACTGTGCACATAACATTGCAGCCATTTGGAGACGGGATATCTTGTTAATAGTGCCAAGCTGCTGGACTGGATTAAAGTAGGCCAAGCGGTAGTGTAACAACAAGCAATTGTGAACCTGATCTTCCCAAATGAATCCACAATGTTAAAAAAAACAATAAAAACACACACTCACATATGCATACATACACAAACACACATCTCTCATCATAATAAGTCAACAATGTCCGTATAACTACATGTATAGTTACAGGAACATTGTTTTTCTAGTGGGATATTTCCACCTGCTCTGTTCTGTGTGCCGTTTGTTTAATATAAAGAAGTCGCCTGGCGAGTCCCGTCTCCAGATTAGGCAAAGCGGGGTTCCACAGTCTATAGTAAAGCTAACAGGCAGAGATGTTTGGGGTTGTTTGCATGGCATGAAAACATTGTGTAGCAATTACATCACATCCAGACCAGAGTTCAGTTCACGCTCTCCATGTTGGCACCACACATTCCACTACAGCTGAGCATTTAAAGGCTTTTCTATGCAAACATGGAGGCCACCACAAACTAGACGTGCCTCTTCGGCTTCTCTTTACCAGATGGGCATCGTGTCGGGGAACCAGACCCTGCCCAGGTGCTTAGAAACCTCCCAGTGGATCTCATCCAGGGAGTATTTGTGATCTGGGATCAGCACCTCCTCCATGATGGACAGCTGGGAGAGCCTCCTGCCACACATCTTGACGAACTCCACGAACGCACTGCAGGAGACCTCGCACTCGCCCAGCCCGATGGCGGACAGCTGGGTGCAGTGCTTAGCGATGCGGATCAGCTCCTCATCCAGAGGACGCAGGCCGTTGGCGCACACCACCAGCTCCACCAGGCGGGGGCAGTGCAGGCCCACGCGGCCCAACACCTCCTTACTGACGGAGCGGCCGAAGTAGAGGTGCGTGACCGGGATCTCCTCGTTAAAGAAGGGGCCGAACTCGTCCTCGTAGAGAAAGAAGTACATGACCAGGTTGAATTTGGGCGAGTGGCGCACCATGGCGTCCCAGCTGCTCTTCTTGATGGTGTGGAAGTGCTGGCCGGGGTTCTCACTCACCACGTCGATCCGCAAGTGTTCCAGGTGGACGTGTTTTTCCGAGGAGAGAGCCAGCAGCAGGTCGTCACTCAGGAGGTGGTAGTTCAGTGCCAGCTCTCTGAGGCTGTGGCACTGGTCTGCCACACACAGGATGCCTGCAAATATAGACAGATTGTTGTTTTTCTAAATGATCTCAAATTCATCATGGGTTTTTATGGTGTGTAATGTTTTGTTAGACAAGATTACAGTTGAATAGGCTGTCACAATGACCGATACAGGAACATATTCCTGCCTACTGCAATAACTCTATATAACAAATCTCCACTGGCTGGAAGAGAACTCTCTGCTCCATAGCTTCTCTTGGATAACTGAACTTAAAATCACAATGTACATTTATATTCAATTTAATATTACATTCCTTACACACTTAACGTATACATAATATCCTGCTTTTATAATTTGGTGCTTTAAATTTGTATTTCAACATATTTTCTACTTTTTTTTATGCTATTTTATTTCTATTTTAGATGTTTACATTTTGGATTGTTTATTTCTAGTCTTTTAATTTCTCTAATGTACAATGCCTTGTCTTTTTATGCTGCTGCATCGCAAACATTTCCCAAATTCAGATCAATAAAATACTTCTTATCTTATCTTATCAGTCTTTATCATAGCTGACATTTAAAAACAGTTCCAGGAAAATGTATGAAAGATGAAGAATGATAAGAAAATGATAAGATTAATAAGGCTCTGAAAAAGCCACTATAATAAAAAATAAAAAAAGTACAACCTTGTGATTCAGAAAAACTAAATAAAAAATATGACTGAAAGTACAAGGTGAATATGGCTTGAAAATATCAAAACAAAAACATGAGGAGGCTGCTTCTCCCGACCTGATCACTGAAACAGCTGCAGCAGTCCGAGCGCTCACTGTACCTGCGGGGGAGACGTGAGGACAGCTGCTCATCTTCAGTAGCTTCAGCGTGTCGCTGTTGTTTGCCACCAACACCTTCAGAGACGGATCATCCACCGGCGTGTCGTCAATCTTCAGCGAGGACAGCGATTTGGAGTTGACAAACACCACCGTCAGAGCTGAGATGAAATGAGACTGTGGAAGGACAAAGAGTCATCATGAATTAGCTTGAGAAGTAGCAACCAAGATGGCAGGTCTCAGATTTGAGTGGGCATATTTAAAATCAATTATATTGGGATTGATGGTGGACCATATGTGCTGCGAGTAATATTTATGCATATTTGTTTTTGTTCAGTTACACACAGATTTACAATGTTTTTGTGTATCCATTTGGTTGCTGTAACACTCATAGACTTCTCAGGTTTGTACTGGACAATAATTACTTCCTATCTTAGTATGATAAGTAAAGTATGTATGATCCACACATAAACTTGACTGTACATGTAGGTGAACGTTTCATGTGTTAATGACCAAATCAATGATATAACACACTGGTGATAACTTCCTGGGACAGAATGGCTTTCAAGTGTTTATAGGAAGAAGATCACAGTGCACTAAGAGAGACAAAATAAAACTTCCCAGAGAACATCATGTGTCCTTCTGAGGCCTTCGAAGTAATGGAATCCTTGTTCTTTGCAATGAATGGGAACAGAGACTGCTTTTCAGCCCCGTCCTCTGATAAGAAGAGAATGAAACGCTATTCTGTCCACTGACAATTAACAGGCTCCGCCAAACACTGAACGATCCACCATGGAAAGGCATTAGCTTTATAAGAGTATCGTTCATTTGATTTTCCTTGAAAATCTGACACAGATATACGTTGTGTGTTTGTGCTATTTATACCTTTGGAACCTCCATGAAACTGGGCCTGGCTGTAGAGATGAGCCCCAAGGTCTTTAGTGAACAATTCACCAACTGTGAGAGGATGTCACATGCTGCTTCTGCAGACTCTGTACTGCTGTCCACCTGGAAGGTACAAACAGAGATTAATCATCACCTCAGGAACATTAAAACAACAATGTCTGACCAGATGGCCGTAACACGCCCAGAATCGTTGGTTTTGACACACAAAATCTTTCTCCGCCGTTACCTTGAAGCTGACATACTGCAGGTGGTTGGAGTGCCTTTTTATGATCTGCTTGATGAGGTCTGGATGTGTGGCTTTCAGGTAAGAGCTGGCTGGCTGGTTGAGCTCAAACTCAAAGCATCTCCACAGCTCCGGCATGTGGAAAGCCTGGTTCCACCTGCGGCACACCTGAGAGGCATAGGCCCGGTCCAGCAGGGGAAGGTACTGAAAGAGGTGGAGCAGGAGTTCCTGAGGCAAGCGGGCCCAGTCAATCCCCGAAAACTCTCCGACCTCCGCTGCCTCCGACTCCTCGTCCGTCTGCTTCCGCACCTTCTTGCAGGCCTCAGTGGGGCTCTTACTGGTGGAGCTTTTGCTCTCCTCCTCTCCTCCTTTAATACGCTTCATCCTGGAAAAATAGAGCTTGTTATAGTCCAGCAGCACAAAGCACAAGCCTGTCAAACTACACAGCAGCAATATTGATTATCAAACTCAACGATTTTGAAAGTAGATCCAAAAAGTGAGTTTCAGGTTGCCTGTTTTAAACACAAGTTGTGTGTGTGTGTGTGTGTGTGTGTGTGTGTGTGTGTGTGTGTGTCCTTGTCATGTATCAAAAAGGAAATTATACACTGAATATTATGTAATTGTAATATGTGTACGCATATGCTGGATAAATCCGTGTATAAAAAACAACCTGTTGCATTAGTCATTCAATACTTATCACAGCATATTTGCATTTTGCACCATTACAGCACAGCATGATTAACGATGAATCATCTGAATGTATACGAGTTAAATTAGATCAGCAAAAAATGAAAAAATAATCATTTAATTTGTAAGGTTACATATATCTTGCAAATAAAGCTGAGGCTTATGTTCATGTAAAATCACTGCCATTCTCACATTCTCGAAATTGTTAAATCCCACAGTATTGTGATATCTGACTGCTTATTTTAGAAGAAAGGTGTCCGTATAAGATGTGATGTGTATCTGTATGAGCCGGTGGAGGCCATCAATATAACGCTAGTCGTCAATATACTGATATAATAAAGCAGGACAACATCTAATTCTGTAATAAAAAGCTGACAATGTAACTTTCCTATGTGCATTAATGCAAAGGTTAATTGAATGCATTACTTTGTTTACATTGACAGCGCAAATACAAGCCGCAGTACACTTAAGTAGCTTATTAGTTTGAACCAAAATACATTACATTTAAAGCTACCTATTAGGCAAACCCTTACCTCTATATGACACTTGTTTCATGCAATACTCTAGACTTGATTGACATAATGGCAACACACACAGCTTGCAAGCTTGGCGACCCATCCTACCTTGATGTTTACACTCAGCTAGCCGACTAGCAGTTAGCAGGAAAATCCGTTCAACACTTTTGACACTTCAGCCCGGGCCCAAGCTGGAAAAGCTCACTCGCGACAACCGAATAAAACGCATCGGAAGATAACAACTAAGCCGTTTGACGATAGAGAAGAGGTAAGAGGTGTTCTTCTGAATGAATAAAAGCGGCGAGTCTGTCTCATCCAACAGGTTGACTTAAATCCTTGGTGGGAGTTTCGGCCCCCCTGATTCTGAAATGGAGTTGTTGTTGTGACAGCAGCGGTGCATCATGGGAGGTACAATGCGAAATGGCTGTTGGTAAACATCGCCTCTGTTCAGTTGATGACTCACCTGAGTGTGATAACACATAATCAAATCTGTCATTATAAAAACAATTCAAACTATATAAACTACGAGAATATCACAAATACAAACGGTGTTGCGGATTTATTTGAAGACGATTTACCTGATGCATAAGGACCCGTTTCTGAATGCACAAATGCAGCTAAAAGTCTCTGCTTTAGGTGTATCTTCAATATTAGGTAATAGAGATGAAGGTTATAATTTTCACACAATTATAAAGTATGCTATTTATGCCTTATGCAATTGTGGATATATGTGTGAAAGGCACAACAAAAAAAGGATGTTGAAAGTGTCCAAAGCTTTTCACACTTAATTTACTATAATATTCTTTAAGCCCCGTTTCATAATACAAAAATAAGGCAAAAAACTAAATGTCTTCATGTCACAGTTGCTATAATCTTGATGAATATGTAGCCTAGGCTACTGTGTTTTTTATTTTTTAAAACCCCATTTGGATTATGAAATAATTTTCCTCGGTAGACTCTCCAGTTTTTTTTCAGTGGTTTACTTTGGTCATTTTAATTGTTTTATTCCTCAACTTTACTGTCTCTCAGTCACTAATATCCAGAGGTGGGAGAAGTACTCAGATCTTGATCAAAATCTGTAAAGTAACTAAAGGTAACAAATAAATGTAGGGAAGGAAAGTACAAAGTATCAAAATATGGAAAAACTCAAGTAAAGTACAAGTATCTCAACATTGTACTTAAGTATTGTACTTTAGTAAATGTACTGACTTTACACCACTGCTCATATCTTAACCTCAATATTTATGAAGTCAATATAAAAAGTAGTAAAGCAAAATATCCAAAAGCAACCATTAAAATAGAACAACTTTAGCCCATTACAAAGCCCTCGTACACAAGTTCTCCATGCAAACATGGATTTTAGTAACAAACAGCAAAAATGCATATATTAGGAAAAACTTGGATCACACCGGCATGTAACGGAGCCCTTAAAAAGGTGTACAGGCATCACAAGAAATACATTTTTATATTTTCTTATCTTTCAGCCTTTCAAAGAAGATATTTACAGAAATAATGAACAATTTGAATCTCTAGCAAGATTTTACATTGCATGTGTTCCATATAAAACAATCAAAGGCCAACAGTGACTGTAGGTAATTTAATGGGAATGTCACCACTCATGAATGACAGTGTATACTTTGCGAAACAGAGAACCTGGTTTATTACCATTCAACTCCATCCACCACAGATATTACAGAGCAGATTCACAAGTATTAAGCTTTTATATAACAGCAGCTTTTTTCCACACTGTTCCCCTGACCCCCCCGATCCCGATGCCTCCTACTAGGGAAAAACATTACAGGTGCACAATTGTATTTGGTGTGAAGACTGGCCCCTCGTATCACTCAGCCGTATTCAGTCTCACTGTGAGGTCTTTTGTTTGTTTTGTATTACTGTAGGATTTTGGTAATTTTTCATGTTTTGACAGAGCTCCAAATAAGATTTACATCCACTATCATTCACTGCGGGCGTCAGGCTCAACCTTTTCATATCCAGACAACAGAAGAGATCTGACATTAAGAAGAGGGGGAATTACGACTGTCTACTGTATAAAAATGTACAGTGGCTTTATTGACATACATTCCATAGGTTAAACAGCTGCAAAATAGGAGGCACACCCAGTATTGCACTTCATTAAAAGTTCTGGCTCAAAACATAACCCAGAATATCAAACAAAACTGAAGTGAAGAGTAGCAACTTCGGAATACAGCTATTTTGAATAGTATCATATATACAAGATTAGATAAATCGTACACTATTTTCCTCCCAAACATAATATTCTTAACAGTCTTTTCCACCTTCTTTTTTTGTCCGTCAACCCATGATGCACTTGACAGTGGAGAATACTGTACAAGATTACGAAAAAAGTTTACATACAACAATATTTAAATTTAAATGTATAGTTAGGAAGCTGGAAATACGGCCTGTTCCTTTTTTTTTTTTTTAAACCCACGCTGATCCACAGTTGCCTTTAAGCAAATTCCTCTCATATTCAATGTTAAATCTGGTATTGATACACTTCAGTGATCAGGAGGTGTGCAACGTCTATAGAAGCCGAGGGAATACAACGGCCGCATGCAAACACGTCACAAGATATTTTCTTTTTTTTTCTTCTTTTTTAAAATCTATTGTTCCTTTTTTTCCCATTCAGGTAACTCTGAATCTCAAGGATGGTATCAGAGCCCCATGTTACTGATGTTGGTAGAAGAGCAGACCTGAGGACTCTCAGCGTAGGGAGGAAACCTGATCCAGTCCAGGAGACCCGACAATGCAAGAGCCAAGCTTCACGGCTGAGCTTCAGCAGCAGCCAGAAATCACAGTAGACAAACTGGTTTTCAAATAAGAGTCTTCTGTTGGTTAGAAGGTGTGGGCATTTCTGCACACCCCACAGCCCAGGGCGAACTCCTCCCCCGTCAGTGGGTGAACCACATGCAAAGGGCACTCTGTACCCTCCAGCTGCTTGCCTTTGGGCCCTGTGATAGAAAGGAAGAGGATAACATCTCAATTATTATCTCTTAATAGTTATTTCTGTTTGGTATTTGCAAAAAGTCTGATAAATGTAAAATTGTACAGAAGTTAATGCATAGCTAAGCACCTGCAGGACAATGAGGCAGCTCCTCCTTGGGGACACTGGTCATCCTCTGGAAGTCATCATGGCAGGCGTTGCAGAAGTGTGTGGTGCCAAAGCAGAAGAAAACGGCCACAGAGCAGCAGTACCGACATTTATACTCCAGGAAGTCTGTGCCATGTTTGGAGCACATCTGGTGAAAAGTAAACAAGAATCATCAGGGAAAGAGTAAATATAAGCAGCATTTCTTTTTAAATGGTCACAATAGATACCCAGCTTAAGGGATTTCTTCATGTGACTGTATCATGTTTTACATTGGCCACATGAGTCTGATGAAGAAAGGTTATGCTTGAAACCATAAATAAGCGAACATAGGAGCTGCCCTGCAGTGTGAAAATTAGGTATTTGTTTTTCACAAAATGGCAGTGATTAAGGTTAAGGTTGTCACTGAGGTAGGCTAGCTGCTTCCCCAATGTTAAGTCTTTGGGCAAAGGTATGTGGATTAACATAAGAGTGGTACCAATCTTCTCATCTCACACTTTCCAAAATGCCCAAACTATTGGCTATAGTAATCGACCCACCTGAGCCCTGGAGACATCTGAGCATGCTCCACAGATCAGCTCACTGGGGTCGTAGTCATCGCCCTGTCCCGCCTCCGCGTCGCACCGAGCCTCTCCTCCGAAATAGGCCTGGGTAAAAGGGCAACCATAAATTAATTTTCAACTCCTGACCAACATTCATTTTACATATGACTTAATGTTATACAGTACCTTCTTGCACTTGAAGCAGACATAGTATGCATATCTGTTCATGGCAAAGCCTGCAGGGTCGTTGTGGAATCGGGCTCCTGGTGTAGTTATCGCCTCGCTCTTATGTAGACCTTCGTACTCCAGCCTCATCAGAGCCTTTCTCCTCACGTCATCATAAAGCTCCTTAATGGGGTCGAGCAGGTCCTTGATCACCGAATGATTGATTTTGTTCTGGAGGCAAACAACAGGTTATTGTATGTGGCAAAGGCATTTCCCAATGAAGACTGTGAACACATCAATCATACAGTCACACAGCAGCTTTGCTTAACAAAGCATGTAAGCACTCTACTGCTTCAGGTAACATCTTACCTTACAGATGGGACACAACATGAACCCAAACGTGATTCGGGGCCCGAGCCAGCGATTTTCAAGAACACGACGAGTACACTGAAGGTGGAACACGTGAGTGCAGTCCAGCTGAGAAGAAAACAACGAGTTAATGAGCAAGCTTAATAAAGACAAGAACTCTTCCACATAACTAGCATGTATATTTAGAGCTACCTGTACTGCAGGAGCAGCAGAGAGGGCCTCTGTGAAGCAGATCATACACATGTCGTCTGCATCCTGTTTCAGACAGCTAGTGTTCTTGTCACAGCCGTGCAGACAGGGAAGGCAGGACTCCTCATTCTTGACTCCTCCACAGGGGTGTCCACAGGAATGAGTTTTACTGCAGGCCAGTTTAGCGTATTCCTTAGGGGGAGAAAACAACAGAGAAACTGGTGAGGCAAAACAGTACATATAACATGTTCACTTTACCACTACTGTAACTCTACATTACTTTAAATGTATCATGTGTATAAGACTTGCTCAATCAGAGAAGTTGATGCTTATTACCTGGCAGTCTGGATCTGAGCAGACGCTGCCCACTGCAGACAGCTCCGTCCCATTCCTCGTACCACAAAACCTGCAGGCGTCTGAGCTGCTGGAGGCTGGTTTACCTGCAGAAATAATGACATTACTGTAAATATAACTGCGCAACTTAAGCAGATTACCCATTTGCAACAATACTTATATTAATCTACTATCAGAAGAACAGTGGCATGATCTGCTTCATTACCTGTGTGCTCTCTGAACTCCACCATAGCCTTCATAGTCTTAGAGTCGGCCAGAGCCATGAGCCAGAAGAGCTTAGTCCTCCCACAGCCTTCATGGAGATCCACCTTTATGGCCTCCTCTTCCTCCTTGAACACCTACAAAAAACATTCAAATTAAATTAAACAAAAGCTCATTTTATTGTATTCATTAACTACTTATCAGCAGCAGATCAAGCCGACCCTCACCTGTCTCTGGTGAGAGCGCGTGCGGCGGTGCAGGTGGAGGAAGCGGTCACAGTCGGTGCAGAGGTTGCCGCACATGTTGCACAGGATTATGGCTGCCGTCTCTCCATCATCATGATTGTCACACATAGGCTGTGGATAAATGGAAGAGGAAATCAATGTGCTATTTTGGATTACCTGTCAAATACTTTTTCACACAGTGTAGCTATTGTTTTTCATTCTCACCATCTGCTTCTGCTGTCCATCTTTGCCCATCCAGCGACCCGAGGACAGCCTGTCCACATGATCCTGGTCCAGCACACACAGTGAAGCTAAGGCCAGCCACAGCTGTAAGACAAAATAGGGGATACAGTATAAGTTACAAATACCCAGGAAGAATAGATCAATGTGTTGTGTATGTGTGTGACATCTGAGTCCATACCCTTGTTGTAGCGATACAGCGTACAGGAGACCGATGTTCCTCCTCCATTTTGGTCAGTGCTATGATGGTCTCAGCTATTGCATTTTTGGTGATTTTGGACCAGCCTTCTGAAAGGTGTCCCTAAAAATAGCAAAAAGGAGTGTTAGAGGTACTTTTCCAAGTGTGACAAATGGGTATCCATATACAGTTTGGCTCACAGAGAGTACAAGGGGAAGAAAGATTTAAACAAAGAGAACTTACAGCTGCCATGTCTTTAACCAGCTTTATGATGATCTCTGCTATCTGAGGAGGAGTGGAGCCTTTCATCCACCAGTGGCTCTCTCCCCTGCGGATGTAGCTGAGTAAGAAAGAAAGGGGCAATAAATATGAAAATCAAAGGAAATTGCAATTAATGTTTAAAGTCTAGAGTAAAATAACATCTCCAAATTCTGATAGAAAAAAAAACATCCATGGTATTGATTTGTAGACTGTAAACCATTACCAAGGAAGTTAGCTGGAGGGTCATCGATTTTCATTCTTACTTGACATTTTGCCCTATCCTTAGATAGCACATTATATTTTACTTTAGCATCACCGACACAATGTTTCTTTTTGTACCACATATTTTGTCCATCAGAAACTCACCTGGAGTTGAAGATCATGGGCAGCGTGACGGTGGTGACCCCTTTGCCTGCTGCCATGCCGGCGGTGCCAGCGATGGTGGTACCTTTGGCTTTCAGCTGCACAGTGAGGGCTTTTGCGATGCAGCCCAGGAACATGTCGAGGATGCAGAGCTTGTTCCAGTCGCCCTTTTCTGTGGAGTGGATGATGTCACTGATGTCTGCAGGTGGCAGCGCCTTCACTCCAATGATGCTGGCGAGTCGCACTGGTGTAACCTCTGGGAGGACGCGTCTGAGCAACGATGTGACCTGAGATAAAGTAGGATCAGATGGAAGACAAGTTAGCAGTTTGAATGGGATTAACTTTCACCTTGTATGCACAAAATAAATGCTTATAAAATTCATTATTTGAAAGTATGTTAAACCTGAAAACTAACTCAAAACCACATATTGATGTGGCAAAAACAGCATAAAAAACAGGCAAGAAATACAGGAAAGAAGAAGACTGCCAGTTATCAAACAGTGGGTGTTTCTCAATGTCGAGGAAGGATGCTCCAGAGCCACTATTTCAAGCATACTACGTCATCGAGTGCCGCCGAAGGACTGTTCCAATGTCCAGCATACTTGGCATTCTACCGAGGCTGGCGTACTTCGTAGCGGGAAATTTCGAGGCTGCACATGTGTAGACTCCGCAGTCTTAAAATCCCCACAATGCTTTGCGCACGGACCAATTTCCAAATCTTTGGGGGAAATCACGCTCCATTTAAGGCGGGGCCTCGCATATGACGCACACCTGCACACCTGTTAGTCTGTTCCACCATTCTTCGTTTTCCGAGGCCAGGAAGGATTCTTGCCTCGCTTCTGAAGGACCTGACTCGGAAGACATGTGCTATCAAGCAAGCCTTTTCGACATTGAGAAACACCGAGGCAAACTGGCAGCAGCGTTTTTAGTGGCACTTAGGTTTCCCCATATAAATGGGATACATACAGTATGTTCTATATATTAATTATAATAAATGAAATTGAAACAATGAAGAACATGGATTATCCTCATTAGAAATGTCAATGATGGGTAATAAGCAGAGGTGGGACCAAGTCATTGTTTTGCAAGTCCGAGTCAAGTCTCAAGTCTTTGCGCTCAAGTCCGAGTCAAGTCTCAAGTCTTTGCGCTCAAGTCCGAGTCAAGTCTCAAGTCTTTGCGCTCAAGTCCGAGTCAAGTCTCAAGTCTTTGCGCTCAAGTTCAAGTCAAGTCTCAAGTCTTTGCGCTCAAGTTCAAGTCAAGTCAAGTCCTAAACTTTGACAAAACGAGTCATAAACAAGTCATTATGTGTTTTTCACCAAATGTAATGACATCGATCAACAGAATAATACTTAATAATCAAACTGCTCTTTATTAGTAATTAATAATTGAATAATCCATTTTCTCTCTGCTGGTAAAGTAACGTGTTTTTTTCTATTTGAAGAGGGATCAGTAAGGTAAGGCTACCGTGACGGTTTGATTCAGAAGGAGTTTAATGTATAAGATCCCTGATGTTGAGGTAACCAGAATGTTTATTTCCACTGTGTACAACATGTTATAAGGGACCCACAATCTATCTTTATGCAAGGGATAATGTGCAGCGAGGCGGTCTCTATAAAGAACACCTGCATCTAGATCCCTCTGCAGGTGGTACTTTAACTTTGACTTGTAACATTTTGAATGCAGTACTTTTTATTGTAACCGAGTATTCCTACACTCTGGTACTTTTGTACTCAAGTACAAGATCTGAACTTCTCCCACCTCTGACAGTAAATCCTGAGTGGTTACCAAAATAAAGGTAACCAAAAAAGGTTATTTTCATTTTACAAATCCTGCACTCAGCTTTGCTTTCTCCAACATCATTGAAAAGCAGCCAGATACTGCTTCTTTTTTCGGTTTTCACTAATTTCTTGACTTTTTCCGACGCACTTGCATTTAAATCCGTCTCCCTGTCGCTCTGTGCAGATGGCCTGTACCACTACACCTGCTGTGCCCCCCACCCTTCTTTCACATAATGGTATGATCCTAGTGTATCCTTGCATATGATTGGCCGCATGGTGGCCCAGCTAAATAAAGTCCCGCCCCTGCCTGCAAGGATTCTCAGCAAGAGTAGGAGCGGCTGAAGATTCTGCTCTCCCCGACGGGAGTCTTCTCTTCTAGCGGCAGCTCGCGATCGGCGTGTTGGAGACCTCTGAATTAAATGATCAAGTCACCTCAAGTCAGAAGGCTCAAGTCCAAGTCAAGTCCTGAGTCATTGGTGTTCAAGTCCAAGTCGAGTCGCAAGTGTTTTGTGATTTTGTCAAGCCGAGTCTCAAGTCATCAAATTGGTGACTTGAGTCCAAGTCATGTGACTCGAGTCCACACCTCTGGTAATAAGAGAATCTTTTAGACTTTGGTCAACATTGAATTATAACGCTACTCCTGGACTAA
Organism: Gymnodraco acuticeps; assembly: GCF_902827175.1. NCBI lineage: Eukaryota > Metazoa > Chordata > Actinopteri > Perciformes > Bathydraconidae > Gymnodraco > Gymnodraco acuticeps. The sequence continues at coordinate 1,443,309 of NW_022990015.1, forward strand.
TTCTCTCACCTGTCTCTGTACTCTTGGAGACGCTGTGTGCAGCAGAGAAAACAGGTCCTGCATGAGCGTTAGCTGCTGAGCTAGGTACTGGCGGCCGACGTTGGAGCCGCTCAGAGCCAGCACCATGGACAGCAGCTCGAAGCAGTATGCGTCTGAGGAGGCGTCATCGTCACTGGGCTGAGAGTTAGCGTTCTCTTTGCTGGAGATGGCGTGTTCCCACTCCTCCCTCACCCGGGTGGCCTCCATACGGATGGCTTGGACGATGTGCGCACACACCTGGAAATAAATACAGTTCATGTAAAAAGGGCTGAGATTATAATATCACAGTAAATGGGTTAAAAAACTGACTTATTACCTGTTTCTGGAGGTTGGTGAGTTTACTCCTGCTGAAAATGATTCCCACCATGTGCTCTTTAAGGTCTGCATCAGATGGTACCTGGTCATAAAGAATGTAGGTGTAAGACGTCAGATTGAAGGAAACTAAATATTTGAGTCACACAGTACAGGTAAACTGCCATGGTGCAGACCTTGTCTTCTCCCTCAGGCGATGAAAGAAGGTTTTTCTCCTCCTGCTCTGGAGTTGGCTCTGCATCTCCACAGATAAGTTTCCCAAAGACCTACAACAATGTAAACAATAACGTTTTGAAAAGAGACTCCAGTGGTTCCCCAGGTGATTCTAAGGAATTTGTATGAAGCAGTTAGACAGACCTGTGATGTGATGAGGCGAAACACTCGGAGAGTCTCCGCCTCGCAGTTCTTCTGCTGGGCCATGCTGGCTGAGATCTGTCCGAGGATCTTGATGCTCTCGCCCTCTTTCCAGCCGAGGACCTTCACCTGGCGCACCCTCAGTGTGTTCTCCGGACCCTTCAGTTCCAACTTGATCACATGATGATCCCCACCAGGAAGCTCACTCGTCACCCAGCCCATGTGACGGGACTCGAGCTCGACCTTTGATGAAAAGGCACGGGGATGTTCAAAATGTTCTGCCATATGCGCATATCAGAGTTCCCGTTAGCCGGTAATTACCAGACTATGACCAGTAAAATATACTGAAGACCGGCAAATCTAAATCTCTCCGGTCAAAATAATTTCCCCTTAGCGCAATACCGCATCAGTTGCGCCACTTACTGTATGTGACATACAAGAATAGTATGTGACAGACAAGAGAGTATGTGACAGACAAGAATAGTATGTGACAGACAAGAATAGTATGTGACAGACAAGAGAGTATGTGACAGACAAGAATAGTCAATTCTAATGTCTAACACTTAATGTGGAGAAAGAGATGTCCTGTATGGGTTGATTGTGCGTTGATCTGTTGGTAATGCCTCGGGGTTCCGGTGGGCATGTAAACAAATGCATAATGCTGCGCTATACTATATGGCCTCACCCGGTTGCATAGCGACACTTATTGTTTAGGTGTCTTTTAATAAGCAGGTAGTCATATCATTAGCTAGAACTAGCTGGATCTGATCGATATGGACATAAATACGAGTGAAGTCTAATCTGACGGGGAGAGAGATCAGCTGCTGCTGACGAGTCGACACGCAGCTATGCATGATCACCTGCAGCGGTGAGCGGACAAAACACACACTTCAGGTTAGAATATCACACGTAGCTATTTTAATGACCTCTCAAACTACCGTAACTAGTTATAGATATGTTTAGTTTTACTGTCGGGTCACTCATTACTGGATCCGTGAGCTGCATGATACTGACCGTGATACCGCTTATTATTCCCGTGTTATTGTAAATTACTGAACACTTTTGAATAATGTAGTTAATCTATTACTGTATAATTAGTTTGTTTAATATTGAATCATATCAATTTGTTTTAAAGCTCAATAAATAACAAAGACCTTTGACCGGCACTTTTCTAATTTTGTCCGGAAGATTTAAACTTTAACGGACATTTTGATCTGCAAAAAATATTCTAACGGGAACTGTGATGCATGCGTAATCTATAATCTGTGTATTGTATGTACTGTATTCTAATGCTAGGTCAACAACGTACACATTATTAATATGGACAAAAATAAGAAGAAGAAGAAGAAAGTGACAATACCTGTTTGATTCTGCAGAGGTCGTCGATTGCTTTACCACAGAGGAATGTGACGGATGTGACTTTGTTCTGTGGATATAACAGAGGAAAATTAAACCTTTATAAACATATTATCATTAATTCCTACTTGGTCCTTACTTTGCATTCATACAATAGCAATGCTTCCGTTGCCCACTTACCCCGATGTCTCTGGAGTTGTCCACATGAACCGTCACATTAGTGGCGTTTATGCCTTTCACACAGCTGATGGTGATGCTCTTGGTTTTGTTCTTGTCCTCATCTCCAGATTCCCAGAAGGTCTCTGTGGAGCCGTCTGTGAGGCTGCCGATCATGGCAGGACGACTGGACGTCTTGATGTCCACGACACTGGTCAGATCCTTCAGACAGGTCACCAGGCAGAGATCCTGTTATCACACACACTCAGGTTAGTGCATGTCATGCACATACAATAGTTGGTTTAATCCGTGTTGACAAACAGAATACAGATCTGATTTATAAGTAAGCAAGTCAGTGATTGGTTTCTTGCCTGGCTCATTGCTTCGTAGCCCGACTGCACGCTGATGTTGAAGCTCTCCTCGCTGTCACCATCATCTGACTTGGAAAGGATGTTGTTGATGTGATGGAAAACGTTGCTCTGGTGGAGGAACTGGTGGTCGGACTGCTTGAACTTCAAACTCCAGCACCTAAAAGAATAACAAGTATTAGTTGTGAGCAGGTTATCACCTCTCTTATCTGTCTGCCAGTAAATAAGATAAGATATATTTGCAAACATTTCGAAAGAAAGTTGTAATCTAGGAACCCAAAAAGGGCACAAGAGTATTATTCAGGTTTCATACACTTTTTCACCAATGATTTTCAATGACTTTTCCATGACCTTTACCTAATTTTCCATGACCAAAAAAATTACTCTTTCTCAGCGGTACCACTGAAAATAGTTTATTTTAACATGGAACAGGAAAATAAGGTCTGAAACATGTTGTGCCTATCTAAAACATATAGTAGGCTGACTAGCTTCTACACGCAAAGCAACTAAAATCTCTCACCAGCAAAATACCTCGTCAGTTAAATGCCATTTTACATTTCCTTACTATACGATACAGTATTTATTATCATTATAGTATTACTATTTCGGCGATTAGCTAAAATATAAATTATATTTGATGCAACTTTAGTCCATGACTTTTCCAAAACGTTGGGAAAAATATTGTTTTCCATAACTTTTCCAGGGCCTGGAATTAGCATTTTGTATTTCCATGACTTTTCCAGGTTTTTAATGGCCGTAAGAAGCCTGATTATTGAGGCCAATATAAAGATATTATTGTTAAAGCTTGAAATTAATAAAAAAGAATAGTGATTTCAGTCAAATGTAAACTTAAACTTTGTATGTTTGTCTCTATTTTTGGCAAATGAGGCGATGGTTTATCATGTTGACTATACACAATATAGTCATATGTGTATTAGTAACATGATATCAATATTTCAGTTTTTAGATGTCACAGTTATCATAAGTACCAGCTTATCACAACACCCCTAAAATATAGTAAGTAAACATCGAAATCAGTCAATCTAGAAATGTTGATTTGTGTGTTCATCATTTTTCAATCAATCAGGAAGTATACCTCAGTGCCATCTGCTGAAGTGAGCTGCCACTAGGAAGTGACATCATGAGGTCAGAGATGGTCTGCAGGAGGCGGTGGAAGGAGTGGGGGAGGGGATGAGCTGCCTCCCCGGCGATAACAATGTCTGACAGAGGATGTTCACAAACACCAAGGTCTCTCTCCTGTAGGGTGAAGATGTGCACAATCAGAAGATGTAACAACAAAACAAAAGTAATGCTTTTTGATAATTTAACCACTAATTACCTGTTCCACATTTTCTTGCTTCCCCTTGTTCTCCTCGTCTTCGTCGTCCTCAGGTTCATACGGCGATGGGGTGAGAGATGCTACAAAATGCCAGAGGATGTCATGCAGGGAGGTGGTCTGGATCACATTGCACAGCAGCCAGTTGAATGCCTGACACCAAGAAAAAAAAAAACATACCAATTAGTCTTCTTAGGATCCATAAACGATCTTGAGTCCAACTCGTCTATTAGCTAATTAAGTACAAGTGTAATTGATACTGACAACATAAAACTAATTGCACTGATTCCCTGCTGGATAGGGAACAACAATGAATACAAAGTAAATTGGAGATTCAGAGAAATATAGTAGCGTGTACCTCCATGGCAAACACCCTGCAGGCAGACTTCCTCAATGCATGCCTCATGGCCACTTCCAGGCCCTCCAGGTCATGGTGCTGGATGACAAAAGCCAGAACAGGCCACTGGAAGTTCCTCTCCCCCTTACTGAGGGAGCCGTGGGCCGAGATCAGCCTGGACAGCTCAGGAGACGGGTGTCGTAACAGGGAAGATCCCACCTCTATATGGGGGGCAGAGCAGGTTAGTGTTGATGCTGTAAATCACTTATCAGTATTAGTTCTCTCATGATCAAGCGTGTTTACCTGCATCACCACTATGGACCCTGCGTCTGGGAACAGCTTTGACCCGAGCTGGAGAGGGTGAGTGCTGCTTGTCATACTCGGATGCTACGACTGAGTAAGATCTCTGAAACACTGTCCGTTTAGCCGTATCGCTGTCTGTGATCGGACTGGTCTCGAGGCTAAGAAAAGAGAAATAAAAGACAGAAATAGACACGGTGATATGCCTTTAACACAAATATCAGAAACACTAATTTCATACCACAGTTTTCTTTGCTTGACAAAAACTATTTACTGGAGAATGGAGCAGCCAGGCTCTTTTGTACTGTGCAATTAGTGTGATCATGATAAGGAGGCAAACAAAATGCTTGCTGTCAAGCTGTGTACAGTCGGGTGCAGGAGGGAAAACAAGAGTCAACGAACTAGCTATTAACAGAGAGTATATATGCATGACAATAAGGCATTATCTGCTCTAAGCATTGTAAAACAAAATCATATATTATCTGCATTAATTATGGACTTTGGACTAAGATGCGTTACCTGGGGGGCATTGACTTCATGTTGTTCTCTGGTTCCTCGAACACATTTGGGCAGGCATCAGGTGTGACTGAAATGTAAGGTGCAGGAACAGATGTTGAGCGCAGATACCTCATCTCATCTTGGAAGAGGTTTTCGTCTTGGTAGGCGCCAAAGTTCTCAGTGTGTTGCCTGAATTAATGAGAGGAAAGTGAGAGGGACTCAAATCATTATGCAAGCATGTGTTACTGTAGGTTTTTTTTATCTATATATATATAAAAAAGTGAGCTATTATCTACCTAGCTAGTGTCTGAAGGTAGAGGCAGCCAATTTTATTGGGGACTTCGTCCGACACGCCCTCCTTGAGGCTGGGGAGCAGCTGGGAGTGCATGGGTCTGGTCGGGTGGTGGCACAGCATGCTGGGCTCGGCAGCGCTGCTGAGGGACAGCAGGAACAGAGCGTTTGCCCGAATCACCTGGTGGGCCTCCATAGTGGGCAGGGCCCTTGGAGTCTTCACCTGCAAGGGTTTCTTCCTGGATTGCTTCACCTGGTAGAAACATGTAGATTAGTTTTGATAATCTAAAAGAGTCAGTATGATGCAAAAGGCTGATGGGGTTTCAGGAACAGAGGGAAACACATTTAAAAGGTATAGTTCAGATTGATGGAGTGTAGTTGAATGAGGTATGTATACATAGTCAGTGTATTACCTACAGAAGATCGCAGTCGCTTCAACCCAAGTGCAACAAAATACATTTTAGACCCCTAAAAGAAAGGCCTACCATAAAATGTAATATAAAAATCAGGGATGAAAGTATTCTAAATATACCGTACACTTAAATGTTATAATTTTTTTTAGATGGGCCTCTCTTTCAGTTGGCAAAAATACACCAAGCCCACAGAAGTGAATTGCTTTGTACTTCTCCCAACTCATAGCATGCCAATCGCCATCTACTAAAAACTATGAATAAGGACCTTATACCACCTCACTTCAAATAAGTGACACTATTTAGGCACTAAAACCTTGAAAAAGTAGGATACCTTTTCCCTGGCGGCAGTCTGTTTCTCTCTCAGGTATTTTTCCCGACAGCGATCACACACCAGGTACCAGGTGCTGCCTCCTATGCCTCCGTCTCCACAGTTCCCAGCCCAACCACCACAGAAGTGGCCAATGCTGTTATAGCCTTGGCCTCCAGCATAGCGGCCACAACCTGCCACGGAAAAATCAAGGTAAGATGTTTAAGGCCCAGAGTACATTTTGGGAAGATATAATGACTGATGCCCTTAGAAAAAAACAACAAAACTGTAACCAGAACTTCTGTTTTCTAACCTGGGTGAGCCTGTCTCATATGGTATGTGACGGGGTAAGGGTGAGACTCCCCGCACAGCTCACAGATGGTGTCTTTCTCCGGTCCTCCCATAGCCAGCTGTGCCATCTCTCCAAACAGATTTCCTCTTGGGCGCACATCTGCCTTGTCCCTCTTCTTCTTCTCCTTCTTTGCCTTCTTACCGTCTTTCTCATGTTCCTTCCTTTTAAGGATGGCACTTGACCCTGGGCTTGGGAAGATCATGTTCTGTGTCGCTGCATTGATGGTGGCCAAAGAAATGTCCTCCCAAAATGACACTAGATGTTGTAACGTTAACGGTAGGATTGACTTTACCCTCATAACAGGATGAGAAGTCGCCTCATAGGAGGCGGCATCTCCTTTCCCCGCCTCACACTTTTCTGGCAGTGGAGGTTCTTTCAGCATGGATAGCACCTTGTTTTTGTTGATGCTTCCCATTTTGGAGATGTCTGGGCCATGTGGAGAAATATTAAACATGTTAAGTGCAGAAGAAATCTCTAAGGAGTGGCGGTTCTTTAGCTTGTTCTCCTTCTCCTCAGCACCCTGTCCTCCCAGGGAGTTGCGGATGGGTGCGTGCTCTTTGGTTAAATCTGGGTTGAACTTGAGGAAGGACGAGCAGGCCATGGCATCGTGGACAATACCTTCATGCCACAGAAATGCTGCATAGACTGCTCGTGAACATTCAGCCACAGAGGGCGACATGGCCTGTTTGGCCGGCTCCGTGGCCCTCGATGCAGTCTCGCCTTTAAACAGAGGCCCAGATTTGTCCTTTTTAGGGCGCGCGTGGCGACTGGAGGTTTTGCGACTGACTTTGGGTGAAGCCCTGAGCTCTACTTCCTCTTTGACCGGAGCTTTGCCAATGCTGAAGTGCACCTTGTCTGATCCATTCTCAGAATTTTGAGCCTCCCCATTCTCATCATTGCCATCCTCTGAGAGGAGAGCGCTAGAGATGCACACCTCCACCACCTCACTGTGGAGGTTCTCCTGGGTCACATGTGGAGAAGGAACACGGTTCTCTGTGTTACTAATCACCTCTTGGTTTGGATCTTGGTTTGGATCTTGGTTTGCATCTTGGTTTGGATCTTTAGGAGACAGTTTAGGTTTGGGAGAGGTCGACCTGCCTCTAAGTGGCTCTGTAAGTGGAACCTTCTTCTTTCTGAGTGTGTCCGGGTCCAGAGTGTAGGAATCTGATTTGGACCTCTCTCTAGGAGGGTCTAGGCGGGCTTTGGAGGAAGGTGAGAGGTTCTTGTCATGGTTGGCCGAAGAGGAGTGCTGGGAAGAGGTGCTGGTGGGACTGGACCTGCCTGAGGAGGATACACCCTTCTGTTTGGGAGAGGAGGAGCGAGAGCCTGGGTTTGGGGACTCGGCCCGAAGTCCTGGGGTCCTACCATCTGCCTTCAGGGCCTGCAGAGTGTTGTGATTGGGCGAGTGGGAGCGGCTGTGAGAGTCTGACCTCAGTTTGGCCGTATCTGACCGCAGGATGAGGGCTTCGCTGGCAGAGAGCGCCTCCCCCGTCTTGCTCCTGCTCTGTTCGGACGAGCGCCCCCCCCGACCCTCCTGTTTGGGAGAGCGATTCTCCTGCCGGTGTTTGGAGGCCGGGGACATTGGCCGTGCACCGGGCATCAGGTTCCCTCTTTCACCTAGACGTTAATAATGCAAACACGGTTACGACACAAAAGAGGACTGAATCTGTGTTAAGAGTGCTCCCAAATAATCCTAAGCACATTTTAAATCCGAGTGGAGAAGTATGTAATGTTAAAGTATAAGATAAAATGCAATGAGGGGCAGAATGACAGACAATGTAAGTCCAGAAGGGTGAATGATGTTATTCCTTGTAAAGCACATGATTGTACTTGCTTTGTGTTTCCCCAGCATCTTTTTCTGTCTATGAATGTACCAGACACACTCTGATATGAATGATAAGAAGTGGACCATGGGAAAGCTGATGATAGATGGATTCCAGCCCAGTCCTTGAACCAATTCTACTAATATTGGATCTAGCTTTAGACTTTTAATATCAAGTCAATACTATTTAAGGACAACCTATTTTAAAACTAAACTCTAAATGCAAGCTCGTATGTCCTATTGAGGGTCAGTTTTTAAGGTTGACACTAACACAGATTAAAGATGTTTTGTCAGCATAGACACCCTGTGTTTTTTTGCATGCTGTGATTACCCACCCTTTTGCCTTAGAGCGAGAGATGAGAGAGCAGTACCATGCCCAGCCACCAACACATTGCTTTTGTGCACTAGCTCGCGAGAAGCAAGGCGGCGTGATGAATCATCTACAGCGGAAAACAGTTGAGCAGGTAAACAAAGAGGGCATGACACGCAAGGGGGCCACCACAGAGAGGAAGAAAGAAAGCACATAGAGGCAATGTCTTCAAGTTGAGAAGGTGAAAGAGAAAAACATGTTAAAGTGATGGGAAGATCGACAGGTAGGTAGAGAAACATGAAGAGCAACACTTATACAGAGAGAAAAGAAGTAACAGAGCCCTGGAGGTGTCATATCTCTTAATTTGTACCTTTATATGCCTTGTATAGAACGTATGTGATCCATAGGGAGAGTGAAGGGTATATGCACAACAAGACTGGATCAGGATTATACATCACCTGCATATTATGAATGTATGCACACAAATGAAAATGTCTTTTTCCAGACACCTCCGGAGCTCCGTAAGAAATGGTAAGTAGTAAGTAAGTAGCAATACATACGGACAAAGGGCTACACAGACAGAAAAAAGGTTATAAACTGATAATTGGGATCCCTTTCTTAGCTAAGCGTTATATTACATTTTGGAATTTTCTATTTGAACTAACCAGTGCGAGTGAAAGCTATTGTATGTATTATTTGAAATATTAATTAATGGCTGGTTTGAAGTCTACTGTTGATTACCTTTGCAGTGAAGCCTTGGGCTCGTTGAGACAGAGAATGAAATAAGTTGTTTTTTTAAGGATGGAAAATGCAGATCTGAAGCAGTGAGGAAGATGAGGAGGAAAATAATAAAAAAGCTGATTTAACAAGATAGCAAGCAGAACAAAAAGCAAGTCAGCCTATCGCTTCAGCACAAGGCAAAAATATCCCTTTTAACAAGACATTCAGTCGAGTATTTAAGTTTGAAATCTTGTCTCCAAAAACAAGTGAAAATACCTGTCAATGCATATTATTGAAAGGCAGGATGACATCATTTGTTTTTTATAAGCAAGATTTAAACGTTAAATAACAGACATGATGGCTTGTTGGGGATATTTCTGCAGCCTAGAACATAACTGCACTGTTATGTGTCACACATCGCTGCTGCCCTCCCCAGAAAACATATCAAATAGAATGAATACCGAACAAAATCTGGAAATCAAAAGCTAGGAGGGTAAGGACCAACACCTGTGCAAGCAAGCGCTGTCAGAAAGCAGGACAGACTTACTCAGAAGCTGTGGTTGTGGCTGAGACAGATGGGAGGGGGATTGTCCAAACACAAATGGGCTGTGGACAAGGGAGGAGGAGGGAGGAGGTTGGGCGGCTTGCTCAAATACGGAGGAAGAGGGAGCTTCTGAGAGGAAGGGCCCAGACTGAACGGTATTCAGTATGGCACTCAACCGGTCACCTGCAAACATGGAGACAGAGGATGGGGAAAAACTACAGCTTATACTAGGGTTTGAGGTTTCCAAAGAGGGGCAGGGTCATTCAGAGTTTACTTTTTATCAGTCATTCAGTTATCTCTCAGGACGCAACATATGTGCGAAATGGGAGGAGCTGCCATGGTCAAAGAAGTATAAGTATACTTGTTTTCTTCGATGGAAGAGGATTGGCAGGAGCACTTCCAAGACTTGGATTGGCATCCAAAAAGGAGGGACATGGGTCAAGAATCATCTGGTAAGACTTTATGATATAAAAGCCGAAAAAGTATAAGTCAAGGTCGATAGAAAATAGGGGGGAAGGGAGAAATGAACTACAACTCCCAATAAACATTTGGAATTACATTTGCAAGATATAGTTTTATGTTTTTAAATGACAAAAGAAGGAGACTTTGGAAACTTTAGACGATCACAATGACACTACTGATTTCCTCAAGATATGAATAACTGTTTGTATTGGGCAAAACAAGCGTAGAAGATACCTAAAGGAATTTTGAATCAGTAACCATTCAAAAACTCTTGACACTACTGAGTAGTACTGTCGTTTTTGAACTGGCCATTTCATCAATCGTAGGAGCTGGAAATGGGAGGCTGCTTGGGTGAAGGCGGGATGGGGAAATTAACCTCCATGGCTGAATGTTGAAGCCGGAGAGACCTGTCAATAAGGTTGAATTGCTCAAAGAGCTTTGCCAGACATCCATTAAGCTGACCAGTCTGAAGGTGATCTATCTATAATGCTGTCTCAACGCCTGATGGATTCATCACACAGGAGGGGAAGGGTTCAAACCTTCTATTAGATGGATGAACGGGGGCGATAACCTTGACTTTGCATCTGGTAGCAAGCTGTAGACAGGGCACTCTTGTGCAGGATACATGTGCTTGCCCACAAACATTTGTGAGGTTTCATAATGAAAAGACACAGCACTTTATGGCCTTATTCTCTAGTGAATGCAAAAACGTGTCACTCAAATGGGATAGAGTTGTGTTTATTCAATTGACTTCTTTTATACTTTATCCCATTAATGCATTCAGAAAGCCAACCGTGAATGCAACCAAGAAGCATTTGAGGCAGATCGCTCAAACAACCTCGGAAAAGTTGGCGTAAAAAAGAAGAAAGATAAACTGTAAATCCATCTATCCCTCCGTGTAGCCACACAAAGTTGATACATAGCCAAAGAGACACTGAAATGATGCATCTAGTTGTATTAAAGCAACAGGAAAATGTGCATAGAAGGCTTAACAGCATGTTAACAGCACCAGTACAATAACTTTGTGTTATCTGAACAACCATGCTTCTCTGATTAGAGACAGGTCAGCCTCTTTTTTCCAGCAGAGAGGAAGAGGTAAGCCATTGAAAAACAATTGACAAAGCATCAGCATTATGTTCAGTCAGAAAAGACACAGACACATCGGGGCAGACGTGTTTTGATGGAGTAGCGGATCGGAGGAGTTAATTCAGGTGATTCTTTAGTAATCAACCTTATTTAAGAAAACAAGGCTTTCGTAAATAATCAAATGTTTTCAAAGTGACTAAATTAAGGCAATAAAGAAAGCGTAAAGGATAAAGATCACAGACACAAAGTGTCTAACTTAACAGAGCCCAGAGAGGTCAAAATGAACAGAAGCACACCGACTGGCCCATGCAAAAAGACACAGGCATATGCCCCACATCGCAGATATTTAAGGCATAAAATAGCAGCAAGAAACACAATAAAAAGCATGCAGAAATAAGAGATGATAGATCAGGGATTGGTGGAGATTTTAAGGAGAATGACCCATACAAGATCACATACCTATTAAATGTGCTGTCAGATATTGTGGAGATCAAGTGATTTTTGATAGGATTTGATATTGTGAAATAATTGCATGACGTAAAATGGTGAAAATATCTAGAATTATACAACTAAAATGGGTTAGTGCATGAAACAACTTGTAAAAAAAGTCTTAGATCAAAGCATGGGGAAAAGTCAGATAGAGAGTATCTCAGAATAAAGCAGGGAATAAAGAAGAAAAAAGGTGCAGAGTGAAGTCGGAGGTGAGGTTTAATTTAGTAATAACAAAACATCTAAACAAAAAAGTATTTGACTACAACCTCCGGACTCAAAATATCACAATTTAAATGTGCAGCATAAAGCAAAGTGGATGTGAAAGCAAAGTGAGATGCAGATTAAGGATGTGTTAAAGAAAATGATTTTGTTTAAAAATAAAAAGTTGACCTTACCTTTGTTGTTGGAGATGCCGTAGTCAAAGCCCTGCGCTCCGTTTGAAGCTGCGGCTCTGTTGAAGGCCTGCACAGAGAAAGGGCTGGGAGGAGGGGTCTGGGCCCCTTGCTCAAGCAGTGCTTGTTCTAAAAAGGAACAGATTCAATTATGTTATCTTATTATTTATCACATTTTGAGGTTCGAACATTTCCCTCCATTGAGTGCGACTTACCGTCCTCGTGGCGAAGGTACTGATTCCCACCGCGGTCTCTGGCCAATGACCAGGCCTCGCCTTCATCGCTCTCACAGAACTCCACTACACTGTTCTTATCCAGCTGCACCCAGGTCCCCTCTGAGTTGACCACCTGATACACAAACAACACTCTTTATCCATACTCACACACACACACACTGAACACCATGTCACACACACAGTACATTTGCACACATGACACAAACTCTACAGTCGATCATTAACATGCAAACATTCAATTCATCTGCTTGACACGTACAAAAATCCACAGCAGTAGATCACACAAATTAGATTTTTGTGCATCAGCAGACACTGCGGGACAAAACTGATGTAGCTAAAAATAAAATACAAACTTACTCTAAGAAAGGGGTAGCTTATTGAAAGGTAAATGCATGAGGTTGTTTTGTCTCAATTCCCTGAAGTATTATCATTTTGAAAAAAGAAACAGACAGACGGAAGTATTAGTATGTGCAGTCTGCACCTCTCAGACCTTAGACAGGGCATTCCAGTACAGCTCAGAGAGGAAACTATTGAACAGCATGACACACCACAGCAGCCAATGAGAGGTCATATCCATTAGGGAGAGGAGGCCCCGACTCATCACCACGCAAACGACAATTTAAAAGTACCAAAGTCATTGAAAGGATTGTTAGAAGTGCAAGAAAGACAAGGCACAGAAAAGGCTCCAGCATTTTGTGATCAGACTTCCACTGAGAAGACTCGGTGCAGCGGAGTATGACACCCTGAAACTGCAATGGATTCATAGACAAACTGAAATTAGTGAGTCAGGAAGCACGCAATGCTGCAGCCGCAGGAGTTGATAAGCCCTCAACGAGAGGAAAGATTCACAACACACACCCAGAAGCACCTGATGTATTTCCCTTAGAAAGAGAGATTACATTCTTTACATTGACAATCATTTCAGTTTAGGACAAAGAGGAAACTCTGATTTATGAGAGTGAAGGCCAAAATGTACTCACATTAGCTATATTACATTATGTTATCCAAACAGACTGGTTTATTCAACTAGCCACAAAAAAAAAACACATTTCATTATTTGGGGTGAGTGCGTACCTCGCCTATGGCCTTGACCTTGTTGCCAAGAACTAACATTCCAATGGGGATACCCCTAAGGTTTGGGCAGCTTCTGATGTTGTGACCAGAGGGGCCGGTCTTCACTACCTTATAAAGCCCCGGGCCGCCGCCCTGCCCTGCCCTGTTCTGCACCCGAGAGGGGGCCTCGTGGGAAGGGCAGCTGTTCACCTCCTTTACGTTCTCCTCCGATTGGCCCCTGACCTCCTGCAAGAGGTGAGAGAATGGATTAGGGCCAAGGAACAAGAACAGGAGGAGGTTCAGACTGCTAAGTCCTATGATATTATGGTGAAGAGCCACTGGTAGAAGTATATGTATCTATAAGTTAAATCTCAGACCCTATTCATTTTCTCCGATCAAGCTATTTAAGTGGATGTGTAACTTCACGGCCTTTAAGCAATGACATTTAACATGGCTTTCTTTCTGATAGTCAGTGGAGAAGATTGATAGCACTCTCATAATCAAATAAAAATGAAGCTATAGTCAGCAGCTGGTTATCTTAATTCAGCAAAAACAGCCATCTTTTATAAATTATTAATTTGATCTCATATTAAAAGACATGTTATGAACATGAACAGTATTTTAAATCTACTTGTTACTCTTTCTAGAAGAAATATATAGTCCAAACCACAACCTGAAATTGTAACACTTTTTCATATATTAATCGAACAAGATATAATATCGTGCTACTTAGTTTACTTTATAAGTGCTGGTGGATTTTGTTACAGACGAGAGTGAGGCTAACTGTTCTCCCCGTATCAACCTTTATGCTAAGCTAACGAGCTGCATGTTTATAGTTTCAGTACGGACGTGACAATGGTATCAATCTTATCATGTAACTCTCAGCAGATAGGAAATAAGCATATTTCCCAATATTTTAAAAGAATCCTTTAAACTCCTTTAAGAGGCTAAGTCATGCTAAATCGAGATACTCTTGTTTTACAATTACAAGATGTCACGTCATGACATAGATGGCTGAAAAACGATATGGACTTTCATCCTAAAGAGCAGTCAGTGATATTCCAAAAATACAATTATCACCCAGATATTGAAAATGCATGTATGCTACATACATTTTAAAAGCTTCAAAATTGTAATGATGCAGTTAAATAACATTTTCAAACAGTCTATGGGGAGGCATGCTATGAAACACAAGGATACAGGACTATCGATGACAGGCCTTTCAAAACAAGATCTCATGCAACAGACTGGACATTAGTATGTTAAACCCCATGCAACACACAAGCTAAAGCAGTAATTACTTAAACAATGTGATCACTGCACTTGGTCTATGGGACAGTAGTAGCCACGGATACTATTACTGATACTGTGTCGTCAAAATAAAACAAAACAGACAACCATGCAACTGTGGATTGACCTCTTAAGCCTTATTGCAACACTTTGGGAAGACTACACAGTCACAAGGGGGTGACTAAAGTGACAGTTACATGATCAGCTATGGGGCAGTCAAGCTATGTGTCCCTTTTCCATACAACTCACCTGTGGCGGGAAAATAGTTAAGGGAGTCCATGACAAAAAGCCGATATCCCTGACTCCTTGGCTAGCGTTAAAGACATTCTGAGCAACAGATCGTGAGACAGTCAAGAAACAGTAGACGACTCGAGGCAGGAGAGAAAACAGTATGGGGGAAGGCGCTTGTGTATTTTTTTTGGAAGAGAGAACACTTTTTGGCTTGGCTCCTCTGCATTTCAGTATCAGAGCTTATTTCACAAGAAGAAGAGAGGACAGAATCTGATGGGCCAGTTAGTGAAATTGTGGAGCACCCAAAAAAGGGGCCAAAAGGACTGTAAATACAGGCTAAGCGTGTCGTACACACTTAACAATAATTGTAAGATCAAATGCATTACAAAAAGATGTAAAACCCATTTGAAGGGGCAGAAAATGAAAGTTCACTCCAAACACGGTGGTTATTTCCAAATCCATGACCATTTGAAATACACATAAGAGAAGAAACTTCCAAAAAAATTCCCCACTTGGATGATGTAGTGTGTCATGCTGTTCAGACAGAGACCTTACATGGAAGCCTCTAAGCACCTAAAGCATCCCAATCAGAGCAGTAGAGGTACAATTTCCCATTTAAACTTGTTGGTGACCAGTGATTGCTCCATGACAGAAAACCACCTGGATATTAACATATTTCAGATACTTCCGCTGTATATTCATGTGTCAAATTATCACATTCTATTTTGATTCTGTTGCATTTTTGGTAGTTTTTGTGCCATGGAGCAAAATGTAAGACAAACCCTTGTATTCACATGCTGTGCTTTGAGGGTGCTTATGAGTGAGGGGCAATGAGGGAAAGAGGACTGAACAGTGCAGACTAACCAACTTCACCACAGGATGAAATTGCTCTTTTTATACATTTTACCTCGTCTGCCATTTCTGCATTGGGGTTTGCATCAATGCACTAAGCATAAACTAAAAGTGCTGTGTCCTGAAGACAAAGCAGTTACTCTATGGTCAACTGCTTGATGAGTATTGCATGCAAGCTCCCAGCTGCTGTTCCTTTGTACAGTGCGTTAGTCAAATTGTCATACTCAGCAATGCTCATAGAGATGTTTCATGCAAGAGAACACCCCAAAAAGTATTAGTTGTTTGGTTATTTGTTACTCTGATGAGGTTCTCAAAGCCACATGCTTCAAGTACATTTGGGGAGTAGGTGCCAAAAGCACTGGATTCTTTGAAATTCAACAATAAAGATAATCTGAGCTTTTCCCCAAATGAACAGCACAGGAGCCTCTGTCATTATTAAAGTGGGACTGAGTGCTCAGCAGGCCTTCTTCTACTTACGTCGGCTGGGACCAGTAGGCTCCGGCCCAGGTGCTGGTTAAAGGAGAGGCACCAGGCTTCAGTGTACCCGTTCATGCTGGGAACATACTTCTTTACTGTTTCATCATTGAGCCTGAGCCACACACCATCATCGTTATGGATCTACGGGAAAACAAGCAGCCGAGAAGAGCCATGCCGTCCTGTTACTATGGAAACAGGATAGACAGTGCCCTCACACACACACTCGTACAAACACAGACCCACTCAACACTTCAGAGGTGGCAGAAAAGTCTTAAATCACATTAGATGACAGAAAATGCAAGTGCATTTAAGACATTTAAGAAATGTCACTAGTGCTGCTACCAAAGGGTGGGAGTGCAGATGTTGTGCAAGACTGAGAAATATAATGACTATGTCTGCATTAAAGTGCTGTAATTTTATTTTGGAGTTATATGCATCACATCCTTTGGATTTATGTTGCACAACTTCGTATAGCGTCAAATGCCTTGCAAGAGTATGAAGCAAATTAAAGTTAAGAGCAACACATTTATACGCTTTGAAAGAAGTTATCATTATTTAGAGAGGTAATAACACATAATACACAGAAGCCACCAAGCAGGACTCACAACTCCCTAGAAGTAGCATTCCAGACAAAAAGAATGTGAATAATAAAACACTAATAATAGTATCCTAACTGATTTAAAGAAGAAGCTACAAGGAAATAGAATAAAAGTGGAAGTGCTTCAGGTAGTATATGAAATTACTTATATTCTGCCTGGTCTAGAGTCAATTACCTCGTCAATGAAAGTGATGGTGCCATTGACATGCACTATGCCTATCTGTTCACTCTGCAGGGAGGGGTGACTACGCACACGCAGGCCTGCGCTGTCCTTGGACACAAATTTGCGGACCTGAGAGAAGCAGAGGGGAGATGGAGACTGTGAGCGGCAGGAGCAAAGAATAAAAAGGAAAAAAAGACAAGAAGTGCAGCAGGAGGAGAAAGAAGAGGCAGCAGGACAAGAGAGATTGCATGCTTCTACGCCCCCGGAGCCTGCTTCAAGTACACTCATACAAACAGCAGTATTCTAGGAGCTCTATTTTCAGCAGCATCAGTTTGAAAAGGTTTGTTTTAATCCTCCCATTAACATTCATACTGGTCCATGGAAAGCCACTGAACACACATTCATAATGTATATACAGTGTTGTTTAAAGGCTCATAATGAAGCTTGTTTCCTTATTATAATGTGCTTAAAATATAAGCACGCAAATGCGTTTTTGCATATTCAACAAAGTAAAGAAACCTCGCACTTGAGTTCTCTTTTTTGAAATCATCTGATGAATGCAAAGGAGATCCAGTCCTGCTTTATTCTGCCAGGTTTTGATAACAAATATCTTCTTCCGTTTGTTTGTATTTGATGGGTGATTGCAAGCATGCGTGCATTTATAGGTGTGTTCATGTGCATGTTCATCCACATGGTTGGTTAATCAAAAGACAAAGCTCACCTTGTTTGGTTGAGGTTCAGCCTTTGGTTTGACCATCTGAGTTCCAGGTGGTATCATGCCTTTGGGAGGGTCTTTGACCTCTACCTCCATACCAGCATCTACAAGGACAGATTTACAGATCATAGTAAAAAGACAGCGATTCTTTGTGCATTTGAAAAGGGGATAGTCATGACTGAGCCCTTCGATTTACTTTGTGGGAAATACTTCAGAGATCTACATTTCATTGACATACCTATTTCAATGCCGTCGATGGTGACATGGATCGTGTAGAGGCCGACTGCTCCGGGGGTCCAGTTGGCGCTGTAGGTTCCGTCAGTGTTTGCACGAATCAGCATGTTCTCACTGGGTCTGTGTGGGAAATGATCAATAAGTAGATTGTATCTTACTGGAAAAAGCATTTTGTCTCTGCATTACCGCACTTACCTCTTTGGGGTGGGGGAAGCGAAGCGCAGCTCTTCAAATGAGTAGTTTTCATATGCCTACAAAAGACAAAGAGCACAAGTATTAAGGTAAACAAAACAACATTGGTACCACATAGATGTAGTTCTTATTTTTTATAGAATAGGAAAGACAGTCCCTTAATCAAAACTCTACTTATAAACAGGTCTATAATTGTGATATCAGTCATCTTTGAATTATGTATCTATACGATTCATTCAGCCAGATTTATTTATTTGCTTACAAATGTTGAATTGTGTATTGCTTCCTCAATGACTTACTATGTGCATGTCCACAGATCAGCATGTATGCAACTAATCTGACAATTGCCCAGCAGCTCCCCTTTATGGAGCTTCTGCAGCCCTCCAAATGTAAACAAGTGAGGATACAAGTGAGTAATGATTCATGAACATAGGGCTGACCTTCATCATGGTAATAGCAATGTATCGAGCCTCTTTCACAATCATGGGCTCGTACGTGGCTTCCAGCTTGGGCATCGGCAAACCTCCGAAGGTAAGGTCAGGGCCAGAGGACGAAGGAGAGGAGCTTCCAGGGAGCCGCTGCAGCCTCTTCACATTCTCAGGGTGCATCGACTTCTTCTGTGACACAGGGACAGCCTTTACCTCCACCTGGAAATGTGAATTATAAGAAACAGAAGTCAGAGATTTGCTATAGAGTGGCGAAGTCCCGAAGACCCATGGGACCTTATTTCGGAAAAATTATGTATTGAAGTCAATGGGGGAGAAAAGTTATTTTTCGATCCCGTTTGAATTGTGCCACGAATTACACATATGATGTTTGTCAATTTAAAAAATAATTTCCATGTCAAAAAAGTCACAGTTTGTCTTAAAACTGTTGAAATATAAGACTATGAAAAATACGCAACTAGAAAGACTACAAATCCCAGAATCCCGGTCCCGCATGCTGGCTCTTACGGAACCGACTAACTCCCCTTTTGTGTACAGTACAGCTCTCAACGTGCCCAGACTTATAGTGATTTTCTCCTCGTTTAATACTTTTTGCTTCATTCTGAAAGAAAGAAGTGAAATGTACTAACGTGACGGCCGTCTTGGTGTGTGGTGCGAGACGCGACATGTAGTTCATTAAGCGGTTTCACACACAAAAAAGTGTTACTTCACAGTTTTACGACACATTTTTATTTTTTTGACTTGCAAAATTATCTTTTAAATTGACAAACATCATATGTGTAATTCGTGGCACAATTCAAACGGGATCGAAAGATAATCTTTCTGTCGCCATTGACTTCAATATATACTTTTTCCAAAAAAAGGTCCCATGGATATAAAATATATATATATCTTGGAAGCAGAAAAGCCAAAGTAATCATCCTGACCTTCATGTGAGGAACATGTACCACATCTCCATACTGGTCTTTGGTCTGTACCACCACGGTAGTCGGCCATCCACAGCGTATGTCATCTTTGTTCAGGATCAGAGATGTCTTCTGTGGGTCTGCGTAAGAGTCTGGCTGCAGCCATCTGGATGTAGGAAACAAATAGAGACAGGGTTGTAGATTACTAATCTGTAATGAAGGACTCGTCAATAAAACTTAAACACAGAGGGAAAGCTAACATAAATGTACAACCAGAATGAAAATGCAAAGTAGATACATTGCTCCAATGATTCACTTCATTGAGCTATGAAGGTCTCCACTTAGGCCTGTCACGATAATTAATTTTGTTGGACGATACATTTTCCCGGAAATTATTGCGATAAACGATAATATTGTCGGCACCGTTGTAAGACCATTTTAGACCACTGACATATTGATAATATATAATAATAATAATAATTCAAGTACATCCTATCAAACAGAACTTTTTTATTGAACATTCAACATTGCAAATGAAATGTGAAATAATATTCAAATATATAAATTATATATAATAAATTAACAAATCAATTAAATTATAAACAATTAATTAAATCACACACAACCAAAACAATATATTAAATAGACTCAGGCTGGAAAACAGAGCTCTCTCTCTCTCTCTCTATATATATATATATATATATATATATATATATATATATATATATATATATATATATATATATATATATATATATATATACACACACACATACACACACATATACAAATACATAAATAAATAAATAAATAAATAAATAAATAAATAAATAAATAAATAAATAAATAAATAAATAAATAAATAAATAAATAAATAAATATGAGCACACATTGTTTCACAAGCAAAAAAACCCTCAACAGGCCATATCCAAATCTGTATCAATCAAAGATTTCTAGCAAGGAACACCAACATGTTTGCATTGTCGGGCAAATGCATCTTTGATTGCAAACTGTCGGGAAGGTGGGGGCTCTCCAGCTGCCCTGTTTGCTCCCAGCTGGGAAAACGGAATGGATAGGTTGTGTTTCAGGTGCAGTTTAAGGTTGGTCGTATTGCTAGCTTTTGTTGCTACCTTTTTAAAACAAATGCGACACACCGCCCGGCTCATTCAAATCCGTAGGTTCGCCTCGTTGATTTGGCTTAAATTCAAAATATTCCCACACCGGAGATGTGAAATTAGGTTTTGCAACCAATTCCATTTAACTTCACTTAAAATCGAGTAAGTCTCCTGCTTGTCTCTATATTATTAATTTGGCTGCTACACTGCTGCACGCGGAGTGTCCCCTGACCTGGCTGTGTGTGCGCCCCGCCCCTCACGGCGCACCTGGCCGGCAGACACAGCACGCCTGGCTAAAATGCTGGTCACATCCTTATGTAAACAAACACGCATGTAAACGGCAATTTATCGAGGTCAGAAAAAAAAAGAAATCAAGTTCATTTTTATTTATCGTACGATAAGTCAATTAATTGCTTATCGTGACAGGCCTAGCTCCACTATCATGTACCTTGCCAGACGTCCTCCACTTGAGGTCTCTACACATGTGATGAAGTCCTCCAGGAAAGAGTGCTCATTGGTTTGGAGGTGCAGGGGCAGATTTCCCTCCAGAGCCTCCAAGATGGTGGGAGAGTGAGACAAGGCCAGACCCTTTCCCAGGATCCCTGCATGGGACTTACACACCTGGGTGAGGTCAAGGAAATAAGAATCAAGGACGGTAGAGTGCAGAAAGTATCAAATATTTATTTTAAAACCACAATAAGTCCAAAAGATGACCTCTGAATTTAAAAGATG
Organism: Gymnodraco acuticeps; assembly: GCF_902827175.1. NCBI lineage: Eukaryota > Metazoa > Chordata > Actinopteri > Perciformes > Bathydraconidae > Gymnodraco > Gymnodraco acuticeps. The sequence goes on from NW_022990015.1 coordinate 1,464,795, forward strand.
ACACACCTGAAGAGAGGCTTCCTCAAGAATCTCCAAATCCTCCTCCAATTCATTGCCTTGAAGTACAAATAATAATTACAGATTTAAAGTTAGGTCAGAGGAAAACAATCTAGTGATGCTTTTTTCTAAATCTGATCAAAATTGTTATCTCCTGATGGAGTTATGTTGTGTTTTTGTAATACTTAATGTGGCCACAAGAGGGTGAAGAGCACCAACATTTGAGATAAGACTTAGAACCTGGATCCTCAGAATTAAAAAACACAACATCCCCAAGATGGATCCCCAAATTCCCTCATCCCCTGTTCACATACCTATAGGGAGGGCCAGGTCTTTCTTCATCAGAGCTGCAGCACACACACTGCCAAGGAAGGCCAACTCTTTCTCCAGCTGGATGATTCCCTGAAAGGTCAATGATGTTAAGGTCAGGATGGTTTGGTAATATTCAACATTTTCCCTGCCTAGACCAATGCATTATGGAGATTACATACAAAATGCAGACTTGAGAACTCAAAAACAAACACCCTTTTATACAGAAAACAGGAAGAGACAAGTCAGTACCTCATCAGGACCAGGATTGAATTCGTATCCCACAGCCACGCACTTGAAGCCATAAAAGGAAGCTTTCTCGTCTTTCACATAGTCGGACGCTGTTTCCAGTGAGAACAAAACTTCATTTCCTGAAAGTAGAGAGAACGGAAATATGGAATATTAAAACAGAGACAGGAGGTCGGAGTAATAAACATAATCACTTTTAACTAATGGCTGCCTGCCTGTTGTAGCAGGTGGCTCAGCACCACTACGCAGATGAAAGCACATATGTGAACAAAAAAGAACAATTACTACAACTAGGTAGTAAGAATAAACGTTTAGTACCTCTTTAGAGTTATTTCTGCCCTCAGTTTCCAAAATTAAAGTAAGCACCACATCATCCCAAATGCTATTGTTGCTTAAGAGGCTGACTTCAGGCCTTAGCAGCGGTTTGCGCAGTTGTATTATTCATATGTATCAATAACTGTTCCTTTCCCACGCTCTCCTACCTGGCAGCACTAGGACAGTTGTAGGCCATCCAGTGGATCCTGAGAACTTCTTGAGCTCAGTCCAGGTGTTGATGGTGTCATGGATCAACGGTTTGCCTCCCAGACTGGACAGGTGGAGGGTTCGGCTGGGAATGAGCAGGCGAATGACGTCCTCTGGCTGCGCAGTGCCACACTGTTGATCAAACTCAATGGTGGTCCAGCGCACACAGTCTGGAAATGATACCTGAGGCACGATGAGACAGGGTAAGATTAGATTACACTTAAAGGTCACATGTCATGGCCATTTCCACTGATCATAATTCCATTGTTGAGGTCTACTAGAATAGATTTATACTGTGCAATTTTCCAAACTCACATTGGTTTCGCATACAGCATCTCTGTAAAGTATGTGTATTCAGCAGTATTCACTCTCTCCACTAAACGGCTCGTTGCAGCTCTTGCCCCCCCCTCCCTGTGAGCCCAGTGTGCTCCGATTGGTCGGGACCAGTCGGGACGTTGTGAATCGCGCTAAGCTCCGTGGAGGTGTGATTTCCTTGTTTAGCGATACACAGCGAAACACAGCCAAACTCACCCTGAGCACACACAAAGTCACAGCCGAAGTAAAAACAATAAGTGTGGCTTGATATTGAGTAAGAAAAAGGTTGATAAACGCTGTGAGAATGGGTCTGCAGAGAGAATTTCGCCGCGATCCCAACTGTCTGTTATCAGCCTGCAGCCAGGGAGGAGAAATCAGCTGAGCTGCCTGCACTGAGTGTGTGAGGACGTCCGTGGATTGGTCAATTTGGACCAATCAGCCGGGGCTTAACGTAACGGCTCCGCGGACGTAACGTAACGGCTCCACGGATTGGTCCATTTCGTTCTGGGGACGACATGACATCATGATGTCCCCGGAAGAATCAAATGGACAGTGACGTATCTCCAACGAGACGTTTTGGGGAGGTATTTTCTGTTTTAGAGTTTTACTCCCTACATGGTGTACTTTGAGGGTTTTGACTCTGCACACCGTTTACATGCATAAAAACCTTCATAACACACAAGGGGACGGGTAATAACCGGAAAAGCATGACATGTCACCTTTAAATTATTTGTGTGTTTTTCAGATGTCCTTGCTATGATTTTAGCATAATAAATGATACCTTACCCTGTATTGGGTGACACCAGATTGTTTATAAGGGTGATCACTCTCGATAACTGCGTAGTGGTTTGAGGTGGTACAGGCTGAAAGGCCCTGCTCGGGCTGGTTGCCAGTCGTGCTGTCTGTTGACTGGTTGGGGTTGAAGGTGGGTGGGGCGTACTTCTGGTTGAGGGCTGAGACGGCGGGTAGCAGCTCCTGAACGAGGCCAAACACCTCAACAGCAGCCTGGATGAGGAAGAGCAGGCATTTTACCACAATGCCACATCAGAAGACCACTTTTACTTTTTACCTGACTTGACCTCTTACCTTAGGTACAGACGCAGCTACAGGGCCGATGTAGGCCAGGATAAGAGGCAGCAGCATGGAGAACAGGCTGGATGAACTTAGCAGCTCAGGAATGTCATCCACTGGAGATAACAGAGGACAGATAAAACAAATGAGAGGCTGAACAGATCAAATCTAAATGAAATACGAGTGGCTCTACACCAGTGCTTTTGTAATACAGGTGCAAGTTTGTGATGCTCACCATCAACAGCAAAAGCTCTGTTTAGCAGATCCTTTGCAGCTCTGACCACGGCACTGACCACAGACAGAGCTCTGCTACAGTTCTTGTCCTCCTCATTGGCTTTGCTCAGCAGCTGAGACTGAAGATCCCCATCATACTCGCTCCTTTAACAGGGAGAAAAACTCAGGTCAGAAAAAAAGAACCTCAAATTCACAGATATGAGATGTTATAAAATGCGGGCTTTGTGTTTACCTGTAGTAGAGGATCTGTGGGATCTGCCCTCTGGTCTGGTTGGTGCCATTGCTACTCAAGCTGCAGGTACTAAAGGTGAAGGAGACACCATCAGAGCACTGCACCGTGGTCATGCCTCCATCACCGTTAGCCGTCCGGCTGCCATAGTTCCGCAATCGGACAGCGTACTTCACCCCCTCCTGCAACAGAAGAAATTAATCAGTGAGATTATATGCATTTTAATGAAAAAGGGTAAAAAGGGTAACACTTTATATGATGCCAATGACTAATTCATTATAATCTGCTTGTAAAATAATCTAGCACTGTAAAATTATAAGAACAATTTATTTATGGAGGAACAACTGAATGAAGGATATTTACCTAAACAAAACTCACTCATGGGCTTCATAGAATGTGGTACGATATTATGGTTACAGCATATGATATCTTAACATTTGTATCCCAAGAGCAAATCATATGCTTTCTTATTTTCTTGAGACTCTGTACCTTGAGTGGCACAGCCTTGTCCAGGCGGATCTCAGCAATATCACTGGGAGAATCATCAGTGCTGTAGGTGCCCTTCACCAGCTCCAGGGACGTCCACCTGTGAGTATGTGCTGAGTCGCCCGGGTGCTCTGTCTGCGCCTAAAGGATGAAGGGACAAAAGTTGTAAAAATACCAAGAAATCTTGTACAATGAATAAAATATTATAAAATATAATATCACTTACATCATCAGCCAGCACCTCTAATTCATACTCATGGATGCCCCCTCCTCCGTAGACGCAAACGCCCACCAGCACAACGCCTGGCTTGTCCACCGTCATACAGATGGCATCCGGAGAGCCATTGCCCGTGTTCCAACTCCGGCCCTGACTTGTTTTGGTGAAACGGTTCGGGGAAGCCTTTACGGAGTGCAGCGAGTTTAGTCCATCAACCTTAAAATAAAGGATACAAGAAGATATGTAGTCAAACGTATAAAACTAACTACATTACCACATGAGGCTGATTAATACATTTGAAGAGGAATTCCAAGCTTTTAATGCAAATATTAAATTCTTAATAAAAAGGCATATTCTATGTCCTCTGCATGAAGACCATCCCCGACTCAAAGCGTGCATTACCCCAGGTACACTGATGTACAAGTAATGGATGTCATCTTATTGTGAAGGTCAGCAGTAGCCAGGTACCCATCCAAAGATATTGCACATTTTAACTAAATGTCAAGGAAATCTGTTCCATTTGGGTTTGTAATACGTCATTGCAAAAAATCCTTTATTTAGGGAGAAAAACAGAACAGAGACCAAATGGGTAGTCTCTAAAAGATACACTATCTAAAATAAACGCCTGAAATCAAACACATCTGTTCAGTAATAATCTATTTATAACACTCTGCTGACAACAGAGAGCCAGACACAATGGCAGAGGGACCCTTCCCAGGTGCTCAGGGGAGGAGGAGTTGTTTCCTTGACAACAGACTGGGTTAGAAACAGTGGTGACGAGGACTGCCTTTGAGTGACAGTAACCATGGCAATGATAGTGCTAATGTCCAGCCTGAAGCAGACAGTAATATCTGTGATAATAATTAAATAAAGAGACAAACATCTGTCCTACCCACTTAAAGGTAGGGTAGGTAAGAATGGAGAAACCAGCTCGAGTGCGCTAGAATTTGAAAGTACGCAGCCGTAAAAAATCTGCCCCTTCCTTCAGACTTCCTTAAAGAGCCCCTCCTCCAACACACACGAACGTGCACATGACCAATGAGGGCACGAGATAAGTTTGTGCACGAGATGGAAGGCTGACAGGCAGGTAGGCCATCCAGTTATTTTAGCCGGGCCGGCTCAGATGATTGGTCGTGCTTTTTACAACGCCACGGCTTCCACAGCATTTAAAAAGGTCCCATGTCATGGCCATTTCTACTGATCATAATTCCATTGTTGAGGTATACTAAAATAGATTTATATTGTGCAATTTTCCAAACTCACATTGGTTTCTCACACAGCATCTCTGTAAAGTATGTGTATTCACTGGTATTCACTCTGTCCTAAACGGCTTGTTGGAGCTCCGCCTCCCTCCCCTCCCTGTGAGCCCAGTGTGCTCTGATTGGTCGGGACGTTGCGAGGCTCGCTGCTCAATAATCTGGCTTACTGGTGTGGTTTCCGGGTCGGCAATACAGCGGGACAGCGCGAAACTCATCCTGAGCACACACAAACACTCACAGCCGAAGTAAAAACAATAAGTGTGGCTTGATATTGAGTAAGAAAAAGGTTTATAAACGCTGTGAGAATGGGTCTGCGGAGAGCATTTCTCCGCGATCCCAACTCGTCTATTACCAACCAGGGAGCTTTATGCAAGTCAATGGGACTCCCTGTTAGTTGAACATTTACGCTAAAGGTCTTGGTGTGTGAGGAAATCCGCGGATTGGTCCATTTTGGTTCCCGGAAGAAACAAATGGAAAAAGAGAAATCTCCAACGAGGCGTTCTGGGGCAGCAGAGACAGGTCTTTTCTGTGTTAGAGTTTTACTCGCTACAGGGTGTACTTTGAGGGTTTTTGACTCTGCAGACCGTTTACATGCAGAAAAACCTTCATAACACACAAGGGGACGGGTAATAACCAGAAAAGCATGACATGGGACCTTCAATATATTCACTGCTATCGGGATGTTAAGAGCATTCCATGGAATATAACAAAAACTGTTTCTGAAGTGAATGACCTACCCCACCTTTAATGACTCGGCACACCGTTAAAACAATAAATCAAACCTCTTTTCTGTTACTGATTTTTGGCCACAGTAGAAACATCATCTTGTTCCAAGAAAAAGATATGGAAAGTTGATTTGGTAACTATATACACTGTAGCTTCAAGTAAGGTTATAGAATGAGGAAGAATAAAAAGGGAAAAAGCAAGGAATGACATGTAATCAAGATCTCATCTGTAACTTAGAAAAGCTGCACCGTGATAAAGAAGATGATGATTAACAAGTGATTAACAAGTTAACAATGTTGTTGATGCTGCAGATTGAACGGTGAAACAGAGGAAAGGTCAGTCTTTTCTGAAAACAAAACAGCCAGAATCCTAAAACCCTGTTTAATCTCTTGTTCCTGGATGAGGGTCCTTTGCACCTGCTCCCTCGTGACATCTGGTGAGTAATAAAAGACCCTGAGCTTTGACAGATTGTGTAGTCATGTCTTGTTGTTGGCCTAGTAGTCACAGCAATATTGTATAACTCTATAATCACTTAATCTAAATAAGGGATCATCATAAAATAAAAAATGTAATGTGTCATGTGAAGTTACCTCGGAGCCCAGGGCAGAGGCGGTGAGCTCAGAGACGATGGAGGCCAGCAGACCACAGGTGTTGGAGACAAGGTGCGGTGAAAACAGCTCCACCTCCTTCCTCAAACTCTTCCTCACAGGCAGCACCACAATCACCAGCATCTTCTCCAACACCTCCCGGAAACTGGTCATGCCCATCAGGTTCTCCTCCGTCTGAGAGGAAGACAAATAATACTGTCTTAATAGTTAGGTAACTGAAGTATTACAACAAGCATATTATGTCGTAATGATCAAATACCATAATGTTCTCCATCTCTAGAAACACACATAAGCACCCATGTCCACCATTTTGAAGTGAAGATACCTGATGAACAGTAAGTATATCATGTGCCAACACTCACATGGCTTAGTTTCTCCATGTGGGCGACCAGCAGGGGGAAGCGGTGAGCGAGGGCAGAGTCGTTCTCTGTACTGACTTGTTTGACCAGCGAACGCAGCAGCACTTCCCCGTCATACGCGATGGGCAGGATGGATGTCAGCTTCACTGAAGTGTGGCACAGAGCAGACATTACAGCTGCCAACAGACGGCTGCTGGATGTGCGAAAGTTGGCCTCAGCAATGTCCTAAAAAAACAGGGAGGACGAGAATTAATCTCTGATTTTATAACCGCTTTGAACAATTTCAACAATGTTTATTTAACAGCCTTAGAGAATATCAGAATGAAGCTGTGGTTTTAAACTTTTAATGAGTTGTCTTGATATGACCTCAATATATCTATCCATTTTAGCTCTTTCTAGGCTACAGTGACATGGTGTAACGTTATTGACCTGGTCGAGACAGTTGAGCAGGTCACAGAGGCAGGCCCACTGCAGAGCCGGGGTCGGGTAGAAAGAGTGGAAGCAGGCAGTGAACGTGTTGTGGCACTCCTGCAGCACAGCTTCCAGCAGGGTCAGAGGCTGAGACAGGTATCCCTGGGGGTCGTTGTCCAGCTTAGTCAGGCAGTTGTCCATGCCTTCTGAGAGGATCTTCTTCAGCAGGCTGCGCGTCTTTCCCACGCACTCTGCCAGCTTGCTCGACTCCTCCACCACAGCTTTGGTGCTGGCTGGAAATCAAAGAACACACAGAAAAGGAAAACATTACTTGATCTTATCAGAAGCCACACACTGAATGAAGGGATCAATTGAAATGTACTTTTAAAAATATAAACACATTCTAGTCTGTTCAGGATCAGACATAACATATTGGCACAGTGACTCCATTCTTAAATGATTAAGGATGGATATTGTTTCTCAAACAGAAAACACATTGTTGTGGTTTTCACAAGCATTTTATTGCCAAATACTAATTGTGAGCTGTGCTCCTACCAGCAATGGGAAATATCTCACAGATGTAGACCCTGAGCAGGCGGAGGCAGCATGTGCCAACAAAGCGCAGTCTCTCCAGGTCCAGCAGGGTGGCTGTGTACTGGAAGCCTTTCAGCCCTCGCAGCTCCTCCACACCCAAAACCAGGGTGGTCCAGCTCCAGTGAAGGACACTCAGCAGAGACTCAAAACACTCCTACAGAGACAGAGTTAGACAGTTACACAAAGTCTTGTAAACCTTACAAAGCCCTACTTGAAAGAGTCCAAAGTAGCCCTTAAAGCATGAGGAAACATTTAGGGGAACACTATAAGACATAAAGACAGTACTCACCACTGAGACGGTTCGAGCGAATGAGCGTTTAAGGATATGAACCGGTTCACTGGTCTGCTGTTTTCCTTTAGCTGCATTGCCATCATTTGAAGGAAGCCTGATGTTCAAACATAAAGAGACAATCAAAATAATTTACTTACAAACCTATAGACAAAATATGCGTGAATCACAATCAATTCAAGGACTTTACTTGCCTGTAAAGTAGCTGTGGTATTTGACCTGCGTTAACATCTGTACCATTGTTTGACTTCTTAGAGCTTTTGAACTGAAAGACCACACTAAAAGGGAAAAACAAAACATTCAAAATGAAAATCTGTGTGACGAATTTTCAGATTGAGACATTATAGAACCAAATGATGCCTATGGAGAATGTAAAATGTTTGTTTACCCATCATCTGTTGTAATGGTTGCCTGTCCATGGGAGCCACAGTCACTGCTGGGTCCAGAGACTCGGGCCCACGCCACATACCACCAGCCCAGCTGCAGCAGCACTGGCTCATCAAACATCATGGCGTATTTCTCCCTACAGATAACCCACATTAACATTAATTCCACATAATTTTCTTTACATGAAAGATGCGTGAGAACAGAAGGGAAACACAACGAATCCATTAACTTTACCTGGCAGCACAGTCATAAGCTAGCACGTCAGTCTCAGCCAGTAGATCTCCGTCCGTCTCGTGGTCACCTCCGTCAGGTCCAAGCTCAAAAAGCTGCACAACAAAAGGAGTGGGGTAATGTATTGTAAAGATTGTAATTGAAATGCCAATAGCAATAGTGAGTATCGCATTTGTAGTGAGTATCGGACAGTCGAGACAGAAAAAGTCAGTAATGACATTGACAAAATGCCTAAAACAATCACATGTGTCTTTGTTTAAAAAAAAAGAAAAAAAGTCTCTAAGAAGCTCACCTTGATCTTGGCAGTGTACTCCCCTCGTCCCCCGAACAGACCCAGGCCCCCCAGCAGGATGTCCGCATCAGCACAGAAGCGGATGGCCTCCACAGAGTGAGCCGAGTAGCCCCAGCCACCACCGTGACCTACAACATCACACATGGGATCGATAAGGCATTGCAACGTACAAGGAAGTGGGTTTATCCACTTTTAAGTACTTTCACTCTGATCTGACTTGAATATTGATGTTGTGACTTTAAAGGTTAGAGGTAGAAGAGCTGGATAGACTAAAAAAAAAAAATTAATCAAGCTAAAAATATATTATTATATATCTTTCAGTATGTTGTATCAGGCACGCGGGAAGTCAGTCAGAGTTGGGGGTGCGGCGGGGAGATAGCACGCTTACACTATAGGTGCGCCACGTTTGGGGGTGCGTGGGGGTGCGGGTGCTAGTGGTGCCTCGCAGGTGGGGGTGCTGCAGCCCCTCAGCACCCCCCCTTTCCGTGTCCCTGTGTTGTATCATACATAATTTACAACAAATCCTGTTCAAAGATCCCACTTACTCTCGAAGCGGTTCACCACACTGTAGTCCTCCTTAGAGTAGACCTTCATCACTGCCTGGGTTTCTTCCTCTGCACTGGCTACACCCATCTTCAGCTCTTGCATGGCTGCCAGTGTATCCAGGCAACCTAAGTAGACAACCCAGTATACTTAATCTTAGTATTGAAAGATTACATACATAAACAAAAATGTATAATCTAGGAATTCCTGCACTTTATCATATTTTGGCCAATCTGTCTCTCAAATAAAAAAATGTACACAGCTAAAATCCCATCACTCAGTTAATGAATGAACATTTTCATTAAAAATATGGGATTTATGGGAATATCAGTTCAATCAGGGTGGGGTTAGTGAAATCAGCTTTTAAAAAAGAAGATGTCCGCATTGTCGATTATCACTCTTGGAGCATTCATCTTCACATTCCTACTACCATAAGAAATTCATAAAAGATTCATGCGACCAAAGACACTTTGCTGGATGGTTAGTGCAGAGGATTACCAAGGATGTGTAGGGCCCCGTGAGAGCGAGTAGTAGTGGCATGAGATCCTGAGGGCAACGCAAGCTCGGGGCTGAGGATGCTACAGCGAGCCTGTAGATCTGTAGCAGAGGGCATCCTGGCATCAGCGATCACTGCATTGTAGCACAGCATCTCTTTTGCAGCTGGCAGGAACCTAAAGAAACACACAGGGCCACATAGAGTGCAAAAAGGGTTAGAAAAACACATTTAAATAGAGACACATTAAAAAAAAAGGATAATCTGTAGGGCGTCTTCCTAAATCTTGAGACTTGGAATGAATAGTACACAAAGTGGTACATACACGTAAACATAAACTAAACCAAATTGTTTACATTGTATTGCTGTGTATAGTTGATATTGACTAACCTCCATATGACATCATACACAGGGTCCAGACAAAGGCCAAATCCCTGGAGGTCCTCTTGCTCAGAGTCATTGAAGGTCCTGCAGCTTCCATCCAGTTTGTTGATAAGCAAGCATTTAAATGGAGGCGGCTCAGATACAGAGGAGGGCACAAGGCCAATAATGTGTTTGCTGGCAAAGATCTCTGAAGTTGCTAGGACATGGGAGTTGATAAGAGCCTCATCGATCCGCAGGAACGTCTGGTCCCCGCTGGCACCGATCCATGTAGCCTTTCGTCCATATTTGGCACCGATGTTGGGCATGGGGGACGGCTTGGCATTCCAGTAGGGCATGTCCAGGATGGGCCGGCCCAGCTGTCCTTTCTGAAAAACAATGAGGATAAATTGTCATTGTCTAGGGCAGGGGTGCCCAACCTTTTTTGAACCAAGAGCTACTTTTAAAGTTGCCAGTCTGCCGAGATCTACCAGTCCAAATAGAGAGACATAGCCATTACTGACAGCCTACTACCAGGTAAATGCACACTTCTACTTGTATAAAACTGACCTTTGTACGATTAATACTTCATAAAATACTGCAGATCCTTTATCTTACCTCTTTCTAATCTACACACATACAAGTATTTAACTGAAGTTACACAACAGTGCTGTTGATACAGAGTTGGAGTTTATCCACACGTCACTACAGTGGTTAATGTTTTCAAGAAACATTGAACAGTGCTGCCACATATGACACAGGAAAAAAAGAAAAGACACTGAACCCTTTCTTTGCCATTATATAAAAATAGTGTTGCTACAAAAGTATAAATTAGGCTTACTAATAAGACAACTCAGATCTGAAGCTACACAGGAATCTGCTGCCAAAGTGCAATAAAAAAGACAAAATTAATAGAATCAAACCCTTTTTTTGTTGCATTTTAGTAGAGTATAAAAAGAAATGCCTTTAAAATAGGATGCAAGCAACACTAGTTTCTTAACCTGAATTGATAATAGACTATAATCAAAGTAAACAGAACAGATCTTAATGTTTGCATTCTTATACCATGTTGTACAATAATTATAATGAATAAGTTCAAACGAACTAAAACTTACAGCTGATTAATAACGGTATCTAACTTGAGTTTTTATTATATCAAAAACCTGTTGAAATGCTACTGTTATTTTTACTGTCCCCAAAAAGCGCATCGGCAGCCTCCAGGAAAGCTTCTTTCACAACTTCGCCGTCTTTGAAAGACTTCATGTGTTTCTCAAGAACGTGACTGACACGATACGATGCTCTGGTAGCAGCCTTGCTCTTGTTGTTGAGCCTGGTGAAAATGGACTGCTGTGCATTTAGCTGTCCTTTCAGGCCCCTCCCCTTTTGGGAGCGTAGGGCAGAATTAGGAGGGAATTCCGTCTCGTAGCGTTTGTTTTGAAATGCCGCTCCTAAATTACCCTTCTTCGATAAAGCCACGCTCGCATTGCAGATGAGACACATGGACTTTGAATTGGAATAGATACAAAAATAATCATCCTCCCACTCGGAGTGAAAATTATATATTTTGGGTCGCGATCGACTGGTTGGGCACCCCTGGTCTAGGGCAATTTGTTATCAACTGTATCAAAAGCTAAATATATTGTGTGTAATAAACAAAGTAGTTAGTTAATTCTCTAAACAAGCAGTTGTATACACATTGTAACGGTACAAATGTTTTACTTACCGAGAAGCTCCCGAATGTAAAGACCTGCCCATCAGTGAGAAGAACAGCTGTGTGGTTGCTGCCCGCTGTCACCTGAACACTGGGACCTGGAAGGGTCTGCACCAGAGTTGGAGAACCCCTAGCAGGTAGAAACATCAACATTAGGTTGTGTGAGTACACAAGTCTTTAACACTTAGTATCAGAATCAAGTTTATTTCCAAGGAGGTTTTCACACAAAAGGATTCTACTTTGGTATATTGATGAATACACATGGCATATCTTAAAAATATAATTGTAATCAAATGACTGTAAAAATATTAAAAACATATCACCAATGTGACAGACTCACACATTTAGACCTATGTATCAATTATGTTAACATTACTTGAGGCGTGAATGACATAAATACTGTATTTATTTTCCTGTGACTTGTTTGTAATATACAGGTCAAATAGTTGGCTATCACATTAAAAACGAGGAGTGTACTTGCACATGCAACTGGGAAGGAGAGAGCTGAATGTGAGGAGACAAAGAACTAATAAATAAACTACTAAAAAACATTACGGTCCTATGTCTTTCCTTAATTACTTTTCCTTGACTTGATTTTAATGAAGAGCAGTTTTACTCGAAACATCACTTGGGTGCAATTATTAAGTGAACATTGGGATCCTGCAGTGTGCAAGCTTTCAATTTGTTTTTGTCATTACATTTAAAAGATGTCAAGGCAACAGAAGCAATACCTTGAGTTTACGTCTCCATGTCCAAGCTGTCCATGTTGGCCGTAACCAAATGTGTAGACGTCTCCATTCTCCATCAGCACCACTGAAAAGCAACATAACCATGACTGTTACCTACCTATTATCTTTACTGCAAGGTCAGACATTATTGTTAGAGGTGTTGGAATACATTTTCAAAAATAATATGCAGTCAAATCTACCCTGGAGCCTCACCAGAAGCAGCTTTGAGTTATATTCTCTTACCCGAGTGGTGAAACCCGCAGCTGACCTGCACAGCTCGCAGCTCACAGTCAAATCTCACGGCCCCCGGTGGGTAGGTGGTGATTTTGCTAGCATCTTTCTCTCCACGCTCACTGCTACCATCTACAAGGCAAACACACCAAGTCAGCACATTTAAGTAGAGAACAGGGAGAGAGTGAGGTTAAGTAGCAACTTCAGACCACAGAGGTGGAGGTCTCTGCAGAGTCCTGGAAAACAGAGCTGGAGGGAGAAGGGGCTTCAAAAGAAAATGGGGGACAAAGGGAGAAGCATACTGAAAAAGAAAGGAGGGAACAGAACCTCTTAACAGAAAGGCTTTTGGCAACCAGTCCCATACATATGGATCTAGTGTTTGTTTAGCAAAGAGTTTGATTTCCAAAATATGTCTGTGATCAATGAGAAAGAGGGAATCTGGTTTACCCTGAGCCCTGTGTAAGAGGTCACAGCTGTGTGAGAAGGGGGGGGGGGAGGCCCATGCACTACAGTCAATACAATGACAGTCAATACCTTTTTGGACCATGCTTCAGCTCAATGTGGTTTACCTTTGTATCTGAAGCCAGCCAGATGAGACAACAGCCTTAGGTTTTGATACAACTTCAAAGTTAATGTAACATAAATATTGACTGCTTCGTGGCTCAAACATTTCTAAAGTGGGGTTGAAAGTTTAGCTCATGGTGACAGCTGTCAATGTGAGTAAAACCAAAAGGACAGAGGTGCTCTTCATCTAAAGCAGTGTTTCCCAAATGGGGGTGCTTTGAAGCTGCAGAGGTTAGTGAGATATTCCTTCAAATATCAGTCATGCTTAATTCCTGAAGGAATTACACTATGATAAGTAAAAGAAGAAACGAGATGTAAACTGATGCAACCAACGCGATCATGTTCAGTGATGTCTTTTTTTTTTGGAACAATAATGTTTTGAAATAGCCATAGGGTACTAGGATGAAATCATATTTGAAAAGGGGGTATATTATTTGAGAACCACTTGTCGAAAGTACAATATGAGTAATTTGGAGGTCCCACACTAAAACACTGGTATTGTTGGTGGGTTGATTTTTGAGTAAACATTCCTCATAAGACCATGAAGGATGCTCAGGGGAGTCACACCAAACAAACTATCCTTACAATTGTGCATCAACCACAATGAATGGTTCTGCAAAAACATAAGTAATTCTGCAAATTAAAACATCCTCCATTTCTAAACAGTCCTTAAAAAAAGGATACTGCTCTAAAATAGAATACTCTATGGCGTCTTAACTTCCCATGTATGACAGTGGGACAATTAAACAAGCCACTTATCGTTAACAAGGAGTTTCTGTGTGGAGGGTTTTCAAATGGTGAAAGTTACCAGAATTGAATTTACAGTAAAGAGGGCACAATTCTAGACACTGAAAATGAAGCCTTGCCTAATAATAATCCACCAGCAGATCCACTTCAACCTGTGCCATCTATTTGCTTCAAAAGCAGCAGCAGCTTTGATGGAAGATGAAGACCTGCCCAAGTGCACTATCTACACAAAAATATACCATCTTATTTTATATTATGGCAGGCAATGAGTGATACAGTTTGATATTTTACATTTTCTTAACTCAAGTATTTGCAGAGAGAAGACTTTTTACAGCTCTAAGCCTGAACTTTGTGCTCTTTCCTCCTTATGGTTACTTTAGAAAGGAGAAAAGACTCCAAAACTCCAAAAACAAGTTGCCTGTGTTCGTTGAATAGTAACTTGAGACAAAGAACCAGTACACTCACTTCTCTGATAGTTAAGTGCCTAAAAAGCTTACATAATGCTGTGACACATTTTGTGATTTCCAAGCCCTTTTCATTAGATGATTCAAATCTAAAAATACGATTTGTTAAACAAAAGACCCCTCTTTTTTCCTTCTGGGTCAAATGTTTCTGTCATTTACTCTTTTTTTCTGCTAGCAATACTGCAGTTTACGGCCAAAGTGACAAATCAGTTGTAACTGGAGTGATTGTAAATCCAGTTACAACTATTTAGGTCAAACAACAGCATTGGGGCAGAGCAGACATCCTACTCCAAAAATAAGAAATGTTGACTACAAAAAATCTGTGTTCTACAACAGGCCTGTCCTATGTTAGGGTCATGTCAAATTAAACTAATTAAAGGGAGCCAGCCTGTTGAGGTTGGTCTTTCACCCAGTCTAGAGACTACACAGTAATTTGTTCCACTGCGAGAGTCCTTCTCTCCAAAAGCCTACATTGTTTGCTACCATGAGACCTGATGAATACACAAGAGTCCTGCCGTCAGAGAGTGAGAGAGGAGGTGGGCGGGACAGCCAGATTGGGAGATGAGTCAAAGGGGTGTCTCTGCACCCATTGAGTTAGTGAAAACCGTAGTACCTTTGTGCTTGTCCCGTTTATGCCTTAGTGCCTGAAGGGGTCTTATTCTGGCTAGGGCCTGCTCACGCTGGTTCATAAAAATGGGACCGGGATAAACAATGGGGCCTGGGGGAGAAAGAAACTTTCACATGCATGCACAATGCTCGCAAAATGCGAGAGAACACATGGTAACACCACAACAATACACACACATTGAAAAACAATAAGGACACAAGCAAGGGGGAAGTCACCAAGACACAACACCCAAGCAAAGAGCACCTGGAAGGTATTCAAAACTAAAAGAGGGTGGACATACATATTGTAGAATCTAAGACTGCCCCCTTCTTAGTAGATCGATTATTAATTGTTAATTTTGGTCCTTTTTGTATAAAATATCTTATGTAATTTGTATGGTTTGCCATGCTCAATCATTGAAATGTACATCTCTGGTAACACAATTATTAAAGTGGTGCTTGTGCATGTTTTTGTATATTCTACAGATCTGTTTAATCAATCAACTAATCGATTTGTCGACAAAATTCTGTTACGAAGAATTGATTTAGTCGCCGATAGCACTAGTAGTTTCACCCTAATCGTTAACCTCCGCTTCCACCTTCTCACTCTCCCTGTGGCTATGTTTAAGTCTCTAGGATAAAAGGTATTAAACCAAAAACACACAATCCCTTCCCTAGACATTGTGCCATTTTGTTTCGCACTGATTTATACCTCTGCCTTCCTCCAGCCTGTGCCGGCGGTTGATCCTCTGTCGTTTCTCTTCCTGACGGATTTGAATGTGCTCCTCGATGTTCACTCCTGGAGGGGGAGGGACAGGCACAGCTGAAAACAAAAAAAGGCCCCAGATACAGGCAGCCAAGACAGGATGCAGGAGAAGGAGGAGGAGGGAAAACGGAGCAGAGCAGAACAAAACAAGACACACATCAATGAATGATGGAAAGAAGTGATGGAGAAGCAATGACTCTGCACAACACAAGAATAAAACAAAGCAACGAAACATGTGCGAAATGCTGACTCAAGCAAACGCAACAGACAGTGGGATGTGTGGCATAAGCAGAGTGCGGGCATAGCTCAGAAAGATATATCGCTCGCACACAGCCCCGCTCAAGACAGTAATTTATTCCGATCAATTATTGAGAATCCAACATACAGTAACCTACTGGACATTGGAATATAACCTCACACAGGTTTGTGCATGACAATCTAACATGCATATGATGTATCAGACTTTGTGTCTTTAAATTAAAAATGTAAGTGGTGATATAGGTGAGATGTAAATCGTGCATGAATGAGCAAAACAGTGAAAGTATGACATGGCAGATATGAATTTGCATACCTAGCAGCAGGTCCAGTGGAATCATCTCCTTCACTGCATCAAAGATGCCTCTCTGTCTGGCCTCCTGACCGTCCAGCTCCCTGGCGCAGGCCTTACAGCAGCCACACGCCGAGCAGCCCGACTCTCCGGATCCACAGCCACAGATACTGGGGGGGGGAAACAGACAAATAATCACATTATGATGAGCAGTTAACCAAAGATTTGTTAGAAAAAGGTCCTCCCTGGCCCTTTGTCCAATTCATTCCAGACCCTGTTAATGCATGATTATTGATTTGTTGCTTTACTTTTTATTTATCGACTAATTGTAATCATACATGTACTTTGTTTAAAATAAAGATAAATGTAAAAATATTTTTGAAATATTAACAAAATAAAGAACATGGCATAAAACCAAAATAAGTTGTAGGAAAAAAATGTAATTCATAGAAACAATAATCATGTTAATTTGATATAAATACTATAAAAAAGTAGGCAGGAAGATATCTCTTTAATATCCGAACAGCACAGAACTTTTGCTATGTTCTGCAAAACCTAAATAAAAAAGGTTTTATTAAGAGAAAAAAACAGTTTTTTAGCTCTTGACAGTACCCAGTCATTGAAAAGATATTGTAATGACCAGCTTCCCCCCCTTCTAGTTTTGTGTCTCCTTACCCTCCTGGCACTCTGTCCGGCCGCCCACTGCTCACACAGCTGGCCCCGTAGCCCGTGCAGTCTCCACACACGGTGCACACCATACACTGGTCCAGCTTCCACTTGTGCATGCCTGGCTGGCACATCATGCTCTTCTCTTCCTTCTCTTCTACCTCGTCCTCCAGGTCTTCATCCATAGCCGTTGCCATGCTCTCTACACCAAATGCTACATCAAAAACACACAAGACAAAGTAAAGCATTCCGATTGAGTACGAAGAATGCACCCAATTTACAGTATGTTGTTATGTATATTTGTTTGTCCATCCGCTCACCTTTCCCAGCCTGGCTCATGGACCCAGTGTCTCTGCCACACTGGCCCTTGTTATTCACCCCAAATGTCCACACTTCACCACTCTTGGTCAGAACACACGTATGGGCCTTACCCATGGCAACCTGAGTTACAGAGTGACCCTTCAGGTCTGTGACTTGGCCTGTGGACAAGAAAATACAGATTATAGAGAATTTGAATAAAATGGTTTCCAATGGAGACATATTTATAGACGTGTATAGATGCTTATTTCTTTTTGTAAGTCCTTAATCTTTCTTTCACAGAGCAATAAGGTCAATGACAAGACACTCTTGAAATATCTCAGAAACATTTCTTCAAGTTAAGAATTGGAAATAGCCTTGTTCAAGTCAACTCACAGGTGCTGTCACTGTAAATAGCATCTTTGCCAAACATGTAGAGCTCTCCATCCTTGGTGACGATGCTGCTGCTGCCATTGTTGCACGCCGTGTTGACCGCTGTCTTGGTTTCTAATTTGATCATCTTCTTGGGCTTGTACGGCTTGGGCTGTCTGCGACTTTTAGCTGCAAAGGAAAACAGACATCATCTTTAGGACTTCAAGGAAGATTGTTTTGATACCATAAATGGTTAAAAATAATGATTTATCCAATGTTTGCCGATAGTTTTTAAATTCTCTTACTGGACTCTCCATCTTCTCCCTTGCTTGCAGAGCCTGTAAAGAACACACTTCCGTCTTCGGCCACTAGCAGTGCATGAGAGCCATCATGGCCGACTGAGAACTGAACGATCTTAGGAGACTTTGTAACGGGCAATTCCACCCATTTCCCTGCTGATGGACCACCCTGCTTTATACCCAGGCTCTGGTACTTTCCTGTGTAGTAAATCTGTGAGGGGAAGAAGAGGGAAGGTGAAACACACAGGAAGATCAGAAAGAAGATCAGGAATAAGGAACCGTTTTCATTAAGTGATTCTTTTTGAGGAGTGTATTCATTTTGTTGGACCAAGCCATGTTTAGCCGGGGTTAGTTTTTGAACCAAACTGAACTTTCAGCTAGAGCCCTAATGACAGCAAACTTCCCTGCTGGCTGCGCCACACAGGGTTCTATGTACAAAAAATCAGGACCCTCTTTTTAATGCACTGAACAAGCCCATGTGTATAGTAGTTAAACAACAGGGTTAGATTGTGATGATACATTTACTAAGGATGTTGGGGGATTTTTTTTTTTTTTTAAACTCAAATCATCTGACATTTACATGAATAACATAAACACTTCAAAATGTAATGCATTAAAAAATTAGCTTGTAAACAGGGGCGGCGGGTACTGTAGGCTAGGGAAGGCTAAGCCTCCCAAATATTTTTGTCACTGACATTAGCGTTGCTATGCAGCCACCAGTAAACTGTACTACAAAGCCAGTTCAACAGACCTTGGATATGTTTGAGTTAGCCTATCTTAACTAACTAACAAACGAGATCTCGCTAAGCGGCCCTACGACGCTGGTTATCAACTCTGTAAATCGACCCAGGGTTTCGTCAACTTAAAGGGCCCATGTCATGCTTTTCCGGTTGTTACCCATCCCCTTGTTATGTAGCTTTTTCTGCATGTACACGGTCTGCAGAGTCACAAACCCTCAAAGTACACCCTGTAGCGAGTAAAACTCTAACACAGAAAAGACCTGTCTGTGCTGCCCCAGAACGCCTCGTTGGAGATTTTTCTTTTTCCATTTTTTTCTTCCTGAGTATAGTGACGTGACCATACCAAGGTCCAAATGGACCAATCCGTGGAGCTCCTCACACACACACACACACACTCACTCAGCCTTATCTTTTCTCAGCCGCGCTACTCCGCGGAGTTTCGCCGGAGTTTATCTGTTCTCTTTGCTCCGTGTGAGCTCCACTCACAGTTCGCCACACACTCACGTGTGTGTGCTCAGGCTGAGTCTCACTGTCTCGCAGACCCCACGCAGCAACCAGGAAACAACACCAGTAATCCAGCTCACACTGTCCGCTCTTCGAGCAGAGCACCGAGCCCCACAACGTCCCGCCAACACGGCACCCAGACCCCACGCAGCATTGTCATCCGTTTGTCATTACTGGTGTCCTTTGCTGGGAGCTAACAAACACCATTGTAACACAAACACACATCAGAGCACAATGGACTCATAGGGAGGGGGGGGGCAGGAGCTCCAACAAGCCGTTTAGGACAGAGAGTGAATACACAGACTATACAGAGATGCTGTATGAGAAACCAATGTGATTTTGGAACATTGAACAATGTAAATCTATTCTAGTATACCTCAACAATGGAATTATGATCAGTAGAAATGGCCATGACATGGGACCTTTAATGTGTTGCTTAAAATAATACTTCTGCATACAGTATGTGACACTGTAAGTGTTGCACGGCCAGATACGGCTCAGCTGACTCAGATAAGGAAATATATGATACATTATGATATTATATGATCGATGACGTGATTGATGATGTGATATGAATGATATGTGCGACACGTCGGCGTCTTCCCTGCATACGGCAGTTTAAACTGTATTTCCTTTATATGACTAATATGACTTGATAGATTTAAACTCTGCACACTGAGCTCTGATTGGTCAGCAGGTGGTGCTTTCACTGAGTTGATCTCTTATCTATAGACCCCGGAGGCGGAAAGCGTCAGCTAAAAAAAGTTATTTAGCCTTCCCAAACCTGAGCATCACGCGCTGCCTATACAGTACTTGTAACCATAGACACGTGGCCTTTGGCTTTTTCCTTTAGATCACATGGTGTACAAAATATCCAGCTGAGTGATGAGTACACTTTAAGCAAAGACAAAAGTTCAGCTGATTCTATTTGTACCCATACAGCCAATGTGGGTTGGGGTTATATGAAGATAAAGAGTGTTGAGAAATTAGGCTTTTACACTGACACAAACTGTGCAAGAGGCAACTGCCCTGCTTTAATATCTACACAAGAGGCACCCTGCACCACACCTTCATCTAGACACACATCCACACCCTCCACACACCCTAACCAACAACAATGTTAGCGTTTTTCTCTTACTAAGACTGTAAAAATGTGACATATCTTCTTCATCAGAGCACTGCCTACATACAGTACAGCCATTGGTCCCAGTGTGCTCGATAAGAAACCCTTTCATCTGACACCTAGAAGTATACAGGGTGTATTTCTCCATAGAAAAAGACATTCATAAATAAACTATTACTATAATGTGTTAAAACGTGTTGTCCAAAGCTTCACTCCACTCCTGAAAGTGGACATTATGCAATAGGTAGGTTCTACTCTAGCTGGGTGAAATGCACTATTAGTAATAGTCATTGTTTACGGTGTAATAGTAATTTTATACGGTGGGCCAGTGTGACAAAGAATGAAGAAAACGCATGCAAAAACACAATTAATTTAGAACTTTTTCCCAGATTCACCTGTCCCATCATTTGCAAGAAAAAAAGAGATCAGTGGTTGAATCTGTTACAACTTTCTTTTTCATTTCAGAGAAGATTTTTAACTCTTACCTTTCCTGAGGCAGTCTTCATCAAAGCAAACTCTCTGCCGGCTCCAAGCAGTGCTGCCTCCTCATCAAAGCCTGTGCCTGAGAGAACAACATACTATTTAGAGCCAATTCCACAGTGAGACAAGTTGGACAGTATGCTTTTTGATTTAATATTTCATTAAGTATATTATTATTATTATATTTTATGACTTACTGATGATGTGCAGGTCCTTCTCGAGGTCAAATAGAGAGATGCCGCAGGCATGAAGGCATTTCCTTGCCAGCTTTAGCTGCAGTTCCTGCTGCAGGGTCGGGTCTGAGCTCATACTATAGATCCGTACCACAAAACCGTCCTGCAAGAGCCAGGGCAGACGGGAGGAAAAGCTGTTTAGTTTCACAACCCAACATTGCTGCAGTGTGGAACTTAAAGTCCATATAACAATTTGAGGTATGGTTTCTGGTTTGATGAAAACATATCCCTGCTTCACCGGAGTGAACATGAAAACTAGAAAAATGTTGAGCTCTTAAAAAAGGAACATCTAAATGTTTTCAGAAATATGATTACTACAGTACTTCTTTACCACTTGTATTTATATCACTCATGTATGCACACAACAAAAAAATTGAACAATGTCAAGGATTTCTTTAAATCTCAATAATTGGTTTTAGGACACACTGGACATAATACTATGGACATTTAAACATTAGATTTGCATGTGTTCCTGATTTTAATGGGGAACGAAGTAAAACATTACAAATGCATTTGATAAACACATGAATGAAGACCTTTATTCGGTCATGGATATGTATATAATCTGGATCTGCCGTATGTTTGGGTCAATCTACTGAGGGTGTGGCTTGGGGTTATAAACTATGTGCATACATTTCTTAATAACATGGGAAACTTAATCTCGGTGTTAATAGCATATCCATATATAATATAGAAAATAAACCAGAAAGGGTATGACAGCTATTAACAACTCGCTGACTCAGTTCAACAGCTGATGTACCAGAGACGAGTTGGGTTAGTCAGACTGCAGGGGATGTGGCGGAAAAGGACAATTTACAGGGGAGGAACAAAGTGAAAAAGATGAACACAACAAGGAAATAATTGGAAGAGAACGGGGATATAAAAAGAGGATGAGGGATAGTGTGGGGATGGTCTGGTCTCCACTGTGTTGTAATGACACTCATGTGCTTTGACTCATGCAGAGCCATGTGCCACTCCAATCATTTAATAAGAGCCTCTATCCTGTTGCCAGTATTACACCCCAGGCCTCGACTTCTCCTCCCTACCATCTTTCCTGACTCTCCCCTTGACCTCCTATAGTTTACCCACCCATGTTTTCCTTCCCAACATCTGAAACTCCGTCATAGTGCGTCTCACATGGTTTCCCTCAGCCGTTAAGTGGTCTGCGCTGCGGATGCATTTCAGGCTGCTCACTAAAAATGCATGCAGCTTCTGAGGACTCCCCCATCCTCCCCCCACAGAGTATCCCGCCCCCATGATTAGCCTAGAAACTGCTATCTGGCTAGCTGCAACGGCAGATATATGGATTTCACATTTTCCCCTCCCCCACTCACATTACATAGTGCTTATGCAGATAACTGCTTGAGAGATTAAGCTCTCTGGAGAATACCCACATCTGGTGCCACTGCCCTCACTGCCACACCCACATTTACACAACACACGCACACACATTTATACAAAGACAGACACAGCTACACTTCCCTCTGTGACACAGCTGGTGATCAGCTGAGAGTCATTAAAAATGAGTGGGGCCTCTACAGCAGTGAAAGTGACAGTTGGTTCACAGGGCACTTGAAGAGGAACAACTAAATATTGTTTTTTGTTTTTTTAAAGGAAACATGTATTGAAAAAATGTGTACCCAGTTTCACCCAAAAATGATGAGTAAATAAGGGTTTGACTACACAACCATCTTTTAGTAGGGACGACTGCCAACAAAAAACTGAAAAAGACCTCCCTCTCTTTGAGATTGAGATGACGATTAGCCCATAATAAACACTATGATGTGGTTCAGGATGTCAATGTCCACTGAAGCCGTAACTCACATGCTGTACTGCCTGCAGGCAATTTACCTTAATTAACAGACTATAAATCTGAAGCGCCAAAAGGTCCTATTACTGAAACGTCCTTGGTGATTCTGGTCTTGAGACCTCTGTTGCATGATGATTGTCCAGTGTGTCATAAAATATTCTACTTTTGAATATAGATGATGCGCGATATAAATACGTAATAAGCATCTCTAGCAGGAATTTTAAACTTACATCTTTGCAGGCTGCGATCTGGTTGATGTACTCTCCGTCTGTGAAGATGATGTTCTGTCCGTCTGAATGTTGACCTGCAAATAAAAGGGAAGTTGATAATGAATAAACCAAATATTGTCAGGGGAAATCTTCACTATTTTAATCCAAATAGGTGTTTTTTATAGAAGCAAAAACATTTGTTTCTTGGCACCTGGCATGGTGATAGTCCCCTCCTGCTCCAGAGTCTCAGGATTGATCTTGATGGCCGACATGGTGTGGTTACATGTTTCCCGATATAACAAGTACCCCTGAAGACACAAAACAAACACTGATGCTAGTCGACAATCACTAAGGATAATCGCTAACTGATACCCCAGCCACACGAGGATGATAACGCAAACGGACCGCAATCGTTATCAAAAAAGTATTCCGTCCACACGCAACATGCACCAGAAACGTGTCCGTTCACACGAGACCGCTCGAAAGCGCTGTAGTACATACGCCAGGCCTGTAAGTAGCGCTGTACTCCTACCACAAAAGCAACGAAGAAGACTTCCCGCGCATGGTTGCCCTTCTGTTTATTCTCCGCTGTGGACGCTCTTGCTCTTTTTCTCCCTCCTATCTCGCCGGTAGTCCACCAGCAGATGAAAAACGCCGGTCAACATGTCCGTTAAAGTTTAAATCTTCCGGACAAAATTAGAAAAGTGCCGGTCAAAGGTCTTCTTTGTTATTTATTGAGCTTTAAAACAAATGAATAATGACTCTATATAATAATATAAGAATACAAAACGAAGCCTCTCTTTTCCTCCCCCTCTTCTGACAGCCCAGCAGCTGATCTCTGAGCAGGAGAGGCGGGGCTATTGCGCCATCGTTATCAGGACATGATCGTATAGGCGTAAACACGGAGCCGTTTGCCCCCCCAGAGCGTTTCCTTTACAGATCTACCCACCTAGGGACCCGTTATCGTTTTCTGCGTTTCCGTGTCGGCCTCGTGTGGCCGAACCGTCTATCTGATAGAGAACTGTAGCAGATACGACCGTTATCGTCCTCGTGTGGCCGGGGCTTGAAGCCCTGCAGGATGTTATTGCTAATGGAATGATACTGAGTTTTAAAAGCTATTAGTAGTCTGAAACGTACTCCTTTTCATATTCATCAATAACACCACATCAGCAGTTGAAATGTAAGTTTTAATGACAAAGTATACAGCTGTCATAGTGCAAACACCAAACTAAGCACTTACTGCAAATAACCAACATCATTGAAGTCACATGGAGGTCGACTCTAAGGTTAAACATGACCTGAATTGTGTACGCACTTAAAGCACTTTCAAAAGACACTTCACTGAATTAAATGTGAAGAGCATCTTAATGAAACCTACCTGAGCGAAGCCAAGCCATGATCTCTTCTCCTTTCGATTCCTGGTACGAGACGTGGAGTTGTATACGTGGCCCTGTGGGGCAATAAAAACACATGAGCATACAACAACAAGCACTGACAAACCTTAATGTAATGCAGATGAAAAATCTGCAGAAATACACATCCATTTTGTTGTTTTAACAATATATCACATTATTATAATGTCATATTATATTAATAATTTTTTTATGAGAATTCCAGCTGCTGTCTAGTAACATAATCTTTTACTGCTAATGCCTAAAAACCTACTTTCATTTATATAAATGTACTGAAATAATTGGGAAATATTCAGTTACTAAACAGTTAAAAAATAACCACAAAGGACATCTGTGAAATGTCTATAAAGTTGAATCCAACCATCTCATAACCTTTATGTAGAGAACATATTTTTCAGAATTGAATATGACACTATATAAACATGACACAAATAAGCAGACAACTGAAAGTTAACGTAGTTGCCGTCCTTTGAAAACCAAGCCAAGAATCTACAAATGTAGGGATGTGGTTATCACCATAGACTGTATATAAAGGGTTAAACTCAACAGTCAGCGCGTTCAGCTTAGATTGATACGTACCCTGACAGTGCCACTGTATCCAGAGCCCACTTTGTAGAGCCCATCCTTGCACAGCAAATACAGGAAGGAGCCGTCAGTCTGTAGGAGACAGCGCTCATCCTCATCAATGGCCACCTCTTTCAGGCTCCACTTGTTCATCAGAGCTGCGCGCTTGATGCCATTCCCAAACCAATCCTGGATTTGAATCTTTCCCACCAGGACAGCCTGCACACTCCTCTGCAGGGCGTTCAGTATAGTGGGCACCTAGTGTGGGGGCCAAGGAGTAGGGTGAGGGAAATGAGCAGAACTGCAAACCTCTGATGTGACATAATGGGGTGTATTTTGTGAAGTCGCCCATGCACAAGTGGGAACTGGCTTTGCTGCTGATAGTCAGGATCTCATATTTGTGACTGAGTCTGTGGTTAATGGACCTGCATATTTGCGTTCTTCTCATTCTGCCGAAACTCTTTTTTTTACACTACATTTACATAGACGCTTTTATATTTACATAGATTTACATTTTATCCAAAGCGACTTACATACTCAATACTGTGGGCAATCCCCACAGGAGCCATTTTGGGGTGAAGTGTCTCAGGGACACAATGACATGCTGACTGCAGTGGGGTTTGAACCTGTGACCATCTGATCCGAACACCAACGGACAACTCACTGCACCAAACGCCTCCCGTTTTTACACACACACATTTTAAAAACATCCTTTGTTACACTCACCGCTGATCTTACTTTTCACACACATGCAAACAAACAAACATACAGGCGTGTACAGCACATGAACCCACACAGCCGGCCTGCTATTGTAATGACTCACAGTCCAGCCAATGCCTAAAAGATGAGTAATCAGGAAATAGAAACACAAGGGGGATAAACGTGTGAGGCTAAAAATACTTTGTCCAAGTGTAGTCATTTTATCTGTATGCAGGTAAAGGTGAAACTATTTTAAGGTCTCAAAGCCTTTTCACAACATTAAATTAGGTGCTGCTGTCTGTTAAAAGGTGATCGAAAGTTTTTGCATGAACTGTTTTGATATAAAGCAGAAGAAATAAAACAAATAGAAGCAGAGATTAAATAAACTTAGATCATTGACAAACTAGAGATTGAAACTGAAGACCGGATAATTGGCGTAAGAATGCAGCCAGGGAAAAGTCAGAGTGGCTTGACATTTTCCAAAACTCAATTTGTGCTGTCCAGACACTGCTGCAGTCTCTTCATATAAAGGAAATGCATGTTGAAGCCAAAGATCCCTTTATACCTCTATACCTCTATAATGCACTTTGGCGATCTCAGGCATTTCTACTAATCAGAAGAAAAAGCTTCAATCTGTTATAGAGGTAGAGGTAGATGTAGGTTTAAAGATAATCATTCCAGTTTGGGTAAATAAGATATATGGCATTCCAGCTTGTGCTTCATAAAAAAAATTATCTGGAATATCTCCCAAGATAAAGATGTTTGATCAAAGCAAGATAGTAATCTCAACAGGTAGGCAGTACAAACAAGACATCTGATTAAATAACTTGTTCTAGAAAAGCCACACCTATGAATTCCAGAGATAAAAGACAATTGTGTAGTCAAGTTGGCAAATGCACTGTAAAGTATTTGAATCGGTTAATTACCTGTATCGTCTGGCACGCATGGCTGCCGTTGTTGGTGAGGATGGCGGAGACGGCCTGCAGTATTTTGCCAGTGTCTCCCCAGGCAACCACCAGACTGAAGAGGCAGGCGCAGGACAGAGCCGTGATGGCCTGTCCTGTGGGGTCATTGGGCCCCGTGCTCCGGACCGTGGTCTCTAACAACAGCTGGAATAGAGAGTCTGAGGAAGAAGAGGGAGACAAGTTAGACATTGTGTGTAAATTAGACTTAATAAAAACAAACTTCTATTTCTAACTACTGTCTCAAAATGATCATTGGGTTGCAACAACATATCTTCAACAGGGACAACATAACAAATGTCAAAAACAAGATTGTAGGCACTTCAAGAACTCTTTTCAACCTTACCTAGCACATCAGGAGGCTCGGTCTGAAAGCCCTCAGGCTGTTGTCCCTGCAGCATGTCCAACAAGGCCTGCAGGCTACGCAGGCACAAGGAGGGGTGAGAGAACCGAGTCTCTTTTATCAGCTCAAAAACCCCGCAGAGACCGATGCCAATGATCTGCACACACAGAAGAAAGCATGTTTAAAAAGAGCTAATGAACAAACTGCTGTCATTCCACAATCCAGGTCTAGCTAACAGAAAATGAAAATGAAACATAATGCCACTTGGTGTTAAATATATTTGTCCTTGTTATTATTATTGTCATTTCTTTAAGTAAGTATTCTGATTAAAACAGAATTGATAACAGAATCTTGGAGTGGTTGTTTTCTTGTAACAGCAGGGCCTCATCTTCCTACAGTAAAAGCACCCACATTTAGCTACGTGGGCTCACAGTGTTTACAGTTACTACCGCTGACTTCAACATCCACTATTAACATTTTGTATAATGAGAGACCCACAGTAGAAGCTAGGAAAGGAGTTTGGCCTAAATAAAGAATGACTTTCTGTCTCTCAGTACGGCTTGTTTGTGGATCAAATGTATGCTTCAATGCATGGGCGTAGGAAGCATCCAATGTGGGTGGGACAATTTGACAGGGGGTGTGGGCAGGTGGTGGACCTCAACTCCTCTAGGGGGAAGATTTATGTTTTAATGTTGAAGTTAAAAGCATCAATCTGGTGCACTTTGAGAGCAACTAAATCTATGGATACATCTCTCAACACCCATGTGAAACAGAACTGTAAACAGATTTACTTTTTCTTTATGCATATTCTACAAATCACTCCCCTTTTAAAGTGTATTTTTGTGTTACTGTCCTATAGTAGGAGTTGGAATTATTTCATACCTGTTATTCTCTTATTTTTTATAACTATAATGATCATATAAAAAGGTGTGCCTTGGAAATTCTTATTTACATAAATGATTACCAAACCGTTTGAGACCCACTACTTAGACTAAAGTTAACTATCTAAACACTCAGAGAGTCCTTTGCCTCGCTAGTGGAGCATGCTCGTGAACTGTTAACGCCGGAGCCTCGCAGCGTGGAAACTGTGGCGCGCATAATTTTACAACTAAATACACAGCTACACAAAAGACGCAGCATGTGTACGGCTCATGTGTACGCAGCATGTGTACGGCTGAGAATCTGCCTTGGTACAAAGTAGCAGTGAAAACACGGTACGGAATTTCATTGATTTGGGCATTCTCACAATTAGCAAGTGGAATGGATTTGATAATGAAGCACTGACACTACATATACTCTACAAAGAGTGGCGAGTGGATAGACCGATGCATGGACTTTCCACATGGGAAAAGTGGGGGGGTCTAAACTAATCATTTTAAAAAGGTGGGGGGGACTTGTCCCACCCTCATATACTGGCTGTGACGCACATGCTTCAATGTTTCCTTCTATGAAGCGTAGAAGTGATTTTTTTTTTTTTTTAAAAGGTACCACTAAACGGATAAAGTAAATAAGATGAAACACTGAATATATATAGATGAACAGATATGCAAGTAGATATTATTGATCATTAATATTGTTAGATTTACAAAACTGACATAATGATACTTTGTCAAAGCCTACAGTACAGGCACTCAAATACTTTTGACATATGGCTTGAAATTACAACTAAATCATCCACACATTTCATGTCAACAGCAGCCTATGTGAAAGACAATACATCGGATACAGCCTAGTTAACTGCTTACTGCTAACCAGTATGTAAAGCAAGCAGAGAAAAGCACTTCCAATCAATATGCAATCCTCTCAACAGACATGCACACACATGCATTTGCTTAATTACTGTGACACTGTAATAAGGTTTGTCCTGTTGGAGTGAGCATTTTCAAAAGGAGTGCGAGAGATAAATACGTAATCGTGATGTAATTAGGGTAATTTGGAGTCATCTCTATTACCTTATCCTTTACTACTTTTTATAATGGCTGAATTATGGAGCCACTGCTGCCTGACAAGCTTAAACAGGACTACTCGCATTTGTTTTTGTGGTGCTGTAAAAACCAGTAGTCTCTCTTACAAAGGGAGCGAACACCCTGTACGTTTTCGTTAAGTCATCATCGCATAGCACCTAAAGTAATCCTTGAGAAATTGCCTTTCAGATGTTGATGTTGTAATAATGTATTTAGTAGGGCTGTCCTGAATACCATCTTTCGGGCTCAGGATATTCGGTAGTAATCAGGGGGGGGGGCGTAGTAATCAGCAGCGAACCGCTTCAACACGTGTATTTCGGTGTATTCACGGCATTCATTTTGTTATTCTACAGTATTGTTGTTTTATAGTTATTTGTTAATGTAACCCAATTTGTGTTCTTTGAAATTGAAAAGGATATCGCATTGTGTTTGTTACTTTCGTTGCAGTTGTATATGTTTTAAGTGTAATTTGGCTTGGCTTCCTATTTATGGACATGCCTTTATTTTGAAGCAGAGTTAGCGCAGTTGATAGTAAGTTGTTGTTGCATAGAGAGGCGAAGTCCCTCCCCTTCCGGGGGACCTCCATGGGACCTTATTTCGGAAAAATTATGTATTGAAGTCAATGGAGAGAGAAAGATTATCTTTCGATCCCTTTTTATAGTGCCACGAATTACACATATGATGTTTGTCAATTAAAAAGATAATTTTGCAAGCCAAAAAAATGTAAATGTGTCGTAAAACTGTGAAGTAACACATTGTTTTGTGTGAAACGCTCAATGAACTACATCTCTGGTCTTGCATACGTGACCAACACCAAGATGGCCGTCACGTTAGCACATTTCACCTCTTTCTTTCAGAATGAAGCGAAAAGTATTAAAAGAGGTGAAAATCACTACAAGTCTGGCCATGTGCCACAAAAGGGGAGTTAGTCGGTTCCAGCATGCGGGACCGGCTTTACAAGGTTTCGGTGAGTAACACGAGTGTAATGTGTAACGTTAATGTCAGCTAGCTAAATTCACTTACGTGCCTCTGGGATTTGTAGTCTTTCTAGTTGCGTATTTTTCATAGTCTAATATTTCAACAGTTTTAAGACAAACTGTGACTTTTTTGACATGGAAATTATTTTTTAAGATTGACAAACATCATATGTGTAATTCATGGCACAATTCAAACGGGATCGAAAGATACGTTTTCTCTCTCCATTGACTTCAATACATAATTTTTCCGAAATAAGGTCCCATGGGGCGGAAGTAGATGGGCGTGACTTCGCCACTATTGGAAACAACGTGACGGAGATTAACGGAGACAATTATTATCTACATATAAAGAGGGAGAAAGTAAACGATAACGTGTATGGTTAAGTGTTAGCACCCCCCGAAGAGGCACAAGCTCTTACGTTGGTTGATATTGGACATTTCAATAAATTCAATTTAAAAAAAAAAAAAAAACGGGGAAAAAACAAAAAAAACGAATATCCGAATAACGAAATTGAAACCCGAATAGTACTCCAACGAACAAATATTCGGGTACAGCCCTAGTATTTAGCATGGCTTTTTTTAAATTATTATTATATGCTATCAAAGAGAACTTACAGGGCAATAAAAGGTCTGTACTGAATGGTTTGATTCTCCAATAAGTATGTAAAAACTCAACATCATGATAATAAAAGTTAGATGTAATATTTAAAAATCAGCATTTTCTAATGCAATGTTCTGCATCAATCCTTATTTGCTACATTGCAAAATGTTTACTGCAGTGACATGCACACACACCTGTATTCAGGGGGCAGGAAGCAGTAATGTAATAGCACCATAAATTACATTTATATAACCAGGGTGACGACGTTCAGAAATACGACAACAGACATTCAAAGCTTCATTCAAAAAACCTCAAAAGAAGCTTCAAAGATTAAAAAAAAACATTTAGTACAGATCTTAAAATCAGAACACCTTGCTTATTTAATATTGTACCCACTCAGGAGCAACATTAACACCTTGAAGGACAACTGACATCTCTGATACAGTATAAGACAAATAAACAGCACAGGCAACAGAACAGGAGTAGAAGTTGGATATAAAGCTGTTATCCTCACAGGAAGGGGGTTTCCAACCTCTGGTAAAGTGACTCCAATTATCACAATAATAAAAAGAATGAGCCCTACACACAAGCCCAAGGAGATGAAGGATTATTGCATCCATAAGATAAAGGGCACAGGCTGGCTCTCGCCTTGATACCGAGCTCTGCTCCCACCACATCAGCACCGATGCTACCCCCTGCTCGTACCTTTGGCAGCTTCACAGCAGGCTCGCGGTACTCCTCCTCCTCCTCGCTGTCCGAGTCTCCGCTCTGCACCGAGCTCCTGGAGGCCAGCACGAGGGAGGCCTCTCTCTGCTGCCAGTCCAGCACAGAGTGCCGCACGTTGCAGTAGACGTTGAATGCAGAAGGGTTGCTGTGCAGCTTGATGTCGGGCACACAGAGGGCTCCATCTAGACTCTCAGCCTGTAGAAAGACAGAGGGTGGAGGTGGTCAGCAAGTCTGATATCATTTGGATCTACAATGAGCCATTTAGAACATCCTAAGAGTTGTTTATAAGCAGCGATGTCAATCCTCTAGGTAGGAGTATGATGAATTGTCCTTTTAGACCTATTTGATTGTGATTGAATATATGCAGTTAGGTTCCTTTGGGCCACTTAAGATGTACCTTCCACCTTTACATCATTTTATAGAAATATAAATAGTTTTCATCACCCTTAAACACACAATTTAACCCCAGTAACACACCTTACCGCAGCAGCTGGGTTTCGAATCTTACCCAAGGACTGCATGTTTTCTCCCTTTGTGACATTTCTAATCTATTTTCTGTACTATTAACAAAGGTAAAAGGCCAACACATTTTTTATTTGAAAATCTAAAAAGACAACATTCCAAATATCTAAGAAAAAGCAACCGGACTGAGGCCATAATGCTTTGCAGACAAAAGTAGTGACTGTGAATTGAGAGCATCAAGCGTGTTTTAATGAGATCTCTGCAGAGCTGATCTTTTTGGTTCAAAGCCTGAGCTTCAGCTTTTAAAACAGTAGTTGTAAACATTATGTCACATGGAAGTTTAATTAAATTTTGTTTTGGGTTGTGTCTCTCGTCTGTTAATGTAGTTGCTTAAGAAGCATTTTAAGTGTACTTCGACTTATGACACACCTAACCAAATAAGTGCCTGCTGACCACAACAAAGAGGGTAATTTATCATCTGGCTTTTAAGGAAAACGTTCCTAAACCTTAGGGACTCAGATGTTAGCTGTTACATTCGACTAAACAAAGTTATATAACTAAAATAGGTTGGGAGAGTAAAGCCTCTGTTAAGCATAGTTAGTCTTTATTCAGTTGTGTCCTAATTTCTAGTCAGTGGCACATTTGCTGCATAATAGGATTCCTCATTTTGCTTTGACTCCTGGGGAAGCTTATTTTTGTAAACACACACTTGGCCTGGCAAGTATGTATTCATTTCAAGACCAGCTAAACACAGATTTCGAAGTTACAAAATGGCTTACCCAACATTTCACATAACCAATGCAGAAACAAATTGTTAAATTCAAGTTTTAGGGAAATAAATCGTTTTTGAAAAAGGCCAGAAAGATATTTATTAGAGAAAATCATTCAAATAAAAACGAGCTGGAGATTTTCTTCATTTTACAAGAATGCAGTTAAATGACAACCAATAAATCAGCATGGCAAATTTGCATTCATCTTTGGATATCTTAACAAGATTTCTCACATATTTAAGGTTTTTTATGGGCTTGCTTCTCATCTGAATTGTAGGTCTAAAGACAAATATTTGTAAACACTGAAATGAGTGAGATACATAATGTTGTACCGATTCAAAATAGGTGTGTATCACTAAGAGCGACCCCTCACACATTAAATATGTAAAGACATAACCACTTTAGTCATAAAGTAGGGGGGGTTGTTGTTGTTGTAGTATTGTAATCCTTTATACTACAGTGTTTCCCCTATCATTGTCTTGGCGGGGCCCCACCTGAAATTCAAGGTGTTTTTGTTTTGTTTTTTTATTTTAAAAAAATAAAATATATAGCACCAAATTGCAACTGAAGTAATCTATCTACGGTCACTTTTCACATTGAACATGTGTTCTTTTATTAAATAAACGAAACGCCTATGTTATTTATCCAATGTATGTGCATGTTTCAGTGTCCACTGCTTTGCGTATTCACATTGTCCCTCCGTTCTGTTTCTGAAGTGAATGCACACACTCACAGAGACAAGAGCGGAGGAAAGGAGGAGAACAACAAAGTGTAAAAAAGTCAAACAAATCTGCATTATTGCCCCGAGCTCTGCTGTCTGCCCGTTTGTGTGTGTCCCTCAGTTTCAAATTTGTTTATTATTATTTTTTAACGTCAAGCCGTTATCGCCACGGGAGAAGGACACACACAGCCAACCCAGGTGGACGCGCGCGAACGCGACAACGAACGTAGCGTGCGCATTCTAAAAATAGCTCACAGATGGTGAGCAGGTACCGCGGTTTTGAACTACAGTATTGAATTTGACAGAAAACAACAATGAAACGCCAGCAGAAGAATAGTCTAATGAGTTGGGTGAAAAAAAAGACAAAAGATGCGAGTTGGTTTATTCAGTAAATTAGCTCAGGATAATTGGATGTTCTTTCTACACCTGTTGATGTGAGGCTAATGCAGGATTTGCTAGCTTGATGCTACCGGCATTTAGCGGCAGTGACTCAACAAATTGCCTCTTAAAATGTATCGTCAGCAATGTATGACAAGCAGCTTGTTTAATGTTAGACTTGTCAGGGTTGCAGCAGGTATGTTATATGCTGTAGTCAGGTGATTTAAATGTATCAATGAAAGGAAGAAGTGTAGGCTACATGATAAGAAGGGAATACAGTTTGAATAAAAGTAGTACAGCGTAACACTGTACTGTATTACTTTTTAATGCACTACAAATACGTGTACGATATCAATAACAATAATCCACAGCTCCTCTCTCTGCTCCAGAGGATAACAAAAAATTATTTTATCTTTTTTTTTTTTCGAGCAGCACCCTGCCAATGCAGTAAACCTAGGGGAAACACTGTACTAGGATATGTTTCTAATTTCAAGTCTACCCTCACTGATGTAAATGAGATAGACAAGCCAAAAGGAAAACTTAGAATAAAATCATTACAGCAAAGCTTACATTTAAACGGTCAGGATGATCAGAGAAACTGCGCTCCGTAGATAAACTTGATAAAGTAACTAATTGATAAGCTTTCTCTATCCCACCCAAGCAATGCATTTTTAACTACAGTCCTGAGGCAACCTCTAGAGAATCATATTGATCGACTGTGCCTCTCTTGCAGTGGTGCGCTTTTGGCAATCACAAAGAGTGATGTCATCTATTTGGGGAGAAAGGTCATTCATTCTCAGCTGAAACCAGTGGGGAGGATATTAGCAACGTCTCATTCAGCAGTACTGTCCACTTCTCTCCTGCATGGCTGCCAGAAAACAATTGTGACTGGACAGAATTCCCAAAAGGTGAACTAACTCAAACACATAAAGCAAGAAAGATCAAACAGGCTTCTTGGGATACGAGGGCAAATAAAAGAGTGGAGAAGAGACAAAAATAACCCCATGTGTTTTTTGCCCAAACGAGCAAAAAGGGTACCATTTAGATTATAAAAAAACAAACAGACCTTGGTTCCAAATGTCTGAAAACAGTAAAAGAAAAACCACAAAGATGTACCTGTTCTAATCTAATCAATCTTCAGAATTTGGCTACAGCTACTTATCTCTTCATTTGTTTGCTCTCTGTGCTTCTCAATGTCGTTCTGTACTGAAATTGAACAAAATAAATCCCAAAAGTCCCCTTTTTACAGTACATTTATGTCCATTTAAAGTGGACCTATCATGCTATATTTGAATAACATATTGTAGGGCCATACCTATATAAAACATGTCTGCAAAGTTTTTTTTCAAAATACCAAACAGATCATGTATTTTAGCCATGCCTCATTTCGCTCTATTTGCTCTTTTTTAGCCCTGTTTTTGCAAGGGCTGAATCTGTGAGAAGTCTTCTTTGCTGCTTTTGTGGCAGACTACAGCGCCACCTACAGGCCTGGCATATGTACTACAGCGTCTCCAGCGCTTTCGAACGGCAATGGCCGTGGCTGTCTCCTCCTGATAGGTGGAGAGTTGCCCATTTAGGCGGAGCTCCTCGTTTCTGACGTCAGAGATATTTCAAATATGTATCAGTCATGTATCACAGGGGTTCCCAACCCCCGGTATAGGTGTTACTGCCGGGCCGCGAAATAGCTGTGAGTTTATCGTAATATTTGCAGAATTATAAATATATAAAAATATTTTATCATAATATTTTTTTCAAAAAGTGTTTAATTTTTGCACCTATACCAGTCATATTATTTCATCCAGTAGCCTAGTTAATCTTTCACCAGATAACCGTTGAAAATGGCTTTTATGATGTTCCGAGGGATTCGGCGGCTCAGCCTGGTCTCAGCCTCTTGTGCGCACGAGAAAGTTACCGGTGCGCCAAGTAGGAAGAGGAGCGCACAGGAGACAACCGTTTAATTGCAGACCGTTATGTTTATGTGGGGAAATGGCAGTGCATACATTATTTGAGATATATTTCAAACTCGGACTTCATTTTAAGGACATGTCGGCCAGGGGTGGAGAGCTATTTGTTTAAGCACCGGATTGGCAAAACAGGAGAGTAAACCAGTCTGCCTTGATCTATGAATTCATGTCCGGGACCTCACGGTATCTGCTGCCCGCAGCTGTTTTATAGAAGGAAAACCTCCTTCACTTCATGAAATGGCTGCAGCATCAGGAGGCAGCGGGACGTATACTCCGCCTCTGAGAAGTGCAGCACCAGCGCGCCGAGAGCGGTGCCTTTTTACGCACCGCCTTTGCTGTGTTTACCTTCATCAGAACAGCGAGTGACTGCAGGCTACTGTGTTAACCACACACACCTCTACACACATCGAACTGCCTGATTACTCCCCCTTTTATTAGTTTTATGAAGGCGATGTCCAGTCACCAAGGCGCATGGTGTGTGTGTGTGTGTGTGTGTGTGTGTGTGCGTGTGCGTGTGCTCAGCTCTGTGTTTTTCTCTGTCCGACACCGGCATTTGTTTTCAAATGACCATGAACAGTAATTTACACACATCTGGCTAACTCCATAGGTAGCCTATATGCGGGTGTTCCCAAAATAAATTAGTTTAATCTTAATCTCGATGTAGTGCTAAATGCTGTCGGACGTGCACCGGAACGAACGTCACTATCATAATATCTTCTGAAAACAAATGCCAGTGTAACACACACACACACACACACACCTCCTTCATAATGCACCTTCTCCTCGTTTTCCCATCACTGGATTATCCGTAAATCATACAAACAAAACCAAAACGTTGATTTATCTGTTTTCCCGTTTTGGTTTAAAAAAACTGAATAACGTCGGTTTTTTGGTTTTCCGAAAAACCAGAAAGCGACACCGGCTCTTTTTTAAACGTTGTTAATATGTTTTGGATGCATATTGTTCTAGTATTTGTTCAGGCTGTTACATACAATTAGCCTCTGTTGCTACCTGCTGGTGAGTAAATATTAAAATCAGTTAAAATTGACAACCGGTCCGCGATTTTTTTTTAATGTATCTGCCGGTCCTTGGCACAATAAAGGTTGGGAACCCCTGATGTATCAGATCCGTTGCAGCCCCGTTTTTAGAGATTTGGGTATGGAGGAAAAGAGAGAGGGTTGTGTTTTCTGACACTTGGTGAGTTCCCTGACACACCGGGGACACATATTCATGTATAAAAGACCTACAAGAGTGCATTTTGCATGATAGGTCCCCTTTAAATAAAATAACTTCAACCTATGTCTCCGACTGAGATTGGAATCAGCTGTAGTTGATCTATTTTATACAATTCAGTATAGCAGCTCTTTCTTAATGTTTCAATGATCTGTTCAGCTAGTAACTCAACAATTATGAAGCTGTTTCAATATAGCTTTGAGCTGCTGTAGCTGCAGAAGCAGATGGTTTATCTACTGTTGAAGGTTTTGAATGCTGGACTTTCAATTCTGGCAGGCTGTGTGGAGGCACTTGTAAAAAAGACCAGGAATAAACATCACTTTGCTATTAGGTAAGCTTGTAAAGAAAATGTAAGCATTTTAGAAGTGTGTTAACATCGCATATTCTGGGAACACGAATGGGTTGTTTTCATGGTTTAGTAACCAAAAGACAGATGTTTTGCTAACTGTGTTTTGAGGTTTTAAAATGTGACAGACAGGATTAAAGGATCTTAGGTATATCAAAAATGTAAAGCAAAAGTCCATCCAATTAACCGGATATTCATGAGATCAAATATGATATTAAAATTGTTATGTACTTTCGTATTATAAAAAGGGAAGTGTTGTTACATTATAAAATGTACTTAGTGGCTATTGAAGGATCATGGACTCACACACAAGGCACATTTTCCATTAAACGGTCATAACAAATAAGGCGTATTTAAAACATTCAATGTATGACTCAGTTTTAATCCATAAAACCTGGTCTGTTCCGTCAAATAGAATCTTAAACATGTAGAAAACCTGTACCAGTGAAGTATTTAATGGATAGACCCACCCATGTCTCTCTTACTCCACGCCTAATTCTGGTTAACAATTTCAGATTTGTTACACAACATCTTGCGAACAGAACATGAAGCAACTCAGACAGGGTTCTGGCGTCATGAGTACACATTTGATGTGACAGGCTAGAGCTGACAGGTCCCAATTTAAAACTGAACAAATCATGAGAAAGTTGTCATTGAAAGTGGCACCTTCAGGGAATGTCATGATGCATATAAGCCAAGGCAAACACAACTAAGCAAAACCCAATGACCTGCTGATGTTTTCGTGGTTCCTTCTTACTTTGTACTAGCGCCAACTAATAGTCCAAACACGCTGCTCATCTGATGGTCTCTTGTGCTACTGTCTGCACTTCACTGATGATTTAATGGCCATCTAAAAGCTTTGGAGAAGGATGAATAGAGTCCCTGCCCGCACTTAGACATCTCCACATTTCAGACTGCTGGCTTTATGGGAAAAAAGGAGGAAAAGAAGAACAGTACAATTTTCCGAAGCAGAGACTCAAGCTCGGTGAGTGTAAGTGTGCACCGTATCAGATGAAAAAATATGCAATGTATCAACATGAGAACATTTAAATAATGATTCTGATCTTATAATCATTATCATCATTATGGCTTTAAAAACGGTATAACCTTAAAGTCATGTCTACCCATGCTCATAACAACCATCTTTGTTTTGATTAGGAGATTCAGCTTTTTTAAACAAGTTACAAATAATTTGCAGACATAATATTGTTCATCCAGATGGTCAAAAGAGTATACTAAAAAATATCTTCACATTTTGTCAAACAACCTTCTGGGATTTCCAAACATCGCCGCATATTTATCTTTCAGTTAAACAGATGCTTGACTCGAGTGAAACTTCAATGCCAATACTAAGGCCAAACCTTTAGCATTGAGGCCTCATACTTAACAATTGCAAATAATATAATCTCCGCAACCAATACACATAATTATTACGTCTAGTTTCTGTTTCTTATTTAAAAGGCTAGAATTGCACTTGATTGACTCATTTGTTTTGCCATCTAACTTCCACACAACACCATTGTTCTTTGTAATATCCATTTCAGGTTACCAACGCTACATTTTTATTATCCGTAGGTTACGAGTACATCATGTTGCGGATGGTCATAACGGCCCGTCCACACAGCGGCGTGCGTTGACGCTTGCCGGCGGGCGTGTCTGAAACTCGACCAACAACCAATCACATGAATCTCCCGCCCCTGACACACAAGCAGCGGTTTGATTGGCTAGAGCTTGTACTGGCATATGATTCGATTGGCTGACGCTTCTGCCGAGGCGTCAAAAGTTGAACATTGCTCAACTTTTACAGCGAGCCACGCCAGCAACGCTCCGCGTCGCTTCCCACGATGCAGTTCGGTGCAAAGTGACGTCACCCCATTCAAAGTGAATGGTGAAGCGTCAACGCACGCCGCTGTGTGGACGGGCCGTAAGAGTACTCCCCTTGAACACTGACGCTCCAGGATTGAATATCATCACATACTAGTTGCCAGTTAGACATTTCTATGTTTGTTTTTTTTCAAATCATGACCTCTGGTTTAGCTGCCGAACCTTTGTTAAAACTAATATTGTAGGAATAACCCGCTGAGAAAAGTCAGTTACAACAACAAGGATACTACAACAAGAATACTCTGATTAATATTAAAAGACATGACAGCATGGTTTATGATTCATGTCGTTGATACACGTAAATAAATCTCAACATTCAATTTCTAGCACACAGAATAGTTTTCTGGTGTTTTCTAATGGTTATATCCTTTTGTACCATAATGTAGGTCTAGTGAATATAATTATAGTTTTTGATAAATACGCATCACACATCTGCTTGTACACAAGACGTTACATCACCCTCTTCATTAGGATGATAAGTGTTTATGCTTTTTCTTTGGTTCGGACTCCACTGTTACATATTTATAAGTACAGAAGCAGACAAAGGGGAGGAAGAGGCTCTTTCAAACCACTCGTTTTCTTGTCTGACTATGACACACAACACAAACAAATACAGCAGGACTGCCTGTGTAACTACCCACGTATTTATGCCTGCGTGCTTTATCCATTCCCTGTCTCTATAGAAGATCTTCTGCTGTTCCAGGACATCAACTCACCGAACAAGTCAACCTGAAGAGAACTTAAACTGTGCAGCCTTCTCTACGTTGGATTTCCTGTCTGATGGAGTTTTGAGGTGAAGGATGACAAGGCATTAGAGCCTCCATCCTTCCCAGCTACATCACATTAAATAGATCTGTCTTGCCTTTGCCTGCCAAGTAACTGGCAAAAAAACAGTGTAATAAAATTAAATCCAAATGCTGGCTAACAATATTACAGACCAACCACAAACCCAGCTCTCCCTCTCTTTTCAGAGAAGTATAGCAAGGAAATGTGTCAACACAATCTAACAGGATTATATGTGTTGTCGTTGTATGAAGATCAAATAGTTAATACATGCCGTCAATGCAAAATCTAAAACATAAACAAAAACAAAACCACCTCCATTGATACAGCTAATGCTTTCTATTTGGACGGAGGAGATGAAGGCAGGCAACTGTTGCCGTGGAGATGTGGCACACATTAGGTCGCTCGGCAACAAGCCATCATGCTCAAACCAGAGCCACTCCCATGTGACTCGCTGTATGCCCATCCACCTCTCAAACGTCATGTGTGGATGGGCTCCGTGGCATCTGACCAGCCTCCACCACTGACAAAACATTCTACTGCCAAACACCTCCAGGATCAGGGCTGCAACTAATTATCTTTTTCATAATAGAGTTTTCCTCTGATTATATTTCCAAAAAAATAGGGAATTATTCTATAAAATGCCAGAAAAGAGGTTGAAAACTGCTTCTGATATTTAAAAAAAAATCATTATCAAATGTATCAATTTATCATTGAGCAAAGTAGTTGCCGATTGTTTTTCTGTTGATTGAATAATCAACCTTTTGCCAATAGCTACATTCAAGATTTCAGAGAATATAACCTTATCTTTTATCGTGTCCTCTCCAAATGTTAATAATTCAGTAGATTCATACCTGAGGCTGTGACAGATGAAAATTAAAACCGTCAATCATGTTGATCTCATTAATATAAAGAGAAAATGTTCAATACTAAATGTATGTATTCATTAAAATGCTTTACATGGAACTAGTCATTATTATTATCATTATTATGATGATCTTTTTCATTTTTATTATTTATTTTATTTATTTCTGCTGCCCTCCCTTGTTAAACCCCATCCCTACTGACTTTGTGAAATAACATGCACACATATGACAATTAACACCTCCTTGTTTCCTCTTATCCTACATAATGTTGATAACTGTCCAGTCACTGTGTGTTCTTCCTTGAGTTGTTCTGTTTAATTTCAAGTTTTGTTTTGACTTATGCCCTATTTTATTGCACTTTTTTATGATTAACATTGTGTGATGTTAAGTATTATGTATTTATTTAAAGACGAAAATAATTTAATAATGTATAATTGGAATGGTTAAATAAAGAAAACATCTCTGAACATATTAATTAGTACAATTCAAATATAAAAACATCAATATTAGCCTTACATTAAGGAACACGTGCAATAAAAACAATTGTGATATATCTTACCTTTGTTCTTGATTTTACTTTTGACTTGACCTTCTGTCGCCTCTTCAGTTTCTTCTTACTCAAAGCCTTCTTTCCCCTGAAAGTACACAGTGGTTGCTCAGTATTGCAAAATACAGCATCACATATTACAAATCTCATTAGCTTTATTACAAATATGATGAAAGGAGAATTAGACGTAAACCTAATAGTCAACACAATTATTCTTTAAGCCAGAAAAACAAACATTCATTGTTTACTGTGTAGACTAGCTGTCAAAATGTTGAATTAATGTCAGATGTCTTTTATAGTAACCACACCTTCAGCTTATATTTTAAGAAGCTAGCAAGTGTGTTCCCTTCTTCACTATCAGACATATAGCAGGAGTCACAAGGTTCAGTGTCACTCATTTTAACAAAGCCTCAAAACAAGCACAATTTAGTTTTTGTGGAAATGTCTTCTTTCAAGCTTTTGAACCAAATTTGCATTGGCTTTTCATGATAAATTCCCCTCACGAATCAGGCTGCCAGAACCAGTGTAAGGGACCAAAAATAGATTTACAGTACTACTAAAAAAGGAAAAGGCTGTGCATGATTTAGTAATCATTATTCATAACTACTAAATACAGAAAAGCAATGCATCTTGTCAAGCCTGGAATAAGAGTTTAATTATAGTTTAGTTATATTACTCAATAGTGCAACTGAGTATTGATGTTTAATATCTTGCCATCATATACATTTAGATTAACATTCTGCAACCTTTTGATCACAAAGTGACAGGCTACACACAATACCAAAGTAAAACAAGGCTGACAAAATGTCTGATGTTTACAATAGTAGGTAATTCACAATGGTATGTGCAAGCAACATTTCCACCATCATATTAATAGAAAGATTGTTGTATAATAAGATGGTAGTTCAAAATAATATAATGAAGAGGTTGAAACACTGTTGTTGCTCATTTGCATAGAGCTGTACATTCAGAAGGAGATGGTTATGATAGTATGTTTCAAACGCATATAGTCGGTTTTTGTACATGGAGAGGGGGATGGGGGATACAAAAACAATTGAGTTTGTGAGGGAGGATGCTGCAATGATCCAGATACTCTGTCTACAACCTGACTGACTGTCTGCCTGAATGACGTAACTGTATTACCCGCTAATGCTAGAAAAGCAAATGAGTTCATCCACCTCCCAAACATCCTCACCCATACACGTCAAACGTGGTGTATGAAGGGC